>NW_021604626.1:146879-236315 GCF_004785775.1 Grammomys surdaster
ATATATATATATATATATATATATATATATATATATATATATATATACACACACATATATATATGTATATATATATACATACAATCATACTACATACATATGCGCATATAAAAAGATAACAAAGACAAAGTCCATTTCAAACACATTTTGAATCTAGAGAGATAGTCAACCCTGAAAACATACAACAGGTAGCATTATCAGACTGAACAGGTTATATTTAGAAATATACATGTACATACATATACATGTATGGCCAAAGTAACAGTGGAGGGAAAAAGCCAGGTGACTGTGGGGCAGAGCATACCTGACTATTGCCATATAACTATGGAGCAGGAACTTAGACAGAATGGTAACACAGCCTGTAATCCTAGCTCCTGGGGAGATTTACGTGTGATAGGTGATAAACACATTCAGCCTACAAGGCATGGTAAGACCATGACTAAAAGTTCTCAGAAACAAGATGGTAAGATGATATAGCTTAGGGGTGGAGTTCTTACCTTGCATACAGAATGTTTAGGTTCAGTCCCCAGTACTTGAAACAAATAAAAAGATAGATCAAATATATGCAAAGTGGCCAAGAATTATGACAGAGTATCTGGGGTTAGCAAGAGTTTATATGACAAGTGGGTAAAGCCACTTGTTGCCAAGCCTGACAGGAGTTAGTTTTTTGGACCCACATGGTAGAAAACAGAACTGGATTGTGCCAGCTTACCTCTAGCACAGAGAACTTCTGTAAGGTGTCAACTGAGTTCCAGTGGTATTGAACAGCTTCTCCCATGTCAGCCCTGCCATCTTCAGCAGTTAGCCTCAGTCTCGGTAACCATCATCTACATTTTAAGTCTCTAATTATAGAGAAAATATAATGGATTCCTTTAGAGTGCTGAATGGAAATGAAAAAGGATAAATGGCTGTCTACCAGAACACCCAACTTTGGATCTGAGGGAGAATAGACACACATGGCTCAAACAGGCATCTGCTTTGGTGAATGGAAGTGTGAACATTTTATACTTGTGCAATAAATACATTGTAGAAACATTTACATGTAAATTTGGCCAGCTGAGTTTGAGAAATGACTAACAGTCCCGTAATCTATGTTTTATTTCAAAACTCACTCCCAAGTAATGAGATATGGAATCTGTATTTTATTGTACTTTTTAAAAACACATTTCCAAATGTATACACTGTACCATTTCTTATTATCTATTATCTCCACTCCTTTTTGCACTTTTTCACTGTGGAAATGTCAGCTTCTATTTAGAAGCAGGAAAGGTTGAAGTATACCTGAAAATTGGTATTTTAGTCACTTGTGGATGTGTGTGCTGTCATATTGGTATCTTTTATTTCTCATACATGTATATATGACATTTCTATGTGTCATTTGAGACAAAGGCACAGAATATAGCAAGATGGGAGTAACATTCAGGTTGGCAAGCAGATAACCGTCTTCCTGTCTCAGCCTCCCTAATGCTGGAAATGAAATATAGGCATGTGACAAGTCTCTCATCACTATTCTTTGTTACCTGACTTATACACTGATAGTACCCTAAAGGGTATAAAATATCATGATGCAAGGGTTAATAGGAGAAAGTCTATTTGTGCTTGTTACCTGTCAACATGGATTGCTGAGAGATGAATGTGCTTCAGAAGTGGTTTATTTGCAGTACCATTGAATAACATCATTCTCACTTTTCAGAGCAAGCTAAAATTAGGCGCTTAGAGAAGAAATTAATTAAAGGATCAAAAATTCTGCGCAAATCATCCTCTTCTCTGAAGAAGCTTATGTTTGAAGGTAAAGAGTCCCTGACATACAGAACTCCATTCTTTTCTCACTGTTTCTATTTTCTAGTATCTTCAACAAGTGCACCCTCTTCTTATTCTCATCATATTCTTACTATTATCTTATTCTTATCTTCCTTATTCTTTCTTTACTTGACTTATTGTATTAAAATGAGCTTTTATAAGATATTAAATATCAGCCAAGGCTGATTCAAACAGAATCTATTCATGGTACTTAAGTGTCATAGCTGACTAGATACTGCCTAATAATAACAGAGTTGAAAGAGACACTGTCTTCAGGAAATGTTATTGAAAGACTTTGTTCTCATTTTTCAGAGCTATCTAAGACTAAAAAGAAAAGAAAGAAAAGAAAGATCGTTGTTAAAAGTCCAAACATTCTGCCTATCACTACTACACAAAAGCTCGTGCTCAAAGGTAACTGAGTTTCAGCAGCACAGATATAAGCAGCGTGAGCTCTGTGCCAGTCCCATTGTTTCTACCCATCTGCTAACCTCAACTAAACAGCTAATATTGTGGACATAGCATACGTTCCATGGTGGCATAAGTAGATATATTTGTATCCTTTATCCCTCACATCTTTCCTTTTTTGTATGATGCTCTTTAAAGATAATGTACTGTAATGTATTCAACAGTTGCTTCTTACAATGCTCTTTAAATCTTTAGTGTTAAGTCAAAAGTTGGCCATCAGAGCTCTGGTATCATTGTTCTTAATTGTCTTATTTCCTTATGTTTGTATAAAATATTAGAGTGTGTCGTTGTTGGATAATGGATATAGATTCTTTTAATTTTAAGATTTTGGCAGTTTATTTGAAAATTACAGTTAACAATTCTGCTAGTAAATAAACAAAGACCTATTTTGAAGTATCTTCTCCAAAAATAGACTTTATAAATTTGAAATGTGAATGTTGACTTACATTTTTAATAGTCAATACTGCATTAAGGAATAAAAGTATTCTATGAAAATGCCTAGAATCTCAATGATATTTTCAGAAATATGAAGTAGTCCACTTGAAAATTCACATGAATCTTAGAGATCATAATAGTCTAAATAATAAAAAAATAAAAAATGAAGACTTTACAACTTTAAAACTGACTAACAAGACAGCAATGAAGGCATCATGATTCTAACTTGCACACAGGTGCCATTTTCTTGATTAATAATTGATGTGGAAATGGCCCACTCACCATAGGTGGTACCACCCCAGGTAGGTGGTCCTTAGTTGCATAAGAAAAGCAAACTGAAAGAGCCAAGGAAAACAGGCCAGTAAGCAGAGTTCCTCCTTAGTCTCTGCTCCATTCCCTGCTTCCAGCTTCCTACCCTCCTTGAGTTTCTGCCTTGACTTCACCCTATGAGGGAAAGATCAGAGTCGGTAAATCAAATAATCCCTTTCTTCTTTTAGTCATGGTCTTTATCACAGTAAGAGAAAGCAAACTAGAACATAAGACCAGACAGAATCTATTCCAGACTGTTAAGTTTGTACCTAAATACCTCAACACTGGACATTCACAGTACAATGAATGACTTTGTTCTCACTTTTCAGAGCAAC
Source organism: Grammomys surdaster (assembly GCF_004785775.1). Taxonomy (NCBI): domain Eukaryota; kingdom Metazoa; phylum Chordata; class Mammalia; order Rodentia; family Muridae; genus Grammomys; species Grammomys surdaster. The sequence goes on from NW_021604626.1 coordinate 150,224, forward strand.
CTGCAATGAGTAACTTAGAAAAGCCAATTGTTAGAGGAACAAGTATTCTGAAAAAATCTGCTCGTAAGAAACGTGTTCTCAAAGGTAAGGAAGTTGCTGGCATCCTGATGTGTGAAACAGAACTCTGTCCTTTTCTCACTGCTTCTATTTTCCAGTATCCTCAACCTATGGTCCATTCCAACATACAGCTAATGTTATGAAAACAGAGTCTGTTCCAGTATTTTTTCCTGTAAATAGACACCTGTGTGGGGAACTTTGTTGTTCTGCACAGTAATGTGATTCTGTGCATAGATTCCTTCTTGATTCTAACCCAGGTAAATTCGTCTCTCATAATCTTAATAGTCTGCACTATTTCTGACATGAGAATGCTTGAGGCTTCTACACTAGTTCCTTTTTAAGTCACCATTATATTTTTGTGATCATGACTACAGTCAGTGGTACAATCATCAACACTATACATTTTTCTTCAGCCACTTATACAGTAAAGAATGTGTGTGTGCAGTGGTTGGATTCAGGACATGCCTACCTTTAACTAACTCTCTCTCTCTCTCTCTCTCTCTCTCTCTCTCTCTCTCTCTCTTTAATGCATATCTATTCTAGGATAAATATAAATTTTTAGCTGTGACAGTAATCACATGAGAAAACTGTTTCCTGGTTCTTAGCACTAGATACTTTAGGAATTGAAAATGTTAAAAAGATTAAATTATATTAGTCAGTTGACAATAGCATAAAAAATTACCTAAAGACTATGGTAAAATCCCTAAGGCCTTGGAGATAAGTTGTAGAACTAGAAAATTCCATTTTGGGGGTTGCAGAGATGATTCAGTGTTTAAAAGGTTTGCAACTCAAGAAAGAGGACCACAATTCAGATCCTCAAAACCTGTGTATAAGGCAGCATGCATGCAGCAACCCATCTGTAATCCCATATTGCAAGGCACAGAAGATCCTCAGAACAAGCTGCCTATCAAGATAAGCCACATAGTCTGGCTCTGAGTTTGATCAATAGACACTGCCTCAGTGAATAGGAGGGGAGGAATGAAGGAAAAAGATTCTCTACAAATACCGCAGACCACAAAAAGAACAGGGTATGTGTGCACAAATACCTGAACAAAATATATGCAAGCATGCATATGCAAATAACAGCACCCCCATGTTATATGTTAAAAGAGAACAAGGAAAAATCCATTTTTTATTCATATGGAATCTTGATATAATGTTGCAGTTAGAAAAATTCTGGAAAGAATAACATTTCATAACTGTAGAGCTTACTACAGAGCTACAGTGATGAAAGCTTTGTGGTTCTCACAGAAGGCAGATAACTGAGACTAATGAAATAGAAGAGTAATGCTAGAGGTACAGTAATGTAATGGCTAATCTTGGTTGTCAACTAGACTACATCTAGAATCAACCCAAGCAGTTGGAATGTCTAATGTCTGTGAAGCTTGCTTTTCTTTTTCTTTGTTTGCTTCTTTGTTTATTTGTTTCTCTCTCTCTCTCTCTCTCTCTCTCTCTCTCTCTCTCTCTCTCTCTCTCTCTTTATTTCTTTCTGTCTTTCTTGGATCATTTGAGGTGAGAAGGCTTACCCTAAATCTGGCCCATACCTTCATGTGGTAGCCAATATAAAAAGACATGGAAGAAGAAAACTTTTGCTTTTTGTCTATTCATTCTCACTGGTAAGGTCATCTGTCCTGCTACTGAGCCATTCCTTTGTCCTCTAGAAATCCTCCAGAACTCCAGCACCAGATTGGATTTCTGAAACATCCAGCTTCAAGGACAAAACAACTTCCAGATTATCAGCATTTCTATCAGGAGACAGTTATTGTTAGACTAGCAAGACCACAGAATGTAAGCTACTCTAACAAATCATTGCCGTAAAGAGGCTAGAAAGAATGTAAAACCCAAAGGCAATGGATGACTGCAAAGAAACATTTACTTATGAACACAGCAGGGCAGCTACACATGAACTCACAGCAGTTGTGACAGCATATACCAAACCTGTGCAAGTTCCAGTCATACAAAATCCCAGCATGAAGAACAGTTGAGCACACAATCCCACCCAAGAGGTGGAGCTACTGGTAATTGTTAGCTGCTTGGAAATGTAGAAATATCTTTCTCTAAGAATATAGCCACTGGCAAGATAGCAACTTTTCAATGGAAAATTACACATCCAAGAATATTTGGGCATCACAAATTGATCTTAAAGGATTTAAAAGAAAAAGGACACAAACTTAGAAAAAGGGAGTGAGTTAGAGAAGAATTAAGGAAAGAAATGAATATGATCAAAAAACACTGTATGAAACTTAAAGAACTAGTGAAGAATAGAAGAAGGAGGAGAAAGAAGAGAGGAGAGAGGAGAAGAGAGAGGGAAGGGGAAAGGGGGAGAGGAGGGAAGGGGGGAGAAAGGAGAGGTGGAGAAAAGGAGGAAGAGGAACAAGTGAAAAGAGGAGGAACCTCAGAAATAAACTGTCATCTACATGGTCAAGAACACCAAGACTACTTAATGGGAAAAGGCAATCTAGCAGAGTAGTGCAGGAAAAAAAACATAATATCTCCAAATAAGAAGGATGCCTGAGCCCTTAAACTATACATGAAAATATTTCAATATAGATCAAAATTCTTACAAGTGAAAGCTAAGCTACAAAATAATAGAAAAATATATAGGGGAAACCTAGAGGATAATAGATAGAACTGTGTGTTTCATAGTTGACATAAAACACAACCAAAAAGGAAAAGGCTTCGTCAGAATTAAAATTTTAGACATGTTTGTTTAAAGAGACAGCTACAGTGTAAAACCCCTTAGGATCATGTCCTCACCAGGAATATGCTTTGACCATGTGTATACTACCTGAATGTATTCCCTCTCATGAAGCTGGCCTCAAATACAATTACCAGTAGTACGATATCTCCAAAATAGTTATACAACTATTGTACCTTGGTCTATGAACACACCTTGCTGCATAGTCATATTATGGGTTACACAGTACACAGCTGGTTGAGACCATTAATCAGTTTTCTCCCCCAACATCATGTGTAGTCTCATCTTGATATCTCTGTGTCCTAGATAAAGCGTATGTTATACTAAACAGTCAAATCTCATCATCTAATTCTGGTTGGCCACAAAGAGCAATAGCTATTATAGTCTGTATTCTTTGGGGAGCTTTTAGATCCTCTCTGGCCAACCATTTAAATGGGACACTTATATACTCCTACCCAAATGGCCCAGGAAACACTGAGTAAGAGATGTCAGAAAAAATTTAAGAGCAGGAGAATAGGAGTCATTGTCATGAATTGTTTCCATGAAGATTCAACATTGCTGTTGCAGCCATCAACACACAGAAGCTAGCTATACATACTAGCCAGAATTAGGCCTTTCAAACATTCATCAAAAATAGAAGAGTTGTCAATGAGACCCTGCCCACTCTAAGGACCCAATGACTGTTAATGCTTGTAGGAGGAGATTGTGTCATTTTTTTTTCATATTGTTGATTCCACTATGGGACTATTGTGAAGAATATTAATGGGAGAAATTAACCCCAACTAAAAAGAGGTAACACTTCATGCTCATTGTATGATTATTGGAGAGAAAAGGAAAAAGTAAAGTAAAAAGTGAAAGAAAGAAAAATATTGACATTTAAAAGTGTGAGAGATTGGGAGAACAATCCTGTGGGTGCAACCTCTAATCCCAACTCCTTGGGAGGCTGATACAAGAGAATGACAAGTTCACAACCAGCCTGAGTAGCATGGTGAAACCATGTCTCAAAGTTGTCAGAAGCAAGAGGGTGGGATTAATGTAGTTCATTGTCACGCCCACCTCGCCAGCAAGGAAGACGCAACAACAGGATCCTTCCTCAAGCACTTTATTGGGGAACACACCATTGATTGTAAAGCGAAAGACCCCAAGCCTGAAATGGGTGCTGCTTAAATAGTTATCACAACTGTGTATAAGTGTCTAATTGGTGCTTCTTGCAGAACTTCATTTACATACTGTTCGGGAGGGTGAGGAGCTGCGTCTGAAAGATAGGCAGGCTCGCAGCAGGTGTTTACGACCCTGAATGCAGTTGTTTTCCACCTCAAACAGAGGAAACAAGCGCCATCTTCTAATGGCAGCTCCTTACAGTTTCCTTCAGAGTATCCAACTTTGGATATGAAGGGAAAGTCCTGGGAGCACATTGTTCACACAAGCACTTGCCTAGGTGAACTGACATTTGAACGCTTCACTTTTGTGCAAGAAGTACAATATAGAAATAGAAAGCATTTTTGATTCTTGTAAATTTTCCCAACTAACAATCTCTAAAAGAATCATATTCTACTTTATTTCAGCATTTGTCCCAGTGGACAGATACTAAATCTATGTTTTTTTAAGTATTACTTTATTTCACGTATATGGGTGTTTTTCCTGCATGTATAAAACCCTTCACACATGAATCTACTTATAAGAAACATTCTGGTTTTATGGTTCTGTACAGTAACCAAATCCTGTGCATAGATCCTTTTTATCTCCAACCCAGTTAAATTGATCAATTCCTTTCAAATCTCAAAGGTTTAATTTTGTGCATGATATGCTGAAATTCACATATGTCATATCACCTCAGTAGCTTGTTTTTATGTCACATCTATATATCTGTTGTTGCAAATATAATCAAAAGTAATAACTATCACTGAACAGTTTTTATAATACTTGTTTAAGTCTATACAGTAGAGGATGTGAGTGGGATTGTTAGATCCAGGTCATGCATGCTTTTAATTCCACATATACTGTACAAAGTATCGATATAACCATTCTAGAATGATTGTAGTTAGTAGTTTAGCAGTGGCTACCTGAGAAAACTGTTTCCTGATTCTTGGCTCTGTATTTTTATGAATTGAAAATATTAAGAAGATATATTACCAGGAGCATAGAAAGTAACTTAAGATTCTAGAAGACATCACCAGAATTCAAAGATGTGTTGTAGTTCGCTCAGCAGTTTAAGCGCTAGGTGACTACACAGCTGAGTGAAATCTGGACTCAGATTTTTCAGTGAAAAAGACAGTGGGAATAGAAGTAGTGCATGGGTGGAGAACTAACCTTGCATATAAAATGCATAGATGCAGGTCCCGGTGCTTTAGCCAATAAAAAATCAGGAATTATTGGCAAAGACATCAATCTACAACCAGAGATGCATGGTATCACCTCACTTCCAGCAGGCTTGAGCAGCCTCCTCTCTACACTACTGCCATTTGCATTAGTGATGGCTTGACATTCTCAGTAACCCCCATCTGATTAAAGAGAAATGTTTCATGGAGTTATTTATTTCTGTTCATATTTCTTTTAAAATCTATTTTTAACCTTTACTGTGTGATCCAGTTCCTCTACTTTGTCTTCTAAATGAGCCATCCTATAGGTGAAGTTTTCCACTGCGGTTTTTACTTGGCTTATTCGTTTATTTCCAACACCATTTTTGTTTTCTTTAGCAATTTTATCTGTGCTCTACATCATGTATTGATCTCCCCATTTCATTGGAAATCTCTGCATTTGTCCTTTTGGCATATATTCACATATTCCTTGAATTGCTTGAAAATGTTTACAATCATTCTTTGTAATTCTTTGAAGTAATTTCTATAGTTGTCATTATTATGGGATTAGTGATTTGTGAAGAAGAGATGTTGTCTTGGTTTATCATGTTTCTGTTTCTGCACTAGAATCTGCATATTTAGAATTAGTTCATTGATAGTTTTTCTTTTGTATTTTTAGTTTAAAAATTCTAGTTATTTTTTCTTTCAGTGATGGCATTTGCAATATTGAGTAAAAGACTAAGTCCTACGAGGGTTGGAGTTTTCTTTCCCTCTGTGGCATTTAGATCCAGAGGCTTCTTCATCTGGCATCTTCCTCTAATTGTTAGGTCTTGTGTGGTGCCATCTAGAGCCTCCTACCTGGTTGTTAAGCTTTCCCTGTGATCTGTGGAATCCTTCACACATCTGTAGGTGTGTAACAATTCTGGTCCCTAACCTAATTTCTTAGTTCCCTCTGGAGATTCTGGAAGATGGGTGTTGTAAGCACCAGCAGCCCTAACATAGAATCGAATATGATCCCCACTTTTCCACAGAAGCCACTGGGAATCATGGTCCCCTTTATAAAATATCTTCTAATTAGCCCATAATGTTTGAAGTTGTATTAAAATATACATTAAATCTATTTTCATTATCATACTTTCTCTTTGATAGCATTCAATTATGCTCACACTAGTATTTGTTAGTCTCTGACTATACTCAGTCACTATAATTTTCTTCTTATTTTTTTTTAAATATTATATGTTTTTATTTGGGGGTATGTATGTATATAAAAGGCAGGGAATCGTGCCATGGTGTGTCTATGAAAATCAAAGTACAACCCTGTGGGGTTGGTTTTCACATTTACATGGAAGTAACTCAGATTAGCAGGCTTTTGTGGCAAATGCATTTTTAAGCTGAGACACCATATCAGTTCCCGAGTAGGGTTTACATTATGAGAATACCACCATATTTTTTTTCTTTTAGATGTAGATAGTACTGCATAAAGTTAAAAATGGTTTTGTTCATTGTGCCTTTTTTCAAACTGAATCCTCTGACATTTGTGTGTACCACTTCTATACTTCCTTTGAGACAGAAATGTGCCATGAGGGAAAGTTGGTATTAGAATTCCCATGTCAGATAGGAAGACTTCTAAATTCTATCGTCCTACAACTTTACCCTGTAAATACTGCTGTAAACAACCACATTGAGCTGCCTTCTTCAGTAATCCTGTCTTACACTCTTATATAAATATTGATAGCACATCAACTAACCCCCCAAAATAATACAGAGTGTCATTTCGGCAGGATAAGTTAATTTGTTTTAAAAACTGAAAAGGACAATAAAGAAGAAGCACTTTTGAAGGGTATTGACATTTATTTTAATGCTTTAAAATTTGAAGTTAGTTTGTTTCTAGTATACTTGATTGACATACTTATTGTGTTTCCAGGGAAGTCTAAACCAGAAACATTACACAAGAAATGTGATAACTATTCAGATGATGTGGTTCTTTCAGCACCTAGCTCCAGTAAACAAGAGATTGAAGGTAAAAGCATCACTGTAATACAGACCTGTGAAGTGAAACTCTGTGTTCCAATTGTGTTGTTATTATTTACTAGTGTACTTAACCTGTGGGCCCTTCCAACAAGCAAACAATGTAAGAACAACAGGTGTTCCATGATTTTGTTGTCAATAAATAAGTGTGCAGAGGGCTTTGTGGTTCTGTACAGTAAAGCATCCTGTGTGTGGACACCACTCTCTTACAGTTAACCTAAGCAACTTGGTAGATTTCCTTCATCTCTCATATGTTTGACTTTCTTTGAGATGATTTGAACCAGAAGATATCATAGTTTATTGAGTATCTCATTTATTGAGAAACCTATGGGTTTTTATTATTACAACCCAAATCAGTGGACCTATAAGACCATTGTACATGTCTATTATGTTGTTCATATTTAAAACACAGAGGGACTGGCCTGGGCATAGAGCTCTATCAGTAGAGTGCTTGTGCTCTAGGCCTTAGGACCTGAGATAAGATGCCCAGCACCATATAAAAAAAGCCATGCACAGTGCCCACACTCAGGCATGTTGGCAGGTTCAGTGACAGAGCCTTTCCCAAAAACTGAGGTGGAGGGCTGGAAAGATGGATCACTGATTTTGAGTATTTGCTGTTCTTCCACTTATAAATTCAATTCTCAGCACCAATTGCAGGCAGCTCACAACTGCTTGTAACCCAGATCCAAGTGGTGTGGCACTCTCTTCTTGCCTGGTAGGGTAGGAGGGATCCAAACACAAGCAGCATACATAGACACAGACATTCACACACACACTACAGAGAGAGAGGGGGGGGGAGGGGGGAGGGAGGGAAGGAGGGAGAGAAAGAGAGAGAAAGAGAGAGAGAGAGAGAGAGAGAGAGAGAGAGAGAGAGAGAGAGAGACTGCAAATAAATGAATAATTTTAAACTAACATAAATAATGATTGAGGAAAATAACTATCCAACTTTGGCTAGTACCAGGGAGCCGAGTACCAGGGAGCCGAGTGGTGTCAGGAGTAAAGGAAAAGAGGAAGAAAGAAAAACAGGCAATGTGATTGGGATGATACCTCAGTAAATGCCTTCTAATTCTAAAACTGGATCAGCAGAGACAGTGGATCCCTGAGGCTCACTAACCAGTCTGTACAAGCTAATCTGTGAGTTCAGTGTAAAGAGAAACCCAGTCTCAAAAGGAACAAAGTGAATAGCACAGGTGGAATAAAACTCAATGTTCATTGCTAACAACCACTCATGCTCACATATGTAATATGGAAAATATACTGGAACACTTATGCAGGTGTGTCCATAGCATAACACCAACATTCACAACATATCAATTAGTTAACTACCTAATTGATTAGCATGTATAAGTGATAAGTTGATAATTCTGCCAGTAAGTATATAAAAAGAAAAAAAAACCTCCTTTCTATTAGCCAGCGTTAGTCTTTGGATGGACTGAAAATACAAACAATCTTAAGTTATGTATTTCTTTTGGAATTTTTTTAGAAGCCATTGACAGGCTAAGAACTCACTATGTAGACCAGAACACTTAGAGCTCTACTGACTTATGCCTGCCACTCAAGAGCTACGATTAAAGACCTGTGTCACCATGCCTGGCATGAAATTATATTTTACATGTCAAAACCATAGAACATAATTAAAAGATACTAGAAACTATCCATGAGAATTCCAAAGACATTCTACAAAAATATTAAAGTGAAATTTCAAGTTCTTACAAAGTCTCTAAAGACTATTGTGGTCCTAATAAACTTGTCAAACTACCATATAAGAAGAATCCTGTTTTATGATTCCAGAACTTATTCCCATGCTACAGAAATGAAAGCATTATGGTTCTGGAATACAGACAGGTGACACCCACACCAATGAAACAGAAGAGAGATCCCAGAACTAAACTCACCCATCTCTTGCCCACCACAGAGTGAGGAGAGGGCAATCAGCCACACACATTGTGCAGGGCAAAAATTAGATATCCTATGCAGATGCAAGAAATGAAGGCCCTTAAATTATACTCAAAACCCAACTCAAAATGAACCAAAGACCTATAAGTAAGATCTAAACTACAAAAATACTAAAATAAAACTTAGTGGAAGTCCTATATGATACTTAATTTGCCAATGTATTTTTGGATGAAAAACAAAGACCCCTTGTTCTGGGATGGGATCAAGGCTTCACACATATTAGGCAATTACTCTACCAAGTAAGCTACACCCTAGCCCTGTCCCTCCATTTTTGCACTGTATTTTCTATTATAGGAACGAAAACTTCTGTTGAAAAGACTGAAATAGATAAAATAATCGTGAACAAACTAGGGGCTTAAACGACAACTTAAATTTTACATTTTAGCTTCTTCTGGTCTTATTTATGTTCCTACTGATTTTTAGTGTTACTTCTCTGACCTTTATCTGTAGCATTTCTGTAGTTTATGAGATGGATTTCTGTGTTTAGGAAGCCTAGCATCACACTCCATATGTAGGAATGCTGCCAGGCTGGTACCCTTTCCCCGGCCTCAGTCTCCCAACTGCTGGGATGCCAAGGCTGAATCAACACCATAATAGTCTTTTATAGCACATCTACTACCAAGTAAAGGTAACTCAGAGAGAAATTCTTTGTTCTGGTTACACGGCTTGATGTAGGTTACTGAACACTTAAAAGGAAGCTAGGGTTTGGAGAATATTAAGAATTATTTAAAATATTAAAACTTGAAATTATTTGATTGCTAGTATCATCCACTAATGTTCTTATTTTTCAGGGCAACCTAAGCCTGAAAATGTAGACAAGAAAGGTTTTGATGATTCATACAGTCTGAAAATTCCAACATCTCCCATAAAGAAGCATATACTAAAAGGTAATGAAATACCTGTTATACAGATATGTGAAACAGAGCTCTGTTCCATTCCAACTATTTCTATTTACAAGCATCTACAACCTGTCAGCTCTTCCAACACACAGCTGACATTGCAAGCCTTGTGTACATTCTCGTGCGTTTCCTGTGAATACACATACTGTTGGAGGAATTTTTGTTTCTGTACACTAACAGGATCCTGCACATAGATACCCTTTACCTCTAACCCAGGAGAATTCTTATCTCAAACTCTTAGTATTTTCCCTGATATTCTCAAACGTGGATATATCACACATCAAAAGTTCCTTTTAAAATCACCTTTACATTTCTGTTGTAAACACAATGGAGTTATAAATATTGTTGCATGCATTTTTATGAAGCAACTTATATTTCTATGAAGTAGTTTTTAAAAGGGATTGATAAATTAACAGCATATATAATCTTTTAATTTTAATGGGCATTACAAAATAATTTCCAAACAATATAGTTAGCAATTGTGGCAGTGTGCATTAGAAACCCAGTATTACATCCACGACTAGACTTTTTATGGAATGAAAATGTGACAGACATTAAAATATTGATATATGTCAATAACACTGACAGTGATAAAAAGATTCAGGAAAATTCTTATTAAATGTTGACAGATCATTCACTGAAATAGTAAAGTCCACTTTAAAATTGTTACAGAATATACATTTCATAAAGTACAACTTATTACAACATTACATTATGGTTCTCGCATTCACAGAGATGACCTGTAGATTACCAAAAAAAGCAAAAAGATACCAGCAGTTAACTCACAACTGTGCTGCTATGGCACGAAGACCATTCAGTGTGATAAGGCATTTGACCATATATGGTGCAAGGAAAACCAGATATTATAAAGCTGAATGATGAAGGACCTCAGTTTAGCCTAAATTAGTTTCAAAAGTGAACTCAGAATGAATAAAACCATGTAAGTAAGAGTCAAAGTACAAAACTATTAGAAGATGTAGAGGAAAACCCACATGATACTGGGTTTGATGATGTGTTTTAGGGGTGACATAAACAACACAATTTAAAATAAAAATACAAGTAAATTTGGCTCTATGGGAGTTTTAAAACTGCTTACCTCAAAGTGTCAGAGACTTTCTCAAGTAATATGCCATGAAGAAAATATTTAAAAGAAAAACCATAAAGAGCAACCCACAGGATGAGAGGAAATGTTCCAATTTTATGCCTGATTAAAGATTAAATATCAAAAAATATATTTATAGAACTATAAAAGTTGTTTTAGTTACTTTTCCTATTGCTCAGATGAAATACCCCAATAAAAACAACTTAAAGGAGAAAGGTTTGCATTTGGCTAACAGTTGAAGCCTGTATACTAAGAAACTCAAAGCAAGATGAGCCTGAGGCAGCTGCTTCTATTGTGTCTAAGACAAGAAGCAGATAGTACTGGATACAGCTGACTCCTCAATTTCTTTCCTCCACTTAACACAGTCCAAGGTCCCAGGCCAGAACTTATACCACTCCAATAACCATAAACAAGTCATATCTAGTTAACCATCTTCCATCATGTTCACAGTTAGCACTCACAATCACAGCACCACCTTTTGTCAACTTGACACCCAAACAGGTGAATTTAATCATAACTTTTTACCCATTCTCACCAAATTCTCATGGTCCTCTGCTAGCAGAAATACAACTCAGGTTCCAAAAGTCCTATAATCTTTAGCAAGCAGAGTAGGTTAGAGGTTCAAAATCTACATTGTCACCTGAGACTCAAGACACTTTCTATGTGCTCCCTAGAGTAAAACATTCTGTAACATATGTTCATCACAGCACCAAATATATATCCCATCCAAAGCTAGACCAAAATATAGCAGGGAAAGCACCAACTCTACAGCTCTATGTCCAGCATTGAGGACTCATAATGAAATAATCTGAGCTTCAAAAGGCCTCAGCACCCCCACTCCTCCATTCCTGCTGTCTGCAGCACATTATCTCTTGATTAGCCTGGCTTCATTCCATGCCTGCAGCTTTCCTCAAGAGACATCCCACAGGCCTTGTATCACTAATATCCTGGATTGTTCACTGCAACGTGGGATCTACCTTCATAACTTCATACAATGTCTTTTTGGGACCTCATTACATGGATTCTGATACTGCAACATGTTGCCTGGCCACAGCTGCTCTTTAAAACTGTGGAACAGGAGTTTGTGAACCCATACTTTTGCAAAGTAGGTACCTGCAAAACAAGTACCAAAGTGTTCCCTATTAGAGCTACTCATACCAGGCTGTTCCTCACTACCCTCAATTGTCCAGTTCTTCCTCTTCATTGTGCCCTCATCCTTCTATTTCTCTTTCTCTTCCATTTGTCCACCCCTTACTTGGTTCTCTTCTCTTAGTGATGCCCAGGGTCTCCGAGTATATAGGGTTAACTTAAGAGTGATCTCACAAATGCTTTCCCCTACCTGTGCATTATGCCTCCAGGCAAGGGTCATCTCAGACATGGCCTGCCCACCCCCTGGCCTGTGCAGCACCAGAATGATGGTCATCTCAGGCTAGCTCACTGTCCAGAGGCCTGCATGGCACCTTAGACTACTAATAATTCAATTTTCACAGGTCAGAACACTGAGTATAGACATAACATCTCTCCTTTAAACCACCTACTAAGGCACATATGACACAGCAGACACATCTGCAGCACCTCTAGAAGAAGCACCATCAGGCTTTTAGAGCAATGACCCCAGTCCTGGTTCTAATTTTTATCTTTCCTTTTCCACTTTTGTAATAGATATCCCAATAAAGGCAATTTAAGGTAGAAAGGGTGTATTCGTTTATATTGGCTCACAGTTCAACTATACAGACCATCATTAAGGGCAAATCAAGGTGGCAGTGATTTGTGACGATGCATTCAGAATCACACAAAGTGATGAGTACATGAAGCTCCTCAGTTCCTTTCTCCATGTGTACAGACCAACACAAGTAATGGTGCTACCCACAATGGGTGACTATCCCATCTTACTTATGTAATCAAGATAATTCCCCACAATCATGCAAAGCAGTTCACCTTCTAGTGATACTAGATTGTGTTAAGTGGACAATTAATACTAATCATAACACTCAACAAGAAACTTAAGTAAAAGCCAGGCAAACTCTAGTCTAATAGCTATTTCTCCTGAGGAAATATTGCAAGTAACTGACATTTAACATAACGATAAATATCATCCACCATTAGAGAAGTCAACCACACATTGAAGGTATAATACCTCATAACAATTATATGGTTATATCAGGAAGGAAAGGAGAAGAGGAGGAATAAGTAAAATAAAGAAAACTTTGTCATTTTCAGGAGAGAGGGAGAAAAAGAAGGAGAGAGAGAGAGAGAGAGAGAGAGAGAGAGAGAGAGAGAGAGAGAGAGGGAGAGGAGGGTGCAGTCCTGAGCGTACAGCTCTTTGAGAATCTGATGCATGATTACAAATTCACAGCCAGCCTGGTCACCATAGCAATAGCATGTCTCAAAAAATTTTAGTATCAAGAACGTGGGATGAATATAACTGAGGAATAGCATACTTGCCACATATAGAATATACACTCAGTTTCACTCCTCAGTAATTCAAAATAAAATAAGAAAAAAAGTTGGCATGAATAAATGTCAAGAAATTGTAATGAGAGACACATGGAGTTACCTGAATTACAATTGGCTTGATCAGCCGTGCCATTTGTTGACAAACATGCCCTATCCATTCAATAACCCTTTGTGTGTGAAACACAAATGATGTAAGGATAAACCATGACAGAGGAAGGGAGGCTGGGAGGGCAGGAGGGTAGGTGAGAGCATGGGAGGGAGGGAAAGAGAGAGAGAGAGAGAGGGAGGGAACAACTAAGGGGGTCTCAGAAGAAAGTGGACTCTTGTTCTCCAAGCAGCAACCAATTGCCATGAAATATGGCTTAAGGAGCACTTCTCCCTCCATGCTGGGTTTTTTGTTTATTTGATTTTGCATAAGTTTTAAGTATTTGGTCACAATATATTTTTTTTTGTCAATGCAACCCTCAAAATGCAAGTTTATTGAGTAAAGCTGAGAGGAGCAGTAAACATACAAAAAAAAAATGCATCCACACCTAAATAAAAAATTTACGTATTTACAAAGTTCAGTAACTGTTAGGTTTTCACATGCAGAGGTTATGCACAGGAAAATGTTGGTAGTAGCTTTTAGGTGTTCTGAAATGCTGGAAAGCAATGGAAAGACACATAAACAAATTAAGGTTTCTATAGGTCAATTAACAAAACCCTATGCAGTCCCCGCTTAGTTAAACATTCTGGTTCCAATCCCTCCTTTTAGGCACAAGCAAGTTGCCACATTCTTTGAAATGGTTCACAGTGACCATTAGTCATGCCAGGCTACAGGAGCAAAGTTTAAATATCCCTTTATTCAAACCACCTATCCCATTCAGGAAGAGTGCAACATGCCTCCATGAATAAGAAGAGAACTTTAAAGCCCAGAGTCTACTCATTAAAAATGGTCACAATATTTTTAAGCATAGGCCACTGTAAATTCTTGTGTGCAAAACACTTGGTACAGGTCTACTAAATCTGGCTATTATAATCTGTCTTCTTCCTCTTCCAAAACGATCTCTAAGTAGCAAGAGAAGAGAGTGTGGTTTAGAGGTCGCATTTAGACGTGGACATTCCACAGTCTCATATATTCTTCATATTGTCCAGTTTTGGATCTCTTTATTAATGGTCAAATGCTGCAAAATGGAGGTCTTCTGATAAGAGTTGAAAATGCTTTAAACTGTGGGTTAAGGATAAGGACTTAAGGGGTACTTTATTTCTGTCTCCACTTAAGAAATAGTAGTACTAGGTTCTCACCTATAAGTCAGGCAGCCATGAGTTCTCGACCCAGTTACTAATGCTGGAAATTAGTTTTATCTTGTGGAACATGTTTTAAATATGGGCAGAAAGTGGTTGTTATTCCTATTACATCCTTGTCACTATCGCACCAGTAGGCAAAATTTTCCACGACAGTTGTTACTGTGGCTCACAGGCTCCATACCTGAGTGAGTCTTTTCATTACTTTTCTCCCCAGGAGTGTACAGGTAACTCACTCCCCTTCACCTTTTGATATATCCTGTTCTATCATTCCCCCTTTCCTGTTTCAAATCACCTGAATACTATCACCTTCACTTGAGATATAGCCTCTATGGCACCATACTAAAAGTTCCCTGACTTCTATGTATTGCATTTTCAAAACTGATCTAAAGATGTAAATCTAGAATCTACATATGAATAATAACATGCAGTGTTTTTCTTTCTGAAGCATGTGACTAAACAGACATCTTAAAAGAAGAAAATGGATGAGAATATTTGCAGACATATATTTTTTTAAACAATCAATAAATATTCTTTACCATCAGAGAAAGTAAACTTAAACTGTTTGGAGACTACTTCTCATCTCAGTCAGAATGGTTACAGTTTAGGTGGGAAAAAAAAAGACAGCAAATATTGGCACAGACATGCACAGAGTCATTAGTCTAAAAAATCACTTAGTGGTTGGTAGAAATACAAACTGCTAAAGCCACTGTGGAAATCACTGTGAATTTTCCTAAAAGAAACTAACTAGATTTAACTTATGATCTACCTTTGCCACTCTTGGTTGTGTTCACAAATAACTACATCCTACTACAGAGATACTTACACATTCACATTTATGCTGCCATATTCCCAATAACCAGGAAATGAAAACAGCCTACATGTCCCACTGTGACAAAAGGAAAGTACATACAGGAGATATTTGTGCTGGCTAAGTCACTTAGTCTAAATAACTGAAGAAAGCTGTAAGAGGCTCAGCTTTAAAAATACGGTTATGGTAATTTTTGAATTTTTAAGAAATAAAATCAGTATATTTCAAGCCATCATCATGGTGCACTTCATTGATCCTAGCACCCAGGTATAGAGGTGCCAGTCTATGAATTGGAAGGCATTATGGTCAACAAAGTGACTTCTATGTATGGCAGGGCTGCATATAAAAATTCGATCTCAATAAAACAAAATTAGTTTATTTCTAGTATCCTTTGAGTAACATTGTTCTTGTATTTCCAGGGCAATCTAAATCTAGAACATTATACGATATAGGTGTTGACCTTCCAAATAATCTGGTTCTTTCAACATCTGATGCCAATAAACCACAGCTAAAAGGTAAAGGTATAACTGTAATATAGATGTGTGAAATAAAACTGTGTTCCAGTTGCATTGTTTCTGTATATTAGTGCACTTAACCTTCCAATAAGCAACCAATGTAAGAACAACAGATGTTCCATGATTTCAATGTAAATAGATAGGTGTGCAGAGGGCTTTGTGGTTCTGTACAGTAAAGTATCCTGTGTGGACACCACCCCCCTTACAGTTAAACCAAGTAACTTGGTAGATTTCTTTCAGCTTTTGTCTGTTTAACTTTCTGTGAGATGATCTAAAACAGAAGATATCATAGTTTATTAGTATCTCATTTATTGAGAAACCCTTGGGTTTTTATTATTACAACCCAAATCAGTAGAGCTATAACATCATTGTACATCTCTATTATGTTGTTTATACTTATATAAAACACAGGGGAGCTGGCCTAAGCATAGAGCTCTGTCAGTAGAGTGCTTGTGCTCCAGGCCTTAGGACCTGAGGTAAGATGCCCAGTACTACACAAAAAAAGCCATGCACAGTGCCCACACTTGGGGATGTTGGCAGGTTCAGTGACAGAGTCTTTCCCAAAAACCTAGGTGGAGGGCTGGAAAGATGGATCACTCATTTTGAGTATTTGCTGTTCTTCCACTTATAAATTTAATTCCCAGCACCAATTACAGATCTAAAGGATGTGACACCCTCTTCTTGTCTGGTAGGGTGGGAGGGATCAAAACACAATTGGTATACACAGACACGGACACACACACACACACATGCACAGAGAGAGGGGGAGAAGGAGAGAGGGAAGGAGAGAGACTAAATGTTTTAAACTAAGATAGATAATGATTGAGGAAAATACCTGGCATACACCTTTGGCCAGTACCAGGGTCAAAGTGGTATCAGGAGTAAAGGGAAAGAAGAAGAAAGAAAAATGGGCAGTGTGATTCAGAAGATAGCTCAGGTAATGCCTTCTAATCCTAAAACTGGATCAGCAGAGACAGTGGATCCCTCAGGCCCACTAACATCTCAAAGAAAGTCTGTTCAAGCTAGTCTGTTTCAAAGAGAAACCCTGTCTCAAAAGGAACAAAGTGAATAGCACAGGTTGAATGAAACTCAATGTTTACTGCTAACCACAACACATGCTCACACATGTAATATGGAAAATATACTGGAACATTTATGCAAGTAGACTCACAGCATAAATATGTCCACATTCACAACAAATCAATTAGTTAATTACCTAATTGATTAGAGTATGTAGTGATAAGTTGATAATTCTGCCTGTAAGTACATAAAAAGAAAAAAAGAACTCTACCTCCTTTTTATTAGGTAGCATTAGTTTTTTGGTGGACTGAAAATACTAACAATATTAAAT
This sequence comes from Grammomys surdaster, assembly GCF_004785775.1. Classification (NCBI taxonomy): domain Eukaryota; kingdom Metazoa; phylum Chordata; class Mammalia; order Rodentia; family Muridae; genus Grammomys; species Grammomys surdaster. The sequence goes on from NW_021604626.1 coordinate 167,679, forward strand.
TACGTATTTCTTTTGAGATTTTTTTTTGAGAAGGGTCTCACCACATAGCCATTGACAGGCCAAGAATTCACTACACCAGACTAACCTTAAACACATAGAACTCTACCTACATATGCCCCTTGAGGGCTAGGATTAAAGGCCTGTATTACCATGCCTGGCATGAAATTATATTTTACATGTTAAAAACCACAGAACATGATTTAAAGAAACTGCAAGGTTTCTTTAGAATAGAAATAGAAAAGTCCATTTTCAAGTTCTTACAAAGTCTCAAAAGACTGAAGTGGTCAAAATAATCTTGTCAAAGTACTAAGTAAGAAGAATCCTGCTTCATGATTCTAGAACTTATTCTCAAGATAAAGAAATGAAAGCATTATGGTTCTGTCATAGAGAGCGATGACACTCAGACCAGTAAAACAGAAGAGGGATCCCAGAACTAAACTCACCTCTTCGCTCAACCACAGAGTATGGAGAGAACAGTCAGCCACAAGTGGTGCTAGGTAAATTAGATATCCTATGCAGAATCATAAAATGAAGGCCCTTAAATTATGTTCAAAACCCAACTCAAAATGAATCAAAGACCTATAAGTAAGATCTAAGCTACAAAAATACTAAAATAAAATTTATCCAAAATTTTGTGATACTTAATTTGCCAATATGTTTTTGGATGGTCATCAAAGATCTTTCTGTATATCTAAAGATAAGATGATCTTGAACATCTGATCTTCCTACTTACACTTCCCAAATGCTGGCATTACAATAGCACATCACCACACTCTGGTTATGCTGTACCAGGAATTCCTTCAGGGCTTCCTATATCCTAGGCTCAACCACACTCCAACACTCTCCCTCTTCTCCCACTGTATTTTCCATTGTGGGAATGTCACCTTGTATTCCAAACATAAGCATAGTTCCATATAGAGATTACTGTCACTGAAAATTTATATTTTAACTACTCATACTTTTGTTTATTGTTCTCCTAATTTTTTAGAGTTATTTTCTGACATTTTTAGCACTTCTGTTTGTTTTTTAATGTTTTCAAATTTTATTGATTTTAAATGTATATGAGTATATTATGTGCATGTATGTGGGTACATCATGTGCATGCCTGGTGCCTGTGGAGATCAAAAATTGGAACTTGAGATACAGATCATTGTGAGCCACCATGTGGGTGCTGGGAATCCAATCTGGGTTCTCTTGAGGAGCCTCCAGTGTTCTTAAACACTGAGCTATTGCTCCAACTTCCTTTTTGATTTTTGAGACAGGGGTGCTGTGTTTAGGAAGGCTGGCATCATGCTCCAAGAAGACAGCCAATACCCATCTCTCTGCCTCAGCCTCCCAAGTGTTGGGACCAGGGGTGTTCAGCAACATCAGAATGAATACTCTTGAACAGCATATCAACTAGCAGGCAAGGGTAGCTCAGACAGATTCCATTTGTGCTGATTATACTGCTTTATATAGATTGTTAAATACTTAGAGGGGAGCTGTGCTTTAGCGGAGATTGAAGTTTAAGTCTTTAAATTTTTCAATTATTTAATTGCTATTACCATCCACTAATGGTCTCATTTTTTTCAGGTCAGCCGAAGCCTGAAAACTCTGATGAAAAAGGTTTCAAACGTCCAAATAATCTGCACACTTCTGCCTCTACTGCAAGGAAGCGTCTCCTTAAAGGTAAAGAGATAACTATGATATCATGTTACAAAGTTCATCACAAGTTCACACCAAAAATGAAATCATAAGTTGAAATAGAAGTTACAACAGAGAATGTTGACATGCATATCCATTAGGAGTAATTATCTGGCTAAACATCCATCACCTGTCTAGCTCCACAGGTTCACTGAAGGTTTAAAACTATAAGTTATAAGTGAAATTGTATAGATAAACCCTATCTTCTGTCCTATAATAAATCATTGGTTCTCTTTTAATGACCTTTGGTTAACTGTCTTACAACCTCTTGGAATGTGCTCTGAGTAGGAGAAAATCTGGCTACTATCTAAGAGCAATTAACTGATGACAGTTGGGAGACTGGAAGAGTTCTCATTGCAGTTTTGACTATCAGAAAAGGACCCGATAGCAGTCCCACTATACAAGAGCTTAATAATAATCATTGATATAATTTTAGGAATTCTTATAGGATCATCATTAAGACTTAAGAAGTCATCTATTTGTCTATATAGCATCACCACAGACAGTACTTGGATCTCGTTGTGGATCTGCAGAGATCTGCTCCAAAGGGGTGTGCTATTGCTTAGTGATTGTTACACATGTTTAATAATAATAGGAAAAGTATATTAATAGCAGGAATCTTTCCTAAAATAAGTCCCATACAGCCTTGCTGAATAAGGACTCACTTGTTGCAGATTATATAATAATCCAAGGCAAGCCATTTCAGGGTGATCACTTGCTAGTTACTGGCTTGTCCCATTATGGCTCCTAACAATTTTATTTTTATTATCAGACCTAAACTCCAATTTAAAGAATCTAAAAAATGTCTCCTTCAAAGAAAATATGGTCATTATATGACAGCCTGCTTTTAGGCTGGAGTAATTTTTAAGCACTCCAGACAAACAGAAAATATCTGATCTTTTTATGAATAATAAATACTAATACCTAATTCCTTTAAATATATGTTATAAAGTAGGAAAAGTTAATTTACTCAATCTATCATATTTACTGAGTTCTAATCCTCCAAGGGTATATATCTTTAAACAACATTTTCAGAGAGCTCTAAGCATATGGTAAAAGGAGGCTGTGAATCTGTAACCTATTCTCCTGGCCAGTCAGAGCTTGTCAATTGTTTTTGTTTACCCTGCACCAATTATACTATTTGAGTTTGATTAGGGGTGAATACCCCAAGAAGATTTCTGGAGTAATGGTCTCATAAAAAAATTCTAGTTATGTCCTTATCTGTACTAAACGAACTCCAAGGCATAAGGAAGTCTTCCAAATAGGGACAGATAAAGTTATTTTTAGGATTTTCCTAAAAAGACTCAGACACAATTTTCTTGGAAAAAGACACAAAATGAACCATAATGCAGAAAGTCAACAAGTATGAAACATCCAGAGACCAAAAACCTAAAAGTAAGAGAATACAGTGAGTGCAGCATTCAACTCAGCTTTGCTAAAATTTGTGTCAATCAGCTGTACTGGCTTCATGACTTTCACCATTCCTAGTGGATACAGCTGTGTCAATGATGCTATTCAAATAACTTTCATATATGTATATATTTTAGGAAGTTTCTACAGAACTGTTTTGCCATTATGATTTTGCAGAAGATATTAGATGTTGGTTTTTTCTGCCTATATTTTCTTCATTACTCTATTCTCTCACCCTTCCCCATTTAATCCTCCTACTCTGGTTTTCCTTTATCTCTCAAAAACGCTATATGTTATTTCCCCTTCCTGAAAGATCTACCCCCTCCACTGGTCCTCTACTATCTACTTAACTTCTGTGGTTTTTTTTATTCTGATTTTTTTCTCCATTAAATTATTTATTCACTTTACATCCTGACCGCAGCCCCCTCCTCCAAGTTCCCCTTCATACAGCTCCTCCTCAGTATCCCCTCCTTTTCTCCTCTGAGAAGGGGGCTGTCCCTCTCACCCTGGGTACCAACTGACCCTGGCACCTCAAGCTACTGTAGGACTAGGCACATCCTCTCTCACTGAGGGGCAGCTCAGTTAGGGGACCAAGATCGACAAGCAGGCAACAGAGTTAGGGTAAGCCCCCACTCCAGTTCTTGAAGGTCTAACATGAAAACCAAACTGTACATCTGCTACATATGTGCAGGGGATCTAGGTCCAGCTTGTGTATGCTCTTTGGTTGGTGGTTCAGTCTCTGGGAGCCCTCAAGGGTTCAGGTTAGGAGACTGTTGGTCTTCATGTGAAGTTCCTATCCCCTCTGGTTCACTCAGTCCTTCCCCCAACTCTTCTACAACACTTCCCAAGCTCCATCTGATGTTTGGCTGTGGGTCCCTGCATCTGTTTCAGTAAGCTGCTGGGTAAATCCTCTCAGAGAACAGTTATGCTAGGCTCCTGTCTGTGAGCATGTCAGAATATTGTTAATAGTGTGAAGGATTGGTTTTTACCCATGGGATGGGACTCAAGTTGAATAAGTCATTGGTTGGCCATTCCCTCAGTCTCTGTTCGATCCTTGTCCCTATACTTCTTGTAGGCATGACAAATTTTGCATCAAAGGTTTTTGTGGGTAGGTTAGAGTCCTTATCCCTCCACTGGGAGTCCTGCCTTGCTACAGGAGGTGGCCACTACAGCTAGGAGTCTCAGCAAGAGTCATTCTCATAGACTCCCTGGAGCCTCTCCCATCCCAAGTCTCTGGCACATCCTAGAGATGGCCTCTCATGCTCCTACAGCTGCTGATTTCCATTCATTCTTTCAACCCTCTCTCTACACCTGATCAACAATGCCCGCCCAGCTCCCATCCCCATCTCCTCTCCCAACCAGTACCCTCCCTTCATCCACCCTCCCATGACTATGTTGCTTTCCCTTCTGAGTGAGATTCAAGCATCCTCCCTAGGGACCTCCTTGTTATTTAGCTACTTTACGTCTGTGAATTGTAGCATGGGTATCCTGTACTTTATGGGTAATATCCACTTGTTAGTGAGTACAAGTCTGGGTTACCTCACTCAGGATATTTTCTAGTTTTGTCCATTTGCCTGCAAATTTCATGATGTTCTTATTTTTAATAACTGAGTAGTATTCCATTGTGTAAATGAACTGCATTTTCTTTATCCATTCTCCAGCTAAAGGACATCTGGGTTGTTTACAGTTTCTGGCTAATAAGGAATAAAAGCTGCTATGAACATAGTTGAGCAAGTGTCCTTGTGGAATGGTGGGGCATCTTTTGGGTATATGCCCAGGAGTGGTATAGCTGGATATTCAGGTAGAACTATCCCTAGTTCTCTGAAAACAAAACAAGACAAAACAAAACAAGACAAAAAAAAAAAACAAATGCCAGATTGATTTCCAGAGTGGTTGTACAAGTTTGCATTCCCACTAACAATGTAGGAGTGTCCCCCTTGCTCTACATCCTCACCAGCATGTGCTGCCAATTGAGTTTTTCATCTTAACCATTTTGATGGGGTAAGGTGGAATCTCAGAGTACCAATACCATGCAGTTTTTATTACCTGTAGTACAGCTTGAAATCAGGGATGGTTGTTACCTCCAAAAGTTCTTTTATTGTACAGGATTGTTTTAACTATCTTGGGTTTTTGGTTTTTCATATGAAGTTGAGATTTGCTTTTTCAAGGTCTGTAAAGAATTGTGTTGTAATTTTGATGGGAATTGCATTGAATTTGTAGATTGCTTGTGGTAAGATGGCTATTTTTACTATGTTAATCCTACTGATCCAGGAACATGGGAGATCTTTCCATCTTCTGATAGCTTCTTCAGTTTCTTTCTTGGGAACTTGAAGTTCTTGTTTGTCATTCAGGTCTTTCAGTTGCTTGGTTAGAGTTACACCAAGATATTTTATATTATTTGTGGCTATTGTTAAGGGTCCTGTTTCCCTAATTTCCTTCTTGGCCCCCCCCCTTTTTTTTTTCAAAGAAGGCTACTGATTTTTTTTTTTTTTGAGTTAATGTTGTGTATCCAGCCACTTTGCTGAAGGTGCTTATCAGCTGTAGGGATTCTTTGGTAGAAGTTTTGGAATCACTTTATTATCATATCATCTGTGAACAGCAATACTTTGACTTCTTCCTTTCCAATTTGTATCCTCTTGATCTCCCTTAGTTGTCTTATTACTCTGGCTAGAATTTCAGTTACTATATTGAAGAGATAAGGAGAGAATGGGCAACTTTGTCTTGTCCCTGATTTTAGTGGAATTGCTTTAAGTTTCTCTCTATTTAATTTGATGTTGACTATTAGCTTGCTATATATTGTTTTTATTGTGTTTAGGTATGTACCTTGTATCCCTGATATCTCCAGGACTTTCAACATAAAGAGGTGTTGGATTTTGTCAAAGGCTTTTCAGCATCTAATGAGATGATCATGTGATTTTTTTCTTTCAGTTTATGTGGTGGATTATGTTGATGAGTTTTCATACATTGAACCACACCTGCACTCTGGGATGAATCCTACTTAATCATGGTGGATGATCTTTCTGGTGTGTTCTTGGATTTGGTTTGCAAGTATTTTATTGAGTATTTGGCATCAATGTTCATAAGGGAAATTGGTCTGAAATTCTCTTTTCTTGTTGAGTCTTTGTGTGGTTTAGTTATCAGGGTGACTGTGGCCTCATAGAATGGAGTTTGGCACTGTTTGTTTTTTCTTTTTCTTTTTCTTTTTCTTTTTTTTTTTTTTTTTGAAGGTCTGGTACAATTCTACATGGAAGCCATCTGGCCCTGAGCTTTTTTTTGGTTGAGAGACTTTTAATTATAGCTTCTATTTCCTTAGGATTGTAGGACTATTTAGATTGTTTACCTGATCTTGATTTAACTTTGGTAAATCCATTTCTTTTAGATTTTTCAATTTTGTGGAGTATGGCTTTTGAAGTAAGACCTAAGGATTCTTTGGATTTCCTCAATGTCTGTTGTTATGTTCCCCTTTTCATTTCTGATTTTGTAAATTTGGATACTGTCTCTCTGCCTCATAGTTTGGCTAACAGTTTGTCTATCTTGGTTTTTTTTTTTTTTTTTCAAAGAACCAGCTCTTGGTTTTCAGCCCTGGGTTTGATTACTTCCTGCTGTTTACTCCTCCTGGGTGTGTTTACTTCTTTTTGTTCTAGAGCTTTCAGGTATGTTGTTAAATTGCTAGTATGAGATCTCTCCAATTTCTTTATGAAGGTACTTAGTGCTATTAACTTTACTCTTAGCACTGCTTTCATTGTATCCCTTAAGTTTAGGTATATCATGCCTTCATTTTCATTGGATTCTAGAAAGTCTTTCATTTCTTTCTTTGACCCAGTGGTCATTAGGTAGAGAGTTGTTCAGTTTCCATGAGTATGTGGGTGTTCTGTTGTTTTTGTTGAAGTCTAGCAGTAGTCCATAGTGATCTGATAGTATGCATGGTATTATTTCAATCTTCTTATATCTGTTGAGGCTTGTGTGATTATATGGTCAATTTGAAGAAGGTGCCATGAGGTACTGAGAAGGTATAATCTTTTGTGTTTGGGTGAAATGTTCTATAGATACTTGTTAGGTCCATTTGATTCATAACATGTTAGTTTCATTTTTTCTCTGTTTAGTTTTTGTCTTAATGACCTGTTCATTGGTAAGAGTGTGGTGTTGTAGTCTACCATTATTAATGTGTGGGGTTTGATGTGTGATTTAAGCTTTAGTGGTGTTTCTTTTATGAATATGATGCTCTCGCTTTGGGGGCATAGATATTCAGAATTGAGACATCATTTTGGTGGATTTTTTTTTTCCTTCGATGAGTATGAATTGTCCTTTCCCATCTCTTTTGATTACTTTGCTTGAAAGTCTACTTTATTGGACATTAGAATGGCTACTGCTGCTTGTTTCATGGGTCTGTTTGCTTGGAAAAACTTTTTCCAGCCCTTATCCTGAGGTGATGTCTATCTTTGTTGCTGAGGTGTGTTTCTTGTATGCAGCAGTATGATGCATTCTATTTACACATCCACTCTGTTAGCCTGCGTCATTTTATTGGGAAATTGAATCCACTGATGTTGAGAGACGTTAATGACCCAATGATTGTTAATTACTATTATTTTGATGATGATGTTGGTAGTGTATGTGTGTGCCTTTTGTTTTTGCTGGTGTAAAATTATTTCTTGTGTTTTCTTGGGTATAGTTAGCCTCATTGAGTTGGAGTTTTCCTTCTAGTATTCTCTGTAGGGATGGATTAGTGGAATGATATTGTTTGCCTTTGGTTTTGTCATGGAATATCTTGTTTTCTCCCTCTATGATGATTGATAATTTTGCTGGGTACAGTGGGCTGTGGTCTCTTAGGGTCTGCAAGACATCTGTCCAGGCCCTTCTGGCCTTTAGAGTCTCTATTGAGAAGTCAGGTGTAATCCTGATAGGTCCTTTTTTATATGTTACTTGGCCTTTTTCCCTTGCAGCTTTTCTTCTTCTTCTTTGTTCTGTACATTTTGTGTTTTATGTGGCAAGAGGATTTTCTTTTCTTGTCCAATCTATTTGTTGTTCTGTAAGCTCCTTGTACCTTTATAAGCATCTCTTTAAAGTTAGGAAAATTTTCTTCTCTGATTTTGTTAAGATATTTTTTTGATCTTTGAACTGGGAATCTTCTTCAATTTCTTTTATTCTTATGCTGGTCTTCTTAGTGTCCCAAATTTCCTGGCTGTTTTGTGTTATGAATTTTTTAGATTTAGCATTGTCTTTGACTGGTCTATCAATTTTTTCTACACCTGGGATTCTCTCTTCCATCTCTTATATTCTGTTGGTGATGCTTACATCTGTAGTTCCTGTTCTCTTTCCTATCCTTTATAGCTTCTATTTCCATTTTCAATTATTGAACAGTTTTATTCATTTCCTACACCTGTTTGATTGCATTTTCTTGAATTTCTTTAAGGGACATATTAATTTTTAAAGGTCTCTATCATCTTTCTAAGATTGTATTCAAAGTTGTCTTCTTGTGCTTTGGCTGTTAGGATATCCAGGGCTTGCTGTAGCAGGATAGTTGGGCTCAGGCAGTGCCATATTGCCCTGGCTGTTTTTTTTTTTTTTATTGTATTCTTATGCTGTCCTTTAGCCTTTTGCCCGTTTTTGGCAAGATGATCCTGATGCCAGGAAGACTCTTTGGAGAGGCAGGTGGAGCCTGACAATGGATCTCAAGGAACAGGATACTTCTCACCTCTCTGGCTGTGCCCTATGTAGACACAGCAGGCAGGAAATTGGCTGGAGAGGGGTCTAAGCTGAACACTCTTGGGATCCAAATGGCTCCTTGGGATGGATGGGAGAATAATGGGCCAGATGGAGGCCTCACCTGTCAGTTGTGTCCCAGATGGATCCAACTGGCAAGGGATTCCTGAGGGAAGGGTCTAAGCTGGTTGTTTCTGCCACCACTCACCCACCCACTGCCCTCCACAGAGGAAGCAGGATGCTTCTGGAGTCCCATGTATTTCCTCAGGATGTCAGTGTGAGCCCGGGATTGGTAGTGGAGGGTTCCAAGCAGGTTGTTCCTAGGAGGCCCCCTCAGAAAAGTAGTATGCTCCTGGAGTCCCACAAGCCTCCTCAGGATGGCAGGGTGAGTCCAGGCACAGCCAACAGAGGTGAGTTGGACATATCCATTGTGCAGTTGTTCAGGTAGAACAACTGGCCTTTTATTTTGATCTTTTGAGGCAGTCTTACAATACAGTCCTGTCTGGACTCTGAATTTATTTTATAGACCAGACTGGCCTCAAACTCATACAGATCTGTTGTCTCTGTCTCCCAAGTGTGTCCCACTACTTCTGGTGTTTTGTATACTAAAACCTAGCCACTACAAAATTCAAGTAAAAATAGTACAAAGTACTCCTATAGACATTTCTCCTAAGAATATACTACAAATAGCCAATAAACACATGAATACATGGTATTGAAGCTTTGTTTCTGTTGCCCTGGTAAAATATGCTGTCTAAAGGCAATGTAGGGGACAGATATATTTGGCTTACAATTCTAGGTTACAGTCCATATTTGCAAAAAAGTCATAGTGGCAGCTGGTCATACTATATCCTTAGAAAAGACCAGAAGAACATGAATACATCCCTGCTGCCTGCTTGCAGTCATCTACCTTTTGTCCATCAAGACTCTCTGCTCAGAGATTGACACCCACAATGAGTTTAGGTACAATCAGTGCAATTCCCCTACATACATGTCATAGGCCAACCTAATCTAAGTAATCCTCAACTGAGATTCTCTTCTCAGGTGATTCTAGATAGTGGCAAATTGTAATTTGAAACAAACCATCATACATGTTAAATGTCACTAATGACTAGGGAAACACAACCCAAAAATACTATTAGACAGCACATTATGCTCATCATATGACTACTATCTACAAAAGGGGGATAAAAGGAGGAGTGAAGGGAAAGAAAAAAACATAATATGGACCTTTGGATGCAAGCCTGTGATTCCAGCCACTTTGGAGAATGAAGTAGAAAAATTATAAACTCAATGGCAGCTTGGGTACAGAATGAGTTCAAGACCTACCTGTTGAAGACAGTGAGAGCCTGTTTAAAATAAAAAGGAGGCCTGAAGAAGGATGTAGCTCAGTTGTGAGGCACTTGCCTGGTGTATACAAGATTCTATATTTAATTTCCAATACAACAAAAAAAGAAATAAAAAAAATTATCAAGGATATCAAGAAACTGGAACCTCTGTGGCTGCTTGTAGGAAGGTAAAATGGTACATAATATATGGAAAACACTGTGGAAGTTCCTCAAAGTGTTTAAAATAGAATTATATGATAAACTCACCAACTTTACTTCTTAAGGTATATCCAAAATAATTGAAATCAAGAGTACAAGTTGATATTTGTATAACCATTTCAATTATGGAATTAGTCAGAACTCCAACTGTCCACTGACAGGTGAATGATTAAACTAAATGTAGTACTGCACATAGAATGGAATATTAGTCTCAAAAAGAAAAGTCCAGACATGTTACAACATATCAATAATAAGCCAGCCCCACAATACAAAAATGTAATCATCCATTCATATGAGGTAATCAAAGTAGCAAATTCATAAATGCAAAAAAGCAGAACAGTGGCTAGCAGGGACCTTCATGTTGGAGAATCATTTAATAGACGTGGAATTTTCTTGTTTCTAGAGGAAAAGACATTCTGGAAATGGATGGTAGGTGAGAGAAATACTGCATAGTGGGCATTCCTAATGTGCCTAACTGTTCACTTAGGAACAGTTAAGAGGGTACATTTCATTTTATTATTGATTTACAATGTTAAGTATTAATAATTTACATCATTAAAAATATAGAATAGTTTTCATCCCATTATTATATTTAATGGAAATCAAGTATCTTAAACAGCCATTTTAATTTTTTCTATGAAATAACCTACTTTTTTTCCTCTTGTCCATTTTCCACTAATTGTCTCTGTATTGATGAAAATGTGATAGGGTCTTTTAATCTTTTCCGTTTCTATCATTTCAAATTTAGAAGTTGAAGCAATTCTAGAAAGATTTTCACAGGTTAGATCCTCTGGTGGTTACCTCTCTCCTCTTGCTTTGTGTCTGTGTTCATAAGTGTGACAGTCTTAACACTATTCTACCTCTGAAGAGTCACTCAAAATCTGTTTCTTAAAAATGTCTGACTCAACTACAGCACAACTCTCACAAGTAGGAAACATACCAATGGTGCAGCCCAATGTCTCATCCACAGTCCGTGCACGAACTGCATATGTTACAGTAAGGACAACTTGAAAACACACAAATGATCAGGATATAGTTCTCAAAAGAGGGCATACAGATGGCCATTTGGAAAAATACATCATTTTGTCACTTCAAACCACCCATAGATGAAAAAGGTGTTCAGACATCATCAATGAGTTCTATGTCTCACACAAGAAACAACTCCACTTAATATTATTTTGTGTCTGAGTCTTTCAATTATAGTCTCAAGGATTCAGATTTTGTTTTGTTTTGTTGGTTTCCTCTATTGATATTTTTTATTTATTCTTTGACAATTTCAGATACTTATACAATCTATCTTGATCCTATCTTCCTCAAACTCCTACAATGCTACTCTAGGTTCTTTCTCTTTCTGTTTCCCACTGGAACCAGCAGCAGAACCTGACTGGTGGACTGTCCATTGATCTTGTTGGTTTATGTGAACACATCAGGGTGCTGAAGCAGCACTTTGGTCTGCATTTTCCTCTCTGTAACAAAGTTGCCACAAACACCTCAGCATCAGTTCTTGTTTCCATCAGCCTCAAAATGGGTCTTTTTTGTAGACTTGGAGCCATTTCCTTCCTGATTCAACATCTTCTCATCCTTTATATTTGCTTGGCATCTTAGGCATATTAAGTTATGTAGTTTATATAAAAATAAAGCAAAACTCTACGCAGCCTGTGCATGATTTCTCCAGCAAAGCTGCTGTGTGTGGTCTGAGATAGTCAGAAATGCAAGTCCAGGTGGGGAGTAGTAGCACAGGCCTTTAATCCCAGCACTTAGGAGGCAGAAACAGGAGGATCTGTGGAAGTTATAGGACAGTTTGGTCTATAAATCGAGTTCCAGGACTGCCAGGACTACATAGAGAGGCCATTATCTCAAAACACCAACTAAACAAACAAGGTAAAGCTGTGGGCCTCATCCCACCAGATAGCCAAAGCTCTATGGCTTACATCCAGCCATCTGCCCTAGCTTTGGGCTGCTTTCATGCTGATGTGGGCTGAAGATCCACTGTCCAGAGCTCATGCTACTCTCAGGTAAGAAAGTCTAGGGATCATTCCTACAGACAATAGCCTTCAGACTCACATTGTACTCCATTTCTATTGTTTGATTGACATTGTATCCTGTTTTCCCTGACAACAAATATGATATATTTAATGTTATTAAATATTATGAAATTAAACAACTGAATACTTTTTCTTTAGCATTAAGTACTATTCCATGAAAGCCTGCTGCACATCTACACTTGAGAGAAAGAATCCCAGTGGTAAGCAGCATGAAGATATTCATGGATGCACTGAGGCAAATTGTGATAGGAACCAATGTATAGGAAGCCATGTGAATGGATGGTACTGACAGAACAGTGGGGAAGGCCCCTGATGAACAGGGTAGGACCAGATCATGAAAGTCCTTCAAAGACAGCAGGTAGGTTCTATTGTCTCTTGGCTATTTTTATTCTCCTCATTAAAAAAAGTTATAATAATTTTTAATTCGTAAGTGAAGAGTTGGGAATGAATACGGCTCAGTGTTAGAAACCATGCCTGTCTTGACAGGGCCCTGAAATATTGGGGGAAAAAAAAAGTTTAGGTCACGAGTAAATAAAGTATTCACCTATTCAAAACATTAATACTTAGACATTGCACAATCAACCGCCAAGGGTTTAAAAGATATGACTTTTGTCAATTTAGTGCTTTTGAACATTTAAATGTTACTTTAACCACATTATTTCTTCCTAGGGAGTATATATACTGGGTGTGACTATACTAAATCTAATGTGGATTATCACTGACATAGGTATTAGACTTGCTGACTATTTTGAGTCTTGAAAGCATCTATTTTTCCTCCAACAAGAAACACAGTAATGGATGGCTCAGCAGCTTGGAATACCTGCTCTTGGGATAGGTTAGTTTGGTTCGCAGTACCCATGTTAAACAGCTAACAATTATTTGTAACTCTATCTCTAGTGAATCCTACATGTGTGTGTATACACACGCACAAGTTAAAGACAAAATAAATGAGTTGGAGTAATTATGCTAATCTAATATGTTCCATTGTTTTGTGGCAAAAGTCAATAAGGAATTGAATTTCTACTGAAAAGATATAAAAAATATGGTTGATGTAGTTCTATACTTTGTGATCTTTTACTGTGAAAATATTATTTACATCTTATATATCCATGCAAACTAACCCCTAACATGAAAAGAAAAACTCACAGTTTGCCTAATAAAACTCAGTCAATGTAGAGTCATAGAAATATTCAGGAAGTAATACAATGGTCAAGCTCTATTGGTTCTTTTTTTTTTTTTTGAGTTTTTTGTTTGTTTGTTTTGGGTTTTTTTTTTTTTTAAACCGAGACAGGGTTTCTCTGTATAGCCCTGGCTGTCCTGGAACTCACTCTGTAGACCAGGCTGGCCTCAAACTCTGAAATCTGCCTGCCTCTGCCTCCCAAGTGTTGGGATTAAAGGCATGCGCCACCACTGCCCGGCTCTATTGGTTCTTTGAGGACTTCAGAGAGAATATACACAGAGATGAGTAGAATCAGAGTCAGCAAAAACTTAAGTTGCACACAAGAGAAGCTTTCAGTTTGTGGATTTCTCTTTCCAATATAAATTTCAGCTTAGCATAACAGACAGCCTTCCTTCATGGGTGGCAATTCCTGGGTTCTCCAGACTAGATCAAGTTTACCTTTCCAGAATGCTCCTATGAACTGCCAAGATCACAATGTCATCCACGTGTCTATGGACACTAGAAATCTGGCATTCAGAGTGTTGGGAATAGAACTCAGTTGGTAGAGTGTTTGTCAAGTACCTTTACTCAGCAATCTAATTGTGCTTTACTCAGTACCTAAGAAGGTCCCCAAGTTCTGCAAGGGTCTAGCACCCCTACTTTCCACAACAGGGCCTGGCACATGAGAGATCCCTGGTAAATAAGTAGATATGTGAAGAGACCTGTTTTGGAAAGTTCTAATGCTTTCTACTGAGAGTAATTTAGGAAAAATTACAAGACTGTAAGCGCACAAAGGGAGGTACTGACTCTTTAAGGGATCTGGCAAATGACCAATAGATATTAAAATGAATTGGCCAAGAGTTCTTCTAATTACAGATTAGGAGTATTAGGTTAAAAATTATGAGGCCTTGGGCCTGTAATCCTAGAATTTAGGAGATAGAGGTGGAAGGAGCATGAGGTCACCTAATGAATTACTTAATGAGACTTAATCCCAAAGAAAAAAATTCAACAACAACAATAACAACAACAGGAGGAGGAAGAAGAAGAGGAGGGAGAAGAGGAGGAGGAGGAAGAGGAGGAGGAGGAGGGGAGGAGCAAGGAGAGGAGGAGGTGGAGGAGGAAGAGAAGGAAGAGAAGGAGGAGGAAGGGAGAGGCAAAGAAGGAAGAGGGAATAAAGGGGAAAGTGTGATATTTTCAACTCAGTCTCCATGAGGGGTGTGCTGTGACATCAGAGGAGCAAATATATTTGTAGAGGCAGTACACCCATGAAATAGAATCCCCCATCTTTTAAAAACCTAGGTTTACTGTCCCCATCTCCAGAACACTTAAACCAGATTCTTTGTATGTGATGTTAATATGTACCTACTATGAAGCCACCTATGTCATCAAAGTACTGTAAGAATTCAACCAAGCACACAAGCAAACAGCTGCTCCCCTTTGCTTTAATACAGGTTCTAGAACTACTGGCAGATGGTGCTTAAATGATCCTCTTCTCCAGCCACCTTTTTTCAGAATGAAAAATGAACACTCCTGTAGAATTTTGTGGAAATGTGCATGTTGTCCTCCAATATGGAACAGACGAACTGGGCTCTCAACAGGTAGCTACAGTAAGTGAAATTTTAGATGTTTAGATGTTTTTTTAAGGTGCTCACAACGGAGAACACAGTTCAATAATTAGAATTAACGAAATAAATGGTTACATAATTGCAGAAGCAACCTCCCTACTACTTATTTGGAGAATAATTCTCAAATGTCTTCTTGTTTAGACCAACGAGAACTGGGGCAGCAGACACAGCTGGAATTTTTCACTGAGAATTATGGGATATATATATAAAATATATAGCTGAGGTATTAACCAACAAATAAGGGACATTGATCACTAGAGTTCAAGGTATTAAGAGCTTCAGTTCCTTATCCATAAGGCAGCTTTGGAATCTGTTTTGCCACGAGAAAGAACAGTGACTTTAAAATCAAAGATATTTTGACAATAAAATGCAATTAGTTAATTAATATAAATCTGCTTCAATTACTAAAGCTGTAGAAAATTGAAAGTTGTCAGAAGTGCATGTGTATGTATTAGAGTATATTGACAATATTGACAATTGATGGTTTATTTTCAGAACTCCTCGTGACTCTTTGGAACAGCTTGAACCTTAAGATCACTCTGTTGTTGCTGATGTTCCAGCTTGCTGTGACTAGATAAGATGCTTCCAGTACCTTCTGGTGTGGTGTAAAGGCAATTAAATGACATTTGTGCTATGTGTATTTGAAATGAGTGGTTCTTTACATATCATTTGATATACAAGGCTATTATTCCATACGATACTATAGAATAAAAAAACACTTTCAAGCAAGAACACTTAGAAAATAAAAATAAGTTGTCCTAATGTTTTCAGTATTAAAATCATAAATTCAGGCTGAAGAGATACTTCATTCAGGAAACTGTTTGCCTTGTAAGAATGAGGACCTAACCTTGATCCCTAGAGCCCAAAGAAAATAAAAATGCCAGGCATGTTAATGAATGATTGCAAGCCTAGCACTAGAAAGGTATAAAAACTCTGGAAAGTTCTAGGCCAATAAGAAACAAGTTTGTGGAGTTGGTTCTCACTTTCCACCCAAGGTTGATCTATGGCCTCCTTGTGAACACATGTAAGCATATGCATGTTATATGCTCACATGTGAACATGAGACATACACACACTTACCTATAGATAACCTTTAAAAAAGAAAACACAGAAGACTGGTGAGATAAAGGCACTTGCTACACAAGCCTGAAGACCTAAGTTCAATCTTTAGTTTTACACAAAAATAAACTAAAACTAAAAGATTTCCCTAGTTCTTCCTAAGAATGAAAATACTACCCGTCTCTTAAATATTTAGCTCTCCAACATCTAGTAGTCTAAGACGATATTCATAAAAAGTTCTGCTAATTCTAAGAATAAAACACCTCATAACTGCAATCTGTTCTACTATCCATTCCCCACAAGTCTAAAGTGAATCATTTTGGCTTAAATGGTTTGAGACATGTTTCTCCACAGTATCTTTAACACATAACAATTACATGCACAAAACTAACAAAAATACAGAGCCAAAACAAATCACTTAATGTATTTTAGGCCTTTTTATTTTAATAAATAACTTCAGTTAATAGCACTGTCAAAATTAAAAGGCACTTAAAACAAGATTGTGACTAGTTTGAGACAGAGCAAGCACAGTAGAGAAGGCACGTGCAGAAGGTGCACAGTGGCTGAACGGCTGCTGAGGGGCCATGCCCAGGCCTGTAGTCCTACAAGCAGTAGGACAGCTTACAGTATGTGTGAAAAAGGCAAATGTACAGCCAAGGAAAAGAAAAGGTAATGATAAAATGTCTTACCCCCAAATTGCAAACAGACACATTAAAAGATTAGAGAAGGTGATAAAGGAGCACCAGGAATTAAAGAAAAAAAAGTAAAATAAGCTCAACCCAAAAGGTCCCTACTCAGCAATGCTACTAAATTATGGCCTTTATGTGAATAGTGCTAAGTCAGGGACTTTTTAGCAGAGAAATTCCCAGTACTTTTCATCCAAGCTTGGATTTATAAAGAGAAGGCGTTGAAGTTACAGTATCAAGTAACTCGCAATGGCACACAGGTTTTAAAGCTAAGTTTTCCTTCCCACCTCTCAGAATTTTTCCAATGGACTTGTAAATCAACTGTGTCAAATTTATTTTAATTGGAAACTGTCAACACATTTGTCTTCCGCACAAATCATTGGAACTTCCCAGTGGGCAGCCAGCAGGCTGAATAAAGTCCAGAGCCACCAGCAGGATTGTTGTTTGATTCTGTATAACTAGCCCTGGACACTCTGTAAAGTTGAGAATCATGGTTCAGATGCTGTGATGCTGCTACTTCAGCTCTGCCTTGCACTGGCACTAGCGGTGTCTTTCAATCTAGTAAGAGCTTGATTCCAATGGTCCAGGAGGAAGGGTTAAAAAGGCACACTGTGACCTCAGCTGACAAGGATAAAGATCCTTTCTCAAGTCTTCTGTCAGTCCCTGGCATGGATTATAACATTATTTTCAAAATAATAAAAAATTAAAAATTATACATATTGTACATTTTCCAAACCTGCATGTGAATAAACCCCTGGCCACAGAGCCCCAAAGCTACCCTACTGTGACTAAGATGCTGCTGCTGTGAGCTTGGTGTTGCAAAATCCACCTGAGTAGGAGTCATTTTCCCTCATACTTCGGATTGACCACAGTTGTCACGGCACTCTTGTAAATAGGATTTTCACCCTAAAACAGACACAAATTACCAGTTACTCTCTAAAAATCACAATATTCTAGAACAAGATTAAAAGTTGCAGTTGTCTTAAGAAATCTCTTCCAATGTCCAGTGTCAAACAGTGTTTAGAAGGCAAAGATAAAATCTGACACAGTGGTGAGGAGGAGAGTCTCAGGCTATTAGAATATTGTGCTCTGACTCCAGTCCATCATCCCTGAAGGTCTGCCTCACAAATGGCCTCCATATAGACCTGTACAGCTGCCATCAGAGCCTCTGAAGATCTAGTACCAACTTAAGGAAACACTAAAAACCTAATTTACACACTCTAATACTTAGAAGTGCTTATTATAGGGTGGCTGGCTTCCATCCAGGGAAGGAGGTATGCTCCTGAAACCTTCTCAGTTCTACAGAACTGAGTTCTGGATATGTCTGCCAGTGTCATCCAAGGCACTGTGCCCATCAAGTCACAAACCAAAAGTATGCTTACAATGTTAATTAATTTCCATGCCTCATAAAATTACTATTCTTCAATAGCCTAAGGATAATGTTGATCACAGTTCTACTCTTGAGTGAGAACTGCTGCAAACTCAGCAAGTGACTCAAAACAACAAACATTTCTCAGGATTGAAAAATATACTATGGTGCTTTAAGCAGAACAATAGCAATCATAATTATATAATCATAACTTTGCCCTTGAAAAGAGTACTGTATAGTGTGTGAAGATATGAAATAAAGTGATCGGACAGAGTTCAAAATAGAATTTATATACATAATATGAAGAGTACTAGAAAAGGGATTAACATGAGAAGTTTAAGAATACTTCCACAGGGAAACTGACTACAAAGAATTACTAAAAAGCAAATACAAAACCACAGTATGGAACAAAGAATACCATATCAAGGTAAAGAAACAAAGACTTCATTTGAAATTTAAAATATGTTCTTAGGTGCTAGGAATGGAGCAGAGACAAGAGAAAGGTAGTGTGGGCTCAGCCCTGAGGCCAAGGTCAGTATCTACCAAGATGGCAGCAGCTTTGTAAATACTAGTCAGAACAAGACCACACACCTGATCACTCACTTCCACTCCTCAAATATAACTTTTCTGTGTACAGAGGGTTTGTGGTGCAATGCTGGTTAGTTTCTGTCATCTTGACACAAACTAAGGTCTTCTTGGAAGAGACCTTAATTAAGGAATTTCCTCTAATAATACTGTCCTGTGGGCATTTTCTTGATTGCCAATTAGAAGAGCCCAGCCCACTGTGTGTGGTGCCACCCCTGGGCAGGTAGGCCTGGGCTGTATACGAAAGGTAGATGAGCATGCCAGAGAAAGTATGTCACATTACACAGCAGTAAGAACTTCTCTGGAGGTCTCTCCTTTAGTTCCTGTCTCCAGGTGCCTGCCCCATGTCCCTGCTTTGGTTTCCTCTGATGATGGGTTGTACTAGTAAACCAAATAAACCTTTTCATTTCCTCAAGTTGCTTTTGGTTATTGTTCATCAAAACAACATAATGCAAACTTTAATCTCAACGTAAAACTATTTGGGGGACCAGGCTCTGGCATGTCTTGATTATGTTATTTGAGGCAGGATGCCCACTGTGAGTAGTATCATTTCCTGAGCTTGAATGCTGGCTGTATAAAAGGAAAAAGTGAGCTGAGCCCCAGCATCTGTCACTTTAATTTGACTAGGTGCCCCAAGCTCCAACTGCTGTTGACTTCTTCACTATGACAGACTGTACCCTCTAATTGTCAACCTGAGTAAATCTTTTCTCATTAGACTAGAGGAAAACGTAAGTAATACAGGATCCATCAATAAACATCCTATTACACTGACAACAAAACTGCTCAGAATTTCAAGATTTTAGCTCACTGGCTGTTGGGGCTCACAGCATTTCTCCTTCAGTTTCCAACTTTCTGTGTGTGATGCTAGAACTACCTGTGTTTTCAAATATATTAGGCTACTAAACTACTATTTAACTATCTTTAAGTTAATGCATTTAACAAAATCTAGTATTTACTGCTTAAGAATTATAAGAGAACAAAACATAAAGCAAAATATAAAAGGAGAGAAGTTCAATATTTATTGTCATGGAGTCTAAAGCAGAATTTATATGGAAAACACTTACCTTTGGAGAAGTTTGATTTGCCACACACACTAGCATTTATATTCACTATGTCAAAGTTCAATCAAACAAGCATTTAACAAGCAAGTTAAAGATAAACTCACTATAATATGCATTAGATTATCAGTTTAAATGAAAACAAGCTAAAGTAATTAAAATTAGTTCCATCACTCAAGGCAGAGCCCCTGCCCCAAGAAGCCAAAGCATATTTGCATCTCAAGTATAGGCTATCCTTTGGAGTAAGTCCCTCTTTGTCTACTATGAACAGTTGATAGTGGTGGATGTAAATTACTTATGTATGTGAGGTATGCAGTGAAAACTGGAAGGTTTGTAATTCATAGCAGGGAAGGACAGACATGATAATTTTGTCAGTGTCCCAACATAGCAGTCTTATATGCTCACACAATTACAATGTCTGCTAATGGTGTAACTAATTGGTGAGAAACCTTGGTCCCATATTACAAAAAAGTTTTAACCTCATTCATTTTTATTGCTCATTTCTACTATAAAATTCATTAAGAAAACATCTTGGGATAATCTATAGCCATAAATTTTCTTAGATTTCAATAATACATAAATAAATTTTAAGAAACTCTTGCTTTTTTAATTGTATGAAATACTCTAGCTGGAGAAGAAAATTAAATCAAAAATTAAATCAAAAATACAAACGTTAAGTATAAATAGTAACTACTGATTAATATTACTCAAAGTATCATTAAATGTACAGGAAGGGCAAATAATTTACCTCAGGAAAAAAAGTGAAAAATTCTTCTTTGAGAACTTTGAAATTGTAAATACCTGATTATGTCCACAAAGAAAATAAATAATAAATAAATAAATAAATATCCCAGTAATTTCACTAGCTAATCAGTTTATCTATAAAAATTAAGTTCTGCAAAGTATCAGGTGAGAATGAAAGAATATATTAAGTTTCATACACACGAGTTTAACAATAACTTTCTACCAACAAACTAGCCTTAAAAGCTTCTTAGCAGTAAAAGAGATTCAGCAAGTCATGATTTCTAGTATTGCTGCTACTTCCTGTATCCCTTAAATATATAAAACATTCCCTTATTTGGAGTTTTCTGGAAATCCTTTTTTAAAATTGACTGATTCACAGATTAAGTGATTATATATCCTGCAGCCCTTCAAGTTTGCTTTCCAAGTTCAAAAACAGAGTAAGCATAACAGCAGTAAGTAAGCATAACGGCAGTGCTGAGTCTTGTATAGCAGGAACGTGATTCTCCCATTATGTTTGACAGGGTAACCATGAGGTTTTCTTCCTAGGTGTTTGTTCCCAGAATTATGACTGAGACTTAATTATTTATGAATAAGACCATAAGCTTGGGCTTGTTCTCCAATTAGCTTATAACTTATAACCCATTTATTCTAACCTGAGTTCAGCTACATGGCTGGTTTCTTCTCAGTTTCATGCATCTGACTTCCTCAGAGTTCAGGGTGAATAGCCTGCTCTTGGCTCTTACCCAGAATCCTTCCTCGCCCCCTCCACTTTTTCTCTCTGCCGGATGTCTTACCTTCTATTTCCTGCCTCAGCTAATAGGCTAACAGCTTTTTATTGACAGGTGATGCTTCCACACAGTGTGTAAGAGATTCTTTCTACACAACAGCATTACCCCAAATCACAACACAGTATCAAAATGGGCAGCTCTGTAAAGTGTTCTATTTCTTCCTGACCACGTAACTTTCTCCTAAAGAATGTGACTGCTAACCTGTTAATGGGTTAAGGACAGAGGATATGGACATAAGTGTTGGAATCTCACAGTCTAGACTTAAATCTCATTTCCCTAACTAGCTGTGTGAACATGGTTTCTCTGCCTCCGTATTCTCTTCTATAAAACAAGAATAAAGATAGTCCCCACTATCCTCACAAATAACAAAAAATATAGGGTACTGAGAACCATCCTTGAAACACAGGGGGACCCTTTAGCTATTACCAACATTGTCTCTATTGACAGAAAGTGGAGATAAGAAAACATGAATTCTTTCAGGCTCTTCCAATCCACAAGAAAATAATTTGGTGCTAAATGTAATCAGCCTTTTTTTATGGGAGTTTTAAGAGACACAAAACAGGTGAATCTCTGTGAGTTCAATGCTAGCCTGGTCTACACAGAAAGATCCAAGATAGCCAGGGATACATAGTAAGACCCCCTCTCAAGCAAAAAGAAAAACAAAAGATAATAATGAAATAAAAATAAACAACAAAAACTTTCAGTTTTAAACTTGAAAGTCAGAACTAGTAAGAAACACACAACAGTATTCTGCTTTTCAGTGGAATTCCCACATAATCAAGAAAGAAAAAGTCTCAGAATCTTTCTAGAATGGGCAAATAGTCATTTACTCTTGGTTTTGCATTTTGACTTCACACTCAATTTCGTTATTCAATTCAGGAAGTAATTCATTATGTACCATGACCTTCTGGAACAGGACTGCATCAGAGATTGCATAGCAGACTGCAACCCAGCTGTCAGTTAAAATCCTCCCTGCTGAAGAGCTCTACAATAGGTCTAGGGTAGACTGGGACTGCCTGACTGCAAAGCATTCTTTTCTCTCCAACACAAGGGAGGTTTCTATACCTTATATTTGGTAAAGTCCTTCCAAGCACTAAGTTAACATATGAGAGAAACAGCACATAGCCATAAAAATAAAGCCAAACAATCAAACAAAAAATAGCAGTAGTGTTGAGAGACACACATGGTGCAGTAAAAAAAAGAGAGAGAGAGACAGAAATTCACATGCAAGGATAGAAAATGAAAAGAAATACGAACGGAAACTCAGAGACCAGCTTTACGTCCATAGTTTGGATTCTTGAAATTATTAATAGGACTCTTGTAAATCGGATTTTCTTGCTAAAGTGAAAGAAATAGTTTCTAGTGATTTCATGAGAAAGAAAAGTAGTATATATAGTGTATTGACACTATAAACTGGAATTCTATTTCTATACTTCTGAAATTTCTAAATTTAAAAAAATATATAGTTGCATCAAAATGTGAATCTATAAGGGCCAACATTTATCTAACCAACTGACTCTATTCTGAAACCAGTGATCAGCACATTCTAGACAAAGCCTGTTTCTATTAAGCAAGTTTTTATAGAGATGCAATCTGAAGAGAATAAAATATACCTTAAATTCAGGCTGAGTATTTCCAAGTGAGGAAACACACCTAGAACTCATCTAAGATGGCCCATTGTAACCCCACCTTCTGGTCAGCCCTCCCCTCATTCTAGCCTTAGAAATACTGATTTGGTTGTGTATTTCAGAAATCGTATGAAGAGAATCATAATGAATGTATGGAGAGGAAGAGGAGCTCTTTCTGTAGTGTGGCCTGAGACACTGGTGATGTAATTTAAGATTCTATTTTATATCAGAACTGAGGAGAATATTTAGAATCTGACCTACTAAAGAACTAAAACACATTGGCCACTATATACACAGAATATCATATCCTCTTGAATTATTAATTGAATAGGAGGCTTCTGGCCTTCAGCAAGTGCAACTTCTTTGAATTTTGAACTTTGGGAAAAATAAAATATTTAAAGAAGACTTTAAAGGTCAGCCTCACCATTAGTAAGTTACATTTACTTCAGGAACCAACTTACTTCTCTCAATAGATGTTTCATAACTTACCGTGTCCCATTTCGCATTCATTTTCTCCTTTTCAAATTTAGCAAATTCCCTTCTGTCATGAATTATCATTAAAAGTTTCCAAATCAGCAGCAAGGCAAGGCCAATAAGAACAATTCCAGCAACCACACCTGCTACAATTGGGATGATATCGGGACCAGTAGGACAGTCTACAAATGAAAAGGTTAATCATGAGCATAAAAATACTAAGTATATACAAAGTTCACATGATCACAAAGAGTTGGATAGGATCTTACAAAATTAATAGTGCTGAAAACTCAAAAGACTGCACTGTCCCAAAAACCTACTTAAAAGCTATTAAGTTCCAGGCCAGGTATGGTACCACATACCTTAAATCTCAAGATGGACCTCTATGAGGTCATCTGATCAGCCTGATCTACAAAGTGAGTTCCAGGACAGACAAGGTGAGAATCTGTCTCAAACAAACAAAAAAAGCTACTAGATTCTAACAAGGGAGTTTATAAGATGGTAGGAAATATAACCATTTATTTGTGGGTTATAGAATATATTTCTTTTCCTAAAGACTAAAAAATGTTTTTTAAAAAAATTGTAACTGCATCAAAAATAATGAAAAGTTTATATATAATTAAAAATATTTTGTTCAAGATTATAAAGTACTAAGCAATAATAAAAGATGATTGGCAGTCAGACATGGTAGTATAGGTTAGCATTCAAGTGGCAGAGGCTGCAAGATTTCCACAACTTCGAAGTCAGCCTAATCTAGGCTGTTAGTTCCAGACTGGCCAAGGGCTACATGGCAAGACTGTCCTCAAGCAAATAAAGATGACTAGGGTAATTGGAGAAACCCATGGCACATGAAAACCTCTCTCTAGCTTCCAGCCCCCCACCTACATACTAAATTAATTAATTTTTAAAAAGACAGTATTTTATCAAGATGCATTTCCCCCAATCTGATCTGTAATCTATTGCCATGTCAATCAAAGTCTCGTCATTAACACTGTAGAAATAAATCAGGAAGTCACTATTGATTGCAATGCCCTGGGTTTACTGCACAACATCACAAAAACAGCAACAAAGCCCCTGTGTTCAAAAATTGCTAAGGCAACAGAAAGATACAGAGGCACACACGACAGTATTCACAGAGCTCCTATTTGGTGCTGCAGAACAATGCAGCAACCACAAGAGGGCTCACTGGGTAAAGGCACTTGTTAACAAGGCTGACCATGTGTGTTTGATGCTCAAGAACCCATATGGCAAGAGAAAAACAACTCCACAAAGTTGTCCTCTCTTTTTAAAACAGTAAAAGCATTTGTAAAAAAGTAAAAGTTGGAGCATTTCCTGTAACCCTGAACAGATGCTTACCACATGCTCTAAAATGTGTTCATACCAAAAACCTGATAGAGTGGCAAAGAATCTATTAAGGCTACTAGGAAAACAAAGGTAAAACGTGCTTAATTTCTGGGAAGTTGAACAAATTCAACATTAATAATACCTTTAAGATATCTTCTTCCAGTACCTAAAGCTAGATCAAGCTCAGATTTAAATATCACCAACAATATAGCTTGGGTTGCATATACTTAAAACTTAATTCCTTTCTTAGTTGTTATATAATTAGCCAAATTCTATTTTAAGCTTTGAGAAGAAAGTATTCCAACATAAACCTAATATAAATAATATGATAAGAATATAGGCTGTTTCTACCACTAGAGCCCCAGTAAAGACCCAGGCATCATAAGAAACAATGCTAGGCATCTTCCAATTTTTACCTGGAGTCTCCACAACATGCACAATAGCTTCACCATTGCTCTTCACTGAGTAAGTGAAGTAGAACCAGCAGTCATCAATGTCCTTCTCCTTGCAGTGGGTCACAGGATCAACCTGTACGGGCTGGGGCAACTTCTCCCTGCTTTCTACCTTGGTGAGATTGAAGTGGGAGCAATCCTTTGCACACGTGTCTTTCTTTTCTCCTTTATTGAAGGCTCTGCACTGAACACATTCTCTAAGACAGAAATCGTTACACTTAGCATGTACTACGATGAATTTTGCTTAGAATACTTCATGTGCTAAACTAATGGCCATACCAATCAATCTAGTGGGCAATATAAATTCAGAGGAAATAAAGAGGCAATATGTTCCACATGAGATCATAGCCATCTAGCCTCAGCCAAGCCACTGCCACTAAGGCCAGCAATACTCTGGCTGCCAAACCTGCAGTCAAAGAATAAAGGAGTAGGTAATGAATTTTTCAGATCCACCTTGGACTAAATCCACTGGTAGTAGCAAAGCACCCAGGAAGCCTCTGGCTACAAAAGCTGCCTGAAGCATGTGCCCTCCACTGGAAGAATAAGGAACTTTAGTTAAGGCTTAAAGCCTATGGGGTCTAGTAACACCAGGCCTTATCAAAGTGTTCACCCAACATCTGATTCACAAAACCTTACTTCCTAGCCGGGCAGTGGTGGTGCATGCCTTTAATCCCAGCACTTGGGAGGGAGAGGCAGTAGGACTTCTGACTTCGAGGCCAGCCTGGTCTACAGAGTGAGTTCCAGGACAGCCAGGGCTACACAGAGAAACCCTGTCTGGAAAAATTAAAAATAATAATAATAATAATAACCTTACTTCCTAGTCAGCTATGGGGAACTACTCAGCTTCCAGTACAGATCCTGACATCCACAGCTAGGGGTGCTACACAGATGCCAGCTAGGTCTACATAGTGGATCCTTTTGTCCATGACAAACCTGTAATAGGTATGCCCAAGACCAACAACTAGCACACTGCAGACATACATTAAAATCTAGTCTAAGCCCCTAATGGTAGCCACATCTGCAGTCCTAGCATGGGGAGGCTGAGACAAAAGGATCTCGAGTTCAAGGGTAGCCTAATAGCAAAGTCTCTCATTCTACACTGTGTATGAATTTTATACACACACATATATAAACTCAGGGTTAGCAGTTCAAGTATAACAATTTTAAGTAAACCAAATACATTTTCCTAGTCAATGCTAACACTTAGATTTTTCTTGCAAGTAAATTTCCCATTAATAGGTTAAAAAATGCTAATCTCCAAAATTATAATTAAATCACAATAAAGAAATAAAGGTGGGGTCTGGGAGATTGTTCAGTCAGTAAAGTATCTGCCCCACAAGCATGAGGATCTGAACTCAGATCACCAGAACCTACAGAAAAGGCCAGGCATGGGGGCACATGTTTGTAATCCCAGTGCTAGGAGGCAGAGACAGGTAGATTCCTGTCCTAGCCTACTTGGCAAAGTTCCAAGTTAATGAAAACCCCTGTGGTTAATAAAGGTGGAAAGTGGAAGGCACTGGAGAAACAACCAACCTAAGGTTGTCTGAACTCCACGCACATATATATACATGCATGCATATACATCTCCACAGCGCAAAATTAAGACATAGGTAATAAAATTGGACCTATGTCACATTAAAGATGTAACATAAAACCACAATAACTTAAGCAGTATTGGTGTAGTAATTTGTCAAGGAGAAAAACCTTCCATTCTCCCGAAGCAAAAGATAGCAACTGGACTAGAGTATATGCCTCTATGATAGCGCTCAGAGTTCTATCTCTACCACTAAACCTTAAAAACAAAGGATAGTAGTGCCAATTAAATAAGGTAACAGCACCAACTTATTATACAGTTATTTCAGATTTAAAAACAACAACAACAACAACAAAAAAAAAACCAGCACAACTCTCATGGCACACTTCATTCTTACACAATTAAGAATTTTTAGGACATAAAAAAATGGTACATAAAAGGCAGCAAATACTCTCTTTGACGTGTACTCTATCAGTACTGTCCGCTGGCTCTGGTGGTATAACATATACTGGAGTCAGTAAAGTGAATGTGACTATGTGAAGCACTTAGTTTTGCTCTTAGGCAGTACTTACTTATGCTCTGCACAGACACCAAGGCAGGTCTGACATGTCTCACAAGTTGGGCCTTGAAACTTGGGATCTGTGCACTTACAAGCACCACATTCACAGATACCCCGGCCATTGCAGATCTGACTATTTGACGCTAGACATGGAGTGGTGTCCAAAGAACAGTCACATGCACTGCCAGTGTAATTGGGATAGCATTCACAGACACGACACCTGCACACACCATTTCCTGCAATGAAAAAGATCATTTCTCAAAACAGTAAAATGTATCATCACAGCAATTATTCACAAATTAAAAACAAGCCACAACATAGAAGAAAGCAGATCTAATGGAAAATCTGCTCTAACCCCTCTCCCTTTCTGTGTGTTAACCCAGAGACCCTTCAGATCAGTCACTAGAGGAACTGTGTATGTAGCTACTGCTGGCTTACCCACCTCCACAAATTAAGCCATTGGACCTATCACAGTTGAAGTTATCACACTCGCAGAATTTGCCAGAGTAAATTTCATTTGTATTATCTCTCTTCCTACACACACACTGTCCACAGACACATTCTCCATTGTTACTGCAGATTTCTGAGCTGTTCTCTTTCCTGCAGTAAGCATCCATGTCTTCACTGTTCACTTCATCTGTGCTACATTCACAGTGCCTCCCAACACGCCCCTCATTGCACCTGCAGAAAGATCCAAACAGTCACATAAAACAAAAAGTGTAACAATTTCCTCACATTAGCCAAGTATCAGGTAGGGATGCTTACTCCACATACAGATGTGAGAGAAGTGCACTGTTTACATACACACGCGCGCGCACACACACACACACACACACACACATGCAGTAGCAACACAAGTTCTTACAGAACATACAGGGGCCTTGGGGAAAAATGTATCTTCAGCAAGGAACCATTCTGAGAGAAATAAAAATGTACTCCAGCAACAAACAACAAAACAACTGGAAAAAAATCAGGCTAACTTTGACCTTGGAGGTCTGCCTGCCTGTAGCTCCCAAGTGCAGGGGATCAAAGGCATGTGTCGCTTTGCCAGGCTAGATACTCAAATATATTCAATTATATTACTGTTACAGACTACCTGCCACTAAATTTGAAGCAAGGGTCTATTAACATACAAAACATCAATGAATGCAATCCCAAAAGCTGAAAAATATACTGAGTACACAAACTGAAAATAGTTACTAGCCTTAGCTAAGAGTAAATTTACTGCACAGGACTAGATTTCTCAAATATCCTAAATATCTTAGAGTATGTTCTTGAACACTGGATAAACTGATTTTGCATGCTAAACAAAAAGAAGGCCAAGAATTTTCAAAAAATCTTTTTTTGGTAAAATGCTGTTTTACAAAAAAAAAAAAAAAAGGTATCTTAATATCTCCAGTTAAATATAACATAGAAAAATACAATATTTAAATCATTATTTAAAATCGGCAATTAATGGTAAACCTAGCTTTTCATTTTTCTTTGGACCAATAAACAAAACCACAGTGATGTGAGACTGACATTTAGATTTAAAAGTTCTATTATTTTAAAGAAAAGGCTGTATTACAAGCATAGTTTAATTTTTAATATAAAATGTAGCCAAGAGGGCTGGTGAGATGGCTGAGAGGATAAAGGTACTTGTCACCAAACCTGACAACCTAAGTTCAATTCCTAGGATTCACATGGTAGACAGAGAACCAACTCTTGCCAACTGTTCTCACCACAACCCTGCCAAGACACCAGGGTGTACACCAGACACACACACACACACACACACATACACACACACACACACACAGAGAGAGAGAGAGAGAGAGAGAGAGAGAGAGAGAGAGAGAGAGAGAGAGAGAGAGAGAGAGAGAAATATAAACTTTAAGTACTGTTTTATCTTTATCCCAGAAATACAAAATTAATGCTGTACATGGTAAACATTTTTCTTGTTAACTACGTCACAGATAAAAGTGTCATTCAACTCTGGGAGTAGGGGGTTCTGCCTATAACCCAAGTACTGAGACAGTAAGATCATAAATTTGGAGTCATGCAAAGTAAAAATTTAAAAAGTCACCAATGACAGCTTGTACAAAACATGTTTCTATCTACTTTTTTTGTTTTTCTTTTCAATGTATTTTGCTGTAGAGAACTGGAAATGCCATTAGGAGAACAAAGCCCAAATGTTCCCTGAGAGACTGTGGATACACTCCTTACCCAGTTAAAAGCTTAAGAACAGAGAGATCCTTAAGAGTATGTGAGCGAGTGACTGGAGCAAAGGATTTGTGTCTTTATTTTCTACAGGCTTCCCAGATAAAGTGGCCTATATAGTCTGTCCCGCTGCAGCAAGGCTGCACTTACCTGCAGGCTCCACATTCAAATGTCCCATTTCCCTCATGGCACTTGGGACTTGCTGGGATGCCATGGCTTTGGCAATTACACTTACAGATGAACTGAAGAATGACCTCTACTTCTTCAGTGAAGCCCAGAGGTTTAATTTTAATGGTTTCAGATTCCTTATCTGGACATTTATTAGCAGTTATGCTAATTTCAAATTGAACCTTAAAGGAAAAAAGATTAGATTAATAAATTTAGCAATGAATATGAAAATATTTCAAATGCTAGTGCTTTAACTGCTAAGCCATCTCTCTTGCCCCAACTTTTTTTTTATGCATGCTTTTTCTTTTTCACAGAAAATGCTCATACAACATACCTCATCTCCAATGGAAATGTTGGAACACTTTCGTCCATTTTCTCCTGTCCCATTCACCCCATTCTTGCAGTAAGATTTGTAATTTATTGTTACTCCATCTGGCAATTTGCTGTTTTCCAGAATGACTTCTGAAGAAAGGGACTAAAAAAGAAAGACTAACCATGAATAGGGAAGTAAAATAAAATACGACTTGAACACACTCACACGACAATGGATGAAAGGAATGGTTATGAAAACACTGTCATTTCAATGCAATTCAATCCAACTGGGTGTTAGAAAATCTAGAGTAGCCAACTCTGAAAAAGGTCCAGTCTTCAAAATAATGTATACAATATGAAAGCATTTGCTTTTTATTAATCAGCTATAATGCTAATGATCTCACAACACAAAGGCCTGATTATAAGGAATCCTAAGAACACAGAACAGATGCTTGCTGCTCCCAGTGTCACAACAGCTCTCCAAAACCATCCTCTGGCCTCCTTCCTTCTGGCCAGAGACCAGAGCAGCAGAGTAAACAAATTTACCTCTGTCCCACTTCTTAAACACCTTTCTAGAGCCTAAAGAACTGGAGCTTAGCTCAGTGGTACAGCACTGTCTAGCAGCCATGAGGTTCTCAGATTTTCTAGCACCAACAAAAAATAAAGTTTGGGGAGAGCTGATTTTCAAGAAAGAGTCCAGGCAGTTCTTATTTAAAAGCGCAGACATTTCAGGACAGTGAGGTAGTAAGTATAAGCCATGTCTCATCATTCACATCTGTGGTGGTTTGAATAAGCTTGGCTTATGGGAAATGGCACTATTGAGAGGTGTGGTCTTGTTGGAGGAAGTATGTCACTGTGTAGGTGGGCTTTGAAATCCTATGCTCAGGCTTAATTTTACGTAGAAAAGACCCTCCTCTTAGTTGCCCATGAGACAGCCTCTCTTGGCTGCAGTCAGATCAAGATGCAGAACTCTCGGCTCCTCTAGCACCATGTCCTGCACACTGCCATGCTTCCTGCCATGATGATAACGGACTGAACCTCTGAAAGTGTAAACCAGCACCAATTAAATGTTGTCCTTTGGTCATGGTGTCTCTTCACAGCAATGGAAACTTCACTAAAGCAACACCCCTAAAGGGATAGCAGTGAGAAAAACAATCTGTCAAGAGAGAAGCTGGAATGGGAGGATGAAAAACAAATAGAATCTTGTCTTTAATCCCTCTAAGTCAAAGTCTTTCCAAAATGTCTTGGGACCTTAAGCATGTGTAGAAATCAATGTGAAGTTCAAAGCCAGGCATGATATAGCATACCTAGGTGGTGGAGGCAAAAAGATCACAAATTCAGATCCTCGGAAATACCGAGAAGTCAAGGTATTGGGCCTTCTGATTCGATCTCAAAGAATTTGAGGGCTGGCAAGATGTATCAGAGTGTAAAAGACACCTGCCACCACACCTCACAACCTGAGTTTGATCCAAAATGCACATGGTAGGAGAGAACTAACTCCCACAAGTTGTTTTATAACACACACATATCATGGCACCTACAAACACACACACATACACTCTCACACTCTCTCTCTCTCTCTCTCTCTCTCTCTCTCTGTCTCTCTCTCTCTTCTGTCTCTCTCTCTCTGTTGCTGTCTCTGTCTCTCTCTGTCTCTCTCTGTCTCTCTCTCTCTCTCTGTCTCTCTCTCTCTCTCTCTCTGTCTCTCTCTGTCTCTCTCTTCTCTCCTCTGTCTCACAGTTAAAAACAATAGTTTTTAATCTAAATTAACCTAACAAAGATATAGAAAATGGTGTATACAGTGAATAACAGTCTCCATGAAATTGCAAGCGCCTGTGGGTCATTTTAAATGATCACTGGGCTGGTGCTTACTGGGAATCATCACATGCATTCTACAGATGTAGAATTCTGATGTAGTTTC
Source organism: Grammomys surdaster (assembly GCF_004785775.1). Taxonomy (NCBI): domain Eukaryota; kingdom Metazoa; phylum Chordata; class Mammalia; order Rodentia; family Muridae; genus Grammomys; species Grammomys surdaster. The sequence continues at coordinate 199,728 of NW_021604626.1, forward strand.
AGTTCCTGAATGATATACCTATGTATATACATTCGTGAGTGTGTAATTACTACTGAAAACAAAAAAGTCTGTCTTGTGAAAAAGAAAAAAAGTAAAAAAATGTCAGGCATCATTCATCAAAACAGGTAAAGCTAGCCAGATGTACACCTTTCATCATAGTACTTGAGAGGCAGACGCAGGTAGATCTCTGTGCATTCAAAGCCAGCTTGGTCTACATAGTGAATTCCAAGACTGCCAGGGCAACAAAAATAAAAACGATGCATCGATAAAGGTGACTTTAGGGAAGAAAAAGAAGATTTAAATGGGACTTCATAAAATTGCAAAGTTTCTGTAAGGCAAAGGACACTGTCAATAGGACAAAACGGCAACCAACAGATATGGAAGTGATCTTTACCAACCCCACATCCAATAGAGGGCTCATATCCAATATATACAAAGAACTCAAGAAATTTAGACTCCAGACAACCAAATAACCCTATTAAAAGATGGGGTACAGAGCTAAACAAAAATTTCTCAACTGAGGAAACTCGAATGGCCAAGAAGCACCTAAAGAAATGTTCAGCATCCTTAGTCATCAGGGAAATGCAAATCAAAACAACCCTGAGATTCCACCTCACACCAGTCAAAATGGCTAAGATCAAAAACTCAGAAGATAGTGGATGCTGGCTAGGATGTGGAGAAAGAGGAACACTCCTCCATTGCGGGTGGGATTGCAAGATGGTGCAACCACTCTGGAAATCAGTCTGGCGGTTCCTCAGAAAATTGGACATAGCATTACCCGAGGATCCAGCTATACCACTCCTAGGCATATACCCAGAAGATGCTCCAACATATAACAAGGACATATGCTCTACTATGTTCATAGCAGCCTTATTTATAATAGCCAGAAGCTGGAAAGAACCCAGATGTCCTTCAACGTAGGAATGGATACAAAAATGTGGTACATTTACACAATGGAGTATTACTCAGCTATTAAAAACAATGAATTTGAGAAATTCTTGGGTAAATGGATGAACTAGAAAATATCCTGAGTGAGGTAAGCCAATCACAAAAGAACACACATGGTATTCACTCACTATTATTGGATATAAGCCCAGAAGTTTGAAATACCCAAGATTCAACTCACAGACCACATGAAGCTCATGAAGAAGGAAGACCAAGTGTGGATGTTTTGGTCCTTCTTAGAAGGAGTAACAAAATACTCAAGGGAGCAAATACGGAGACAAAGTGTGGGACAGAAAATGAAGGAGCAGCTGTCTGGAGACCATTCCACCTGGGTATCCATCCCATGTGCAATCACCAAAGGTAGACTCTGATGTGGATGCCAGGAAGTGTATGCTGACAGGAGCCTGATATAGCTGTCTCCTTAGAGGTCTGCCTGAGTCTGACATATTCAGAGGTGGATGGTCACAGCTAACCATTGAACTGATCAAGGGGTTCCCAATGGAGGAGTTAGAAAGAAGACTGAAGGAGCTGAAAGGTTTTGTGGCCCCATAAGGAGAGCAACAATAGCAAACAATCAGAGTTCCCAGGGTCTAAACCACCAGCCTGGGAGCACATAGGGAGGGACTCATGGCTCCAGCTGTATATGGAGGATGGCCCTGTCTGGCACAGGTGGGAGAGGAGATCCTTGGTCCCATGAAGGCTGGACGCCGAGTGTGGGGGAATTTGAGGGTGGGGAGGTGGGAGTTGGGGGGGAGATCCTCATAGAAGCAGGAGGAGAGGGGATGGGATAGGGGGTTCCTTGAGGGGTGGGGTGGGAAATGGGGTAAGGGGATAACATCTGAAATGTAAATAAAATATCCTAAAAAAAAATTTTAAAAAAAGGAAAAAGGAAAAACTGTATATACCAAAATGTCAGTTGTGTTTTACTCTTGTTCCAATTAGGAGATATATGACCTAATGACATAAATTATGCATATGCCTTTATCAAAATATTACTGCTTTGCTTAAATTATGTTTTCAAACACTAAAATGATATCAAGTTTTTCCTCCAGACATGGAATTTAAATTCACATTTTGCATGGTTTCTTTGGCTTGCTGAAGTGTATACAAAGGGTGTTTTATTTAAGGCGTGGCATGAAGCTGACAGCATTTAAAAGCATACTCACATTATAGGCATCGATGATCAACTGGATCACATTACTAGAGTTTCCAGACAGTGTGCCCACTGCTGACTTAGGAATCAAATTCTTCAATTCCTGAAATTAAATATGTGAAACATAAATATTACTTTTTCAACCAATTAAAATCCATTTTAAAGTAATAAGTATTTTGACACTTCATTTCCTAAGTATCTTTCAAAGTCAAACTTAAAATAACAATCCTAGTAATATGCAACTAAAATGAACATAAATGACATTTGTCAAATTCAGTCTAGCTACTGAATATAAATGCCTCGTGGCATTTTCTTACACTCCAAATACATAATTCAGCTACTAATGACTAAACAATGGGAAAGATATATAACTTTCATTCTTTTTATTACCTTGTAAACAGGCTGAAACTCTTCAGTAACTGCAAAAATCGTCTGAATATTATTTTCACTTAGTTTCTGAACAAGGTGAGCAATTGAAGGATAATCCTAAGGAATCAAGCAATATAATTTAATATATAAATACATTGTATAATCAATGATGAGGCTTTATTTTGTTTGGGTCTCACTCTATAGTCCAGGCTTATTCTCAATTAATAAGATTACAGTATTTGAATTGATAAGCATTCATAACCAGATCACCCACACAAGACTGCTTTCAAGAAAGAATATCAACTGCAAATAATTGCTAAGCTGGCTCATGTGTTTCTCTTTTATATGTTTAAGAACTTCCAAATTTTAAGGCATTTTATATAATTTTATAAAATTTATTTTTATGTTCACTGGTGTTTTGTCTGCATGCATATCTGTGTGAGAGTATCAGAAGCCCTGGAACTAGACAGAGTTACAGAAAGGTGTGAGCAGCCATGTGGCTGCTGGGAATTGAACCCTGGTCTCTGGAAGAGCTGCTGAGTGCTCTTAACTACTGAACATCTCTCCAGCCCCATTTTAAGAGGTTTTAAATGCAAGACAATCTATGCACTTTAAATGTGAGGACTGTGAAATTAAGGAACCAGAACTAAAGGTTTGTTATCTAGCACTTAAGACTAAGATTCACCAATACTGGATTTCTTCTAGAATATGAATGATGTGCCTATATTTGCTTTCAATGAAAGCCAGAGTGTGTACTTTTAAGTCAAAACATGTAGAGGGTAAGGCTGGAGAGATGGCTCAGTGGTTAACAGCACTGACTGCTCTTCCAAAGGTCCTGAGTTCAATTCCCAGCAATCATATGGTGGCTCACAACCATCTGTAATGGGATCCAATGCCCTCTTCTGGTGTGTCTGTGCTCACATACATAAAATGAATAAATAAATCTTTAAAAAAAAAAATAAAAAAAGATATAAAAATTGCACATTTAGAAATATGACCAGCAAGGCTGAAAAATGATGTATCCAAGTGAGGAGTCAGGTGGATCTCAGCATTGCTACCACCCAGACAGAACAGCACATTGCCAGATTTTTACAAGCAGCAATGCAGCTCTCCCAGCCATCATCATGGCCCACACTTAACAAAACAAGAAAGCTGCAAACCCTGCCTTTCACATGCTCAGGATTACACACTAAAATCACCAAAACTCATTCACTAGGCAGGCCTAAGTACTTACATAGTAATGGCTCATTGTATATACATTATTTTCCAGGTGACATTGTCCATCATTGGGTAAAACAATACCACCAAGTTTCCCATCTCCAGCAAAGTGGAACCCAGCATCCGTGGAAAACACCAGCAGTCGTGTTACATTCCTCCAGCCAATCAGCGACTTTAAAAGAAAAAGGTCAACTGCAGACACTGTCCATAGTAACTCAACATAAATGCTTTCAGATTCACAAACTACAACTGCACTTTTAACCTAATTCTGTATCATTGCCTTTCTTTTCTCAGTGCTAATGCTGTTGTCAGTGCAAAGATGGTCCTCCAGAACTTTACAGCTTCTTCTTGCTGGCCTCAATTCAGAGTCTGCTTTTTAGTAGGGGTACTGAGTATATAATGAATACATAAAGAGACTCAGTCTAGACCTGCTATTACCCACACCCTGGCTCCTGTTCCTATCCACCCCTGCTACCTACTAAACTTTATCAGCTCTCTTACACTAGGCTTTACATTTTTGAAGCACCCTTTTATGCAATCTATGCTGGCCTCAAACTTACTGTGTAGTTAAGGATAGCCCTGAACTTTTAATTCCCCTGCTCCTAACTCCTAAATACTGGGATTTTAGACATGCACCACCATACCTAGTTTCACTTTCTTACTATAGGAAAAATTGTCAAAGATCTTGCTGTATTTTAAATCCCTACATGAAATCAGTTCATTTGTAATTTCACTAGCTTATTCAACAAAGAATTTAAGCAACGTGAAAATCCTCTTCTATTATGTAATTACATTTTTTTTTCTAAATTTAAAGTAACAACACAAATTAGTCAAAAATAAGAACAGCGGTCAGTATATGTTGAGTGTCTATGTGTACTTCACACAGATCACTGCGATAGTCCTTACCACTGTCCTGTGGGCTGTCTGTTAACTTTTCCAAAAGGCACAGCTCTAAAGACACCAAGTCAACTGCCTAGGAGCAGGAAGGACAGGAAAATCCTCCCTCTACACTAAAACAATGCTTTATACTTACTCCAGACTAGCTTTACTGACCTAACAATGTTTTCTACTCTCAGCCTCAGTCCCCATTAAAAGATCACTGGGGGTCTGGTGTGGTAGAGCACACTTGGAATGCTAGTACTCAGGAGGCAGAGGCAAAAACATCTCGACAAGTTCAAGGATAGGCTGGGCCACACAGCAAGACCATATCTCAAAAAAGAAAAAAAAAAATCAATCAGAAATACCCATGGATCATAAACACTGGTCCCTAATCTAGTGCTTATGTTCTAGTCTAGAACAGAACCAGGCTTACTAAGGCTTACTATCCCTGAAAGCCTTATAATTAAACCATAAATATTCTATTACTACTTTTATTACAAACCTAAGTTGTCATATAGCTCCTCAATCAGGCCTTTCAAAGTTCTTTCTGTTTATTATTAAGACATGAAAGGAAGACATGTCTCAAAGGCAACAACCAGAGCAGAAAACTGACCTGAGGAACATGGTGTGAGACACTATTCCACATGGCATATTCAGAGTTCCTGGAGACACCTCAGGCAACATCAGTTACATCTCCAGTACAGAGCCACAAAGTTTGAAAACCTCAGCCTCTTCCAAAAACCTAAACCAGCTAAAGTCTATGTTCCACTGTTTCAAATAAATAGCATACTGGCCTTTCAAATTCCTTGGGTGTGAACTCCCTTTCTGGCTCAAAGAGAGATGCAATGATTAAAGATACCCAAGAAAGCAGCAGTGGGAACTTAAGAACTGACATTAGACAGCCAGGGCTACACAGAGAAACCCTGTCTCGAAAAACAAAACACAAACAAACAAACAGAAAAAAGAACTGACATTAGTCATTAGGGCTCCTCAAGGTAATCTTATAGTAGCTACAGTCATTTCGTTCTAACTTTAGTAAAAACACACTTAAGATAAACCCCCACTGACAATGCTAACAGTCCTTTGTAGAAATCACTTACTCCACAAACTGCAACTTGCATGATTGCATCAAAACCACCTTCTGGAGAGTCCAAGTTTCCAGATATGCGCTGCTGACTAACAAGTTCATTGAAAAGCTCTCCTCTGTGAGTAAGTTTAAGCACATTTTTGTAGCTAAATGGGCTGGTGCAGTTTTGTTCACTTGTACAAGGATTTCTTAGCTTTGCTGGGGTTGTACTAATATACGGCATCACAGTTTTCTCCACAAATGAGCCAAAGCCTAAAGAAAAGAATACACTTGGATAGATGAGTGGGCAGAGACCAACAAACTTATATCACTTAAATTGATATTTATTTATGTATTTATTTATGTATTTATTTATTTATTGGAAGGGTACACACACATATACCACAATGCATGTCTGGAGGTCAAAGGACAAGCAGGAACTGATTTTGGAGACTGAACTCAGTCATCACACTCAGAGGCAAGACCCTTATCCACTGAGCCATCTCTCACCAACTCTAAACGCACATCTTTTTCTAAAGCCAAGTATGGAGGCTGCAGAAACTGCATAGTGGGCAAGACCTCCTGCTGCATCAGTATGAGGATAAGTTCAGATCCTAGCACCCAGGTAAAAGGCCAGGTGTGGCCATACACACCTGTACCCCAGCACTATTGCAGGAAAAGATAGGAAATTACAGGCCACAAACCTAGGTAAGTGATAAACCATGTCTCATAGAAATGAGACAGAAAGTGGTAACCTAAGACACTCAACAGCCTGCTCTGCACACATGCAGAAGCCCCCCTCTCTCACACACACACACACACACACACACAAAACGTTCCCAACATTCCTACCAATGTGGAAGTCTGAAGTAATCCTCCTCATTTCATTCATCAAATCCGTCCCAAGACTCTTCACATTTTCCAGATCATCTTTCATAGAGTAGGAGAGATCCATAAGGTAGTAGAGATCAATAGGGTAGTCTTCAGCCCTCTTGAATTTTAATGTAAACTTCTGTGGTTCTCCTAATTAACGAGATTCAAAACTGAAATTAGATGGTCAGCAATCAATATAAAATGAGAAAAATAATAAGTCCAATTTACATGTTCAAATATGTAGTCTTAAGTGTATAATTTTTACAAAACCTAAGAATTTTGTTAAATCCTAAATAGGCACATACTTGAATTTTTTTAACCAACTACTTACAACACCAAGACTTAGGGAGGCAAAAAACGATAAAGCCAATGCCCCCTACCAGTAACCCACAAGATAAAAATAATTATGCTACAGTTTGGATCTGCCCATGTGTTGGTACTATCAAGAGGCAGTGGGAAGTTTGAGAGGTGAGGACCAGCAGGAGGTTTGGGTTAGCAGTGATGTGCCCTGGAGTATATAGGACCTCCTCCTTTCTGTATTATCTCCCAGATGCTCCACCATGACATTGTACATCACCACAAGCTCAGAGCAACAGGCCACTCTATCAGATGAAAACTACTATGGCCCAAAATAAGCTTTACCTTTTTATACATTATTTCAAGCAGTTGTTATTGTAATCATAAGGTAATTTACACAGAAACTTATGAGAAAATCAGAACACCATAAGTTTTGGCAGAATGAAAGCAAGGCACATTCTAGACAGAAATTAAAGTTAGGAGTGAAATGCTCTTTGTGTAAAGGCACTGCTACATGTAGGTGAGTAACAATTTAGTTTTACTTTACAGTTGTAACAGGAAGTTACAGAGGTGAAGTCAGAACTACAAAAAGATCGATAGCAAGAGATGAAGCCTGAACTGTAAAATGAAGAAGGTGAGAGAGGTAAAAGTTGTTACATGTTATTTACTTACAAAGCACAGAACTGGAAGGCAGCTTAGTGGTAGAGCATTTGCCCAGTACATGAGAAATCCTAAATTCTATCTCCAGTACCACAAATAAAACACAAACATGGGAGAAAAATGGAAGGTCTGCTTAGATTAAAAACAATCTATTCTCCATGACTTTCTGGCAGGCAGCTGGAGAATGGGTACAGAGCTAACCTGAAAAGTTTATGTCATTGCAGAATATGAATAATTTCCAATGATGGTGAGAGGAAAACCAACTCTTAATCTAAATGTAGAGGGATGAAGGGAAGAAAACACAAAAAGGAAATTGGAAGCAATTGGAAGGGAATGAGAAAAACCAGCAAAGACATGGGTTCCCAAGTTCAAGAAGAGAGCCAAGTCTTACAAACTTCCCACAGAGAGAGAAATAACTAGTAAGAGCACTTGCTGCTCTTACTAGGGCCTAGGTTTGTTTCCTACCATATGTTAGCTTATAGCCATACTTCAGTTCCAAGGGATCTGATAACTTCCGATCTCTGCAGGCACCAGGCACACACATGGTGCATATATGTATATATTCATATAGGCAAAATATGCATATAAAATAAGTAAACTTAAAAAATGTTTTTAAGTAATGATGATTAAAATAAAATGTGATTTAGGCAAAAACATAATGAATATCCTGATCAGGATCCTGCAAGTCTGTAGCTCAAAAATGATAGTAGTATTCCACTAGAGTGGATATACAAGTCTATAGTAAGAACTTTTCCTGATACTGCAACTTAGAAGGAAGATTTATTTTTGGCTCAGTTTCAAGGAGGCCACAGAAGTTAGAGTAACAGCAAATCCAAGAGGGAGCAGCACTCTATATATTGACACACTCAGGAAGCTAAACCCCACCCCCAGAGACACACACTCTGTCAGCCAAGCCTCAGCAACTGAAGGCTCCACAGACTCCCAAAACAGCACTACAAGCCAAGAACAAATATTCCCATACACCAGCCTAAGTGGGACATTCCACACTCAAATGATAACAATGTCTACTTCCTAGGCTGGTTTAGCCAGGCAGCAGAAACAGGATGGAAGGATGACAGGCAGAAAGAGGGCATTGTCTGCTTCAGAGGTGGGATGGCCATGAGCACTTATAAAAACGTTAGTATTTAAATGGCACTAAACAAATGCACGGATGAAAATATTAAAAATATTATGAAATTACACTAACAGATGGATGCTATTATTTTTAAAACTCAGTGAATTTAATTGGTGCTTTCTGAATCTTTAGCAGGATTTGCTTTTAACAGAATGTAAGATTTTAAATTATTAAAAGTAGTATGTGTTACAAAAATTTTGGCCGGAAATCAAAGATGTGGCATACACCTTTAATTCCAGCACTTGGGAAGCAGAGACAAGCAGATCTCTGAGATTGAAGCCAGCCTGGTCTACAGAGCAAGTTCCAGGACAGCCAGGGCTACACAGAGAAACTTTGACTCAAAAAACAACAAAAGAGAGGTTATGTCCGCTAAAATTTAACTTATGCCCTATCTTTGGGTACCAGTTTACCCAAATGAACCATCAAGAGACTGGGAAAAGGCTTGTACAAATTTGCTATGGAAAACTTAAGTAGGGATAGAGGTACCTGACCGCAACTTTAGAAGCAGCTGTTGTGGTTGGATCTGAGTAATGTCTTCTGGCCGGAGCTTCTCTGCCATCCCTTTGCTGCGATTGGTAACATTTTTATTTTTCTTTATAGTTTGGGAGCCTCTGGGATTCTCTATGTCACTTGGCTGGCAACCCTTCTTTTTCAAAGCTTCTAGATCATCACATCGTGCAGAAGTAGGCAGTCCTTCTTGTAAAAATGTCTAAATGAAATATAAAATACATCAATAAAAAATATAACAAGCATTTTGATATGACTTTTACTGCATGTAAACAAATTACAAAAATAAAATGACTTAATCTAAAGTAGTTCATTTCTAGCTTAACAAAATCCACATCATAGTATGTGCTCTTATATAAAAACAAGTAAACCGACTGAGAAAGTACTATCTTTTTTTTTTTTTTTTTTTTTTAGTTTTTCAAGACAGGGTTTCTCTGTGTAGCCCTGGATGTTCTGGAACTCACTCTGTAGACCAAGCTGGCCTCGAAGTCAGAAATCCACCTGCCTCTGCCTCCCAAGTGCTGGGACTAAAGGCGTGTGCCACCACTGTCCAGCGAGAAAGTATTATCTTTTCCCAGACTTTATACATATTTTAAAAGTCCCACCTTTCAAATTCACAGTGTGTCAATACTAACTACGTCCTTCAGTTCTTGGCATACTTAGCAGCACCTAATTATGGATAAACTGACACATCAGACAGTATTTTTTTTCTCTTAGAAAAGTCCTTTGAAGAACTTCCTAGCAGAGCATTTTAAACAACTAGATCTTTAGGAAAAGCACATTAGCCTAAATACATCCCAATTAATTGTGTGTGTATGTGTGTGTGTGTGTGTGTGTGTGTATGTGTGTGTGTAAAATATAGCATGAACTTCCCTGACTAAAAACCTTTTTATGACAAGGTTTCTCTGTGTAGCCGGGAACTCACTCTATACAGACCAGGCTATCCTCAAACTCAGACATCTGCCTGCTTCTGTCTCCCCAGTGCTGAGATTAAAGGCATGTGCCATTGCTATCTGACTAAAAATTTTTTAAACACATGCTACTAAATGAGATATTTTTATTGTTTTTCTTAAATTTTATTTTACTTGTTTGGGTGTCTTGCCTGCATGTGCATCTCTATACCACATGTGTGCAGTACCCACAGAGGCCAGAAGAGGGTGTCATATACCCTGTGACTGAAGTTACAGGTGAGACTGTAAGCCACCATGTAAGTCCTGAGAATAGACCCTCAGTTTTCTGGAAGAGCAGACAATGCTCTTCTCACAGCTTTCTCCCCAGAGTTTTACCTTTGTGATGGTTTAAATATATTTGGCCCAGGGAGTGGCACTATTAGGAGGTATGGCCTTGTTGGAAGAAGTTTGTCATTGTGAGCATGGGTTTTAAGACCATCCTAGCTCCCTGGGAGCCAATCTTCTAGCAGTCTTCAGATAAAGATGTAGAACTCTCAGCCTGCCTGGACACTGCCATGTTCCCACCTTAATGATACTGGACTGAATCTCTGAACTTGGAAGCCAGTCCCAGTTAAATGTTATCTTTATAAGAGTTGCCTTGGTCATGGTTTCTGTTTACAGCAGTAAAACCCTAAGACAACCTTGAACTTTTTTAAAGGTCCTAACATTGTATGAATAAATATACACACACATAAAAGGTGGGGACTAGGGAGATGGCTTAATGGGTAAAGTGCCTGCTTTGCAAACATGAGGATCTTAGTTATGATCCCTAGCACCGACCTAAAAGCTGCACAAGGCAGTGAACATCTGTAACTTGGGCTCCCAATAATGGAGGACAGAAACAGTGGGTTCTCAGACTGGGACCCAGTGGTCAGCCAGTCTAGCTGAAACAGCAAGCCCCAGGTTCAATCAGAGATCCTGTAACAAAAAATAAGTTGGAAAGCAACAGAGAAGATAGACTGTGTTGTTTTGCTCACTTTCAATGCACACATATGAATGTGTACATATACAGCACAAAACTAAGAACAAACAATGGCTGTTAAAAGTATTTTTTTAGGCAAATGTAACAAAGCAAGAGTATTCTCACAATTAAAGAGATACCTAGAAAGAATGACCAGGGTCAAAGGTCAAAACTGAAATCTGATTATTTATTTTTAAATATCAAAATCCAACAAAGCACACAAGATCTGAGGGGAATTCTCCCATTCCTTTTGTTTGTTTGTTTGTATTTGGGTTTTGTTGTTGTTGTTGGAATTTCAAGACAGGGTTTCTCTGTGTAGCCCTGGCTGTCCTAGAACTCACCTTGTAGACTCATAGAGATCGCCTCCCTCTGCCTTCCAAGTGCTGGGATTAAAGACGTGAGCCACAATGCCTGTCCCATTCCCAAATATTTAACCAATCAAGGAGCCTCATAACACCCAATAAAATTCCACTGAATACATTCTACAAGAACCTTTAGTAATTGATAAGTTATGCCCCAGATTTCAGAAGCTATAGTATTCAGCTCTGATTAGGTTAAGTCTCAACTATAGATAAACTATGCGCCCATAAAATGAATGCTGTAGGTACCAACAGCTGCCAGATAAATGGAACCTCTGAAATGAACCCATCATAACATGACAAAGAGTATTTATGAAAGTCCAATGGAAGCTCTTGCCTTCCTTCTTTGGAAAATGAGGAATATAGTTCATGTTTTACCAGTTGTTGCAGTTAGAAATGGTGGATTAAAAGAGAGGGGTTCTATTTATCTGGCAGCTGCTGGTACCAACAGCATTCATTTTATGGGTCCATAGTTTATCTACAGTTGAACCTTACCTAGTCAAAGCTGATCTTACAATTTAAGTCCAAACAACTGAGTGAAGACATATACAATGAACCTTTGATCTAACATAACCTCAAATTAATTCACTGCAATTTTAATAAGCATTGTATAAGGGACAAAGTACAGAAATCCTTAAGCAAACTCTGAAATTTGTATAATATTTCCTTTCACTGGGGTTAGGCTTTGAGCTTCCAAAAATCCCATACCACTCCCAGTTAGCTCTCTCTACCTCATACTGTGGATCAGGATGTAAACTTTCAACTACTGCCCCAGCTCAGTGCCTGTCTGTCTGCTGCCATGCTCAAAGCCAGGATGGCCATGGACTGACACTCTGCTTTGAGGCCCAAATTAAATGTTTTGTTTGTTTTATAAGTTGACTTGATAATGGTATTTTGTCACAACAATACAAAATTAACTAAAACATGTATTTTGTCAAATAGCATAATTCTGACTACCATATACTATTCAATAAACATTAATTAAAATGGTATATCTTATCTGGTACTTCCCAAGGACAAGGCTTTGAATAAGGCTAAAAATCAGAGAATAAATAGAACAGAATCAAAAGTCTTACCGTATTTGTACACCATCCACAATTTGGCCCTGCTTGTATACATTCTCCACAAGATTTGGCATTTGCTTTTAAACATCTATTTTTATCTGTTAAAAAAGAAACAAAAAACTGCACTTTTCAGTAACTTTAAAGTTTCAAAGGAAAAAAATGAATAGATCACAAGAAAGACAGAGACCAGTAATATGCAAATAAACATACATGTTAAAATGACCAAATGAAGCCTAGTTACTAAACTATACTAGGCTACTTCAAAGAAAACCTAATGGTCTGGGATCCCCTTGACACTGAGAACCACAAAGGACAGTCATCTTGTCTTTTGTATGACACACTAGGTACCATTAGCCTAACTACACACCAGCAGACCATCCTGTTGAAAAGTGTAATTTCAGCACCTATTGTTCTGAGAGGTTATAAATGTCCTGGTACTCGTAAACCAAGGTCAAGTTTTGCCTTTTCCTATGACTTACAATCTCATGCCCATACCACATAAGTGTCTTCAGGGCTTCCACTCTACTTTTCATATGTCAAATAACTGCCAAGTCCATATTCATCCAATCCATACCCACTTGAGCTTGCGTTTCTTTGACTCAATCTAGACTGGCACAATTTTTCTTGTAGTAAATACTAGTAAAGACTGTCTCGTTTTTGGATTAGAATGTAAACCATGCTTAAAATAAAAAATTTAGAGATTGTCCACAATCTACTCACCAAAAGATAACTACTCTACCTATTTTTGGTGTGGTCCTCAGGATACAGTTTCTGGAGGCTGTAGATTTTATGCATCATTTCCTACTCAGTATCTTACATCATTTTCCTGAGGTCAGATAATTCTAATTATTTTATATACTATGCTTTTTAAAAATCTAGACAGTAGAACCAGGTATCAATTATTCCAGATGTAAATTGTCATGGTTGCCAGAGAAATTTAAACCATCTTCAGGTTGTTACCTGCTCTTATAGATATGCTAATACTAACTACACAAGACTTCTTGATCACAGAATAAGAGTTCCTTCTAGAAAGTAAACTTCACCTGAGTTTCCCCTCCTCTCCCTCCCCTCTCTCTCTTCCCTCTCTCCCTTCATAACCCTTTCCTCCCCCTTTCTCTATCTCATTTTTTGTTTTTTTGTTTTTGTTTTTGTCTGCTCAGAACACAGAGCTTTGACTGAACTATATCCCAACCCACTAGATTTTCTAAATTGAGGAGAATGGGGGTTGTATCTAGCACAGGCTAGCCTAAAACTCATGATCCTCCTGACTATTTCTCCCTCCCGAGTGCTGGGATTACAGACATGTGCCACCATGTCCAGCCTACTTTTACTTTTTAGAAGCTAATGGACACACTTTCGTAATCCACCAAGGTACATGTTTATTTTATTTGCTTCTGAATATATTACATGCCTCTGCCTTTGTTCTGGTCCCTGGTACTCTCATATTCTCCAAATATTTCTAAGTGACCTATGATATACTATCATCTGGGATCTCACAATCCTCATGATGAAGTCAGAGATGATTAACTGATGATGAAGACCCCTGCAGGCTCCTTGGAAACCTCTGCTTTTCATTCATAGTGAGACAGGTGCTGCAAATTTTCAGAAGGAGTACTGTGATCTAATGGAGGGTTGCTCTCCTCTCCAGAATCTAACTGACCAACGACTATTGATACAAGATTCTGAAATAAAGATATAACAAAAAACAAAACAAAAAAGCCCCCCCCTTTTTTTTACCTGTTTGGCCAAATACAGAACAAATCAAGCTCATCAATCCAATCCAGAAAACCAGTTGCAAATTCATCTATAACAGAAAATGTGTATTATTATTGATAGAAAAAATATCACGTTGAACCTTCTCTCCTTTTTCTCTCAATCTATTTCTCTTCAAACTCCTCTACACTGTCATTTGCCTTCTTCCAGACGGTTACCTTTCACCCACACTACTCCAACACTTCACACCACACTTGCAGAATGTGTTTCTGTTGTCTCTAATTGAAATGTCTTAGCATTCAATTAAATGTCACAAAATTACACACATCCTAAAGAAACCAAAGCAGAAAGCCGTGGCAGCTTGTCCTGTAGAATGTCCATCTACACAGTCTCCTGGGGCTCTCAGCCTAATAGGCACATTCAGAGGCCCAGTTACCTCAGAACCAAGGGTACTTTCCAGAACTGAATCAGTCATCCCATGCTGACAACTCAAAGAGTTTTTATTCCTCCTCAGGCTAAAACATAACATCATATGCAAGGCTCCGACTCAATTGTTTTATGTGTTACTCCTGAGAGTAACCCATTATCCATATTGCTGTGAGTAACCCTGATAAACTCACTGGTTCATTATTATTATTTTATTATCATTATCATTATATCATTATCATTAATTCCTGTTATTTTTTTTCTTTTATAAGAAAATTACCCATGCATGGAATTGATAAAATACTAGCTTTATTCCCTCAACTTTCCACAACAAAATGCCTTACTAAACCAAGAGTCCGTAGTGTCCTTCAGAATCTCAGGGATAGGGAGATCAGGTAATATTCTGTATGTTAAACAGGCACTGTATGTTAATCACTCTCTCTACTTCTATTCAACCCATGTTTTCATTCCTAACCAAATATGTTCAAAGACGGCTGAGACTGCAGACTGGTCAGCTAACATGTTAACTGCCTACTGTTCATAGACACTTCCAGCCTAGTGCACATGCATATACATCTGATTCACCCACAGACTGAAAGGGGAGCAAGGAATGCTGGCATGGGCATAATCCCAGAACTTAAGAGGCAGAGGCAGGATGATTATCATAAGTTCAAGCCCAGTCTGATCTACACAGCAAAATTCTGTCCAAAATTCTGAGACCCAGGAAAAGAAGGAACATTGGGAAAGTGGAGGCAGGAGAATTAGAAGTACAGAGTCATCATCCTTCCCTACATGGTAAGTCAAGACCTACCTTTAAAAAAAAAGAAAAGTTCTTTAAATTCTATGTTAATCCTGAATACTTCTTTTAAAGAACCAGCTCTTCCCAAAGCACAGAAAACTTTGTCCTGGTCTCAGGCCCCTTTCATATGAGAAGTTAAGCCAGACATGCTACTGTGCAGTGAGACATGGTCCCAATCTTGGGATAAACATTTTTGCTCCACTGTTCATGCAGACTTCCCAGAGACAAGAGAGGTAGCTCTAGGAGTCATCCATCCTCAATCAGGCTTACTCCAGGAAATGAGTCTCTCCTGCGGCTGACAGGCTGATGCAGATGGCTTGGGACTGCATCCAAGAGGTGAATAAAACCTGAGTGTCACAAAAGTATGATGTTCTAAGGTCTGCCTAAGGCCAATGTAATAAATCAATACAGGTTGAAATTCTCAACAACTTAAATACAGCCACTGATGACTAAGGACAGAGAACATGCCACTCCTGTGGAAGTGGATGATCACAGTATGAGGGAAGATATATTCCTTCAGGCTACTTTAATACCTGCTGATCAGCCTTGAGAAATCTGCCAAAATATACAAGTCAGAGAGACACACTATGATAGAATGAAAAAGATAATATTCCCCAATATTCTGAGATACATTACTTTAAACCATTGCTATAAGTGCCACAGACGTCTGCTTCTACATATCATGATAGGCCAAAGAACCTACTAAGGGCCTCATGCCTCTGAAAGTGTGCCAAGCTCAGAAGCAGACAAAACAAAATTCTAGTGTTCAAGAACAGCTGAGAGAACTAGAACTGTCTCCAAACATCTTGGAGACAGTCATCAACTCTTCTGAAAGAGTCTGTAGGCCAAAAGGAAACAGAGGAGCTATTGCTTGGTGGCTTTCAAGCTGGGTTTTAGGGACAGGAAGAAGTTAAGAATTCAGCAGGACTCTAAGGACAATGACAGTAACAAGAGAAAGCAAGAGCTGGGAGCATGAGACTGAGACCATACTTGAGAGTGGCCCTGAGGGAGGCAGCACAACTGGAATCTGGGCCAAAGTGCCTGCATGAGGCAGAGCGGGGGAAGGCTTGAGAAAGACTACATCACAGTTCACATGGATGTCCTTCCCAGACTTAAAGCTATAACCGTGGGTTATGTAAGAAGACCTATTCAGCAAATGACTCTTATGTAGAGAAAAGGGGCTTAGAGCATCCCTAGCAATGGCATCTCACTGAAGACAACTCATCATCAGAGGAGGACAACACAGAAAACACCTTGACAATGGTCCTAATCTTTTATTTGCTTTTCATAACCAAAGGTTGTTAACTGGTCTGGTCTGCATTTCATCTCCTCAAACTACTACAGCTGATGAATTCAGATACTCCTTACTATGCATGCACTAATCCTGAAAAAGAAACCTTCTCAGGCCTTACCTTACAGCCTTCATCTGTTCACTTATAAACTTGACTAGAAAAATAAACCCTTCCCCAGGTTGCTTTTGGTCAGAGTGTTTTATCACAGCAGCAGAATGGAAGGTAGGTCAAGTCTTTCCAGTCTTCTTTCCTAACACCTCTGTTCCTTGTACTCTACTGGCCTGCTCTCTTAATCTTCTTCAGGCTGTCATGTCTGATTGTATGTGATCTCTAGAAATACAAATATTGCCTCAAGAAACTATCAACTCATAGACAAAAAAATGTAAACAATGACAATACAGTATAATCACTTTTATGAAGAGGGGGAGTATAGATAAAGTCTCCAGAAAGAAACTGCATTTCAAACTGATCGGCAATGCTGGTTTGAAATGCAATGACTGGAGAGTCTGGAATGTTCCAAGTTCAGAGCCAAACTATCTTGAGCCATCATTATCCCTCTTAATAGTCATTTACTGCCAGCTATCCTACTTAGATTTCTATTGCTGTGTTAAAGACCAAAGCAACCTAAGGAGGAAAGGGTTTTTAGCTTACAGGTCACAGTCCACCATCAAAAAACTGAAGACAGAAACCTGAAGACAGGAACTGCAGTAAAGACCATGGGAAACTCCTGCTCACTGGCTTGGTCACTGTAGCTTGCTCAGCCTGGTTTCTTATACACTCTTGACCTGCCCAGGGCTGATACCCCCCACACAGTGAGCTAGGTCCACCCACTTCAATCACCAATCAACAAAATATCCCCCAAGTGAGGACAAATCTGATAGGGCCATTCATCCCATTGAGATTCTCTCTTCCTAGGTATGTCTAGGTTTGTGTCAAATTGACAAAAAACAACCAAAGTTATAGTCAGTCCATGAGGGCAAAGCAGAAGTAACCTACTCCTGCTCCAAGCTATAATTTTTCCTATGAGATAATTGCCCTCCTTTGAGATGCTAAACTCTTTATTCAAAGGATTAAGAGGATGATTTACCTGTGTACTTTAGATCTAATGTTTGTATATATGTGTGAATACATACATGTAAACACTAAAGATTCTAAAGATTTTTTTTACCACTACTGCCTCTTAAAAACAAAAAGGTTTTTCAGTCTCTATCATAGCATATGTAAGATACAACTCAAAAAGAAAAAAAATAGTCCTTTTAAAAATCCTCTTCAAGACTTTTACAAAGACATCTTTTTTCCATCATAGTATTTTTATTGATTATGTGCCCAATCACACTCACTTCCCAATCCTCCCAGACTTACTCCCAACCCATATAACCCTCTCCCAAAAAAGAACAACAAAAACCCTATACCAAGTCCAAGTCCAATTTGTATTGTCCATATACTTGATGGAGCACAGCCAAACTCCCAGAAGCTAACCCCTTAAAGAAAACTTCTCCACCTTGCTAGAAGCTATCAACTGTGAAGAGCCACACTTCAGCATCCCTACAACAATTTTTAAGAGTTCTCTTTGATTGCTTCCTGCCTAGACTCTTTTTCTTGGGGGTGGGAAGAGGTAAGGGGCTGTCACAGAAGCCTTCTATGTCTCTCATTCTCAACTGTGAGTCTGCAGTAGTCAATACCACTGCAAAAGAAGCTTCTGACTAGCAGAAGAGCAGATCGTGGATAGACATCCACATGGCCTCTCATGTCAACATGGACCACAGACCTCACTCAGCATGGTCTCCCATGAAAGTACAGGCCATCAACATAGCTCTCAGCTGCAACAAAGACCATGGACACCATCATGACCCTCAGCACCAGTACAGACTACAGACAATCAACAAGACCTCTGGGGGTAACTCTTTGGTCCCCCAGTGCAGCAGTGCCATTGAAACCAACATGGCCCTTGGTGGCAGCACAGACTACAGACATCAACATGGCTTCAGGCCATGCACATCAACATGGCCCCCAGCAGTAGCATGACCAACAGACTTCAACAAAGATGCCTTAAAGTTTACAGATAATCTGGAGTTCTTTTGTTTTTGGTTTTTTTTTCCGAGACAGGGTTTCTCTGTATAGCCCTGGCTGTCCTGGAACTCACTCTGTAGACAAGGCTGGCCTTGAACTCAGAAATCCACCTGCCTCTGCCTCCCAAGTGCTGGGACTAAAGGTGTGCACCACCACTGGCCAGCTCTTTTAAAAATATCTTATTAAAAAATGTTTTCTAAGCCAGGAATGATGGCACATGCCTTTGATCCTAGCACTTTGATCCCAGGAGGCAGAGGCAGATAGATCTCTGAGTTTTAGGACAGCTTGGTATAAGAGTTCCAGACCCTATTTCAAAAATAATTAATTAAGATATAAATGATATGTGTTTGTTTGTATGCTAGAGGAGAGAGAGAGAGACAGAGACAGAGAGACAGAGAGACAGAAAGACATACACACATTTTTGGTTAAATAAAGTTAAAGAAAAAATGCTTTGGGGTATGAAAGGACTTTGTCTAAAAAGATAAAGATTGTTCCAAAGTAAAAATAGATGAGAATTATTTTTAAAGATTAAAGTATGTTGTAGAAACAGTCAAAATGAAACTTTAATAGAAAGTGAATATGGTTTTGTATGTGTATGTTTGCCTTATCAAATTTTTAAAGTCAAAATTCAAAAACCTCAGATAAAATCAGGGCTTGATTCTGTTTATAACAGTAAGGTTTCCTTAAGTATTGATCTATTCTGATATACTCTTTAAAATGTTAACAAAAGATCACTTAGAAAAACAAATACTTTTAATTATTTTAACTAAAATGCAGAACTAGTTATATTCTTTTTCAAAGAGTAAGAAAAACCAGATATTTATAAACAACTCCATTCTGACTGGACAAAAAGATTCTAACTAGATACACCTTACCTACTCCTAGATTACAAATGAAATCAGCTTTCTGATTCACGTTTCTTACATTAAATATGCATCTGAGAGTGCATTCATAATTTTATTCAGAAATGCTGGCCAATACTCAAGTGCCTCATATAATTAAACATTTCTCTAACTTTTTATGTTTCTTAAAATCCTTTTAGAATTAGATATCTTTGTTTGTGGTATTTAGTATTTCACTTGGTATACTCCTAAGTGATAAATTATTGCTAATCTTGGTTTTAATGAATTTATGAGACTATCCTTCCTTTCATAATCATTTTTGTTATGACTGTTTACTTATCCTAAACATCTACCTTATTTAAATCTTGTTTTCATGTTTAGAACATTCAAGAGTCTTCTTTGTGTTTTTAAGGAAAAAACTCATGATTCTGTTTTTATTTAGATTAAAGAAATCTAGTTTTTCAATTGATGAAAACATTTCAACAAAAAAAAAAAAAAAAAAAAACCCACCCTCCAGTTTGGGAGTACTATATTTTAAATCCAAATTATCACTGCCAAAAAAACTAATAATGAAGTCTTTCCTAAGGGGGGGGGGAATTAACTAGATCCAAATAATTAGACTACTTACAAAGTTGTTGTTAACTTCACTCCATTAGTCCAAACAATATTCTTGATTAGTTTAAATTTTATATATTACTCTAATATGGATCCCATGTTATGTCAAATATAGACAGTTAAAAATCAGATCTGTGGCTGGAGAGATGGCTCAGAAGTTAAGAGCACTAGCTGCTCTTCCAGAGGTCCTGAGTTCAATTCCCAGCACCCACATGGTGGCTCACAACCATCCGTAATGGGATCTGATGCATTCTTCTGGTGTGTCTGAAGACAGCTACAGTGTACTTATATACATAAAATAAATAAATCTTTTAAAAAATCAGATCTGGATCATAATGACTATTAGATTTTAATGATATAATCTAGGAGGTTTTTTTCTCCCGTTGATGGCTTTTACCATATGTTCTAGTTTGCTTTATGTTGCTGTGATAAAACACTGACCAAAACCAACTTGGGGAGAAAAAAAAAAGTGTAAAGGTTTTATACTTCCAGGTCTATCACTGAAGGAAGTCAGTACAGGAGCTCACTCATAGAGGAACACTGTTTGCTGGGCTGCTTCCTCTGGCTTGCTCGGGTAAACTATCTTAATCAGCCCGGGTCTACCACCCTAGGGACAGCAGAGCTGGTGGTGGGATGGGCCCACCTACATCAATTAGCAATCAAGAAAATGCCCCAGAAACATGCCCACAAGTCAATCCAATGAAGTTCCCCCTTTCCAGATGACTCTAGGTTTGTGTCAGGTTGACAGCTGAGACTATGATACCAGCTATTCTTCTCTCCTTAAAGACTGCTCACCTGCCTACTAATCAACTTGACCTAAATCATATCCTAATGAACCTTTCCTAAAAACGGGAGACATGAATGATATTTAATGAGTAAAATGTGGCTACCACATATATAAAATGTGATGCTTGTCACTGTAAGTGGAAGTCTCCAAAAGAAGCTGCATTTCAAACTGAACCATCTGTGAGGCTGATTAACTAGATCTTCAGTGACTGGAGAATTTGGAATGTTGCAAGTTCAGAGCTAAAAAATCTTGTCTTTACCCTCTTAACAGCCATCTACTGCCCTTACAGTAGTTTGCATTAGAAATGTCTCCCATAGGCTCAGGTATCTGAACACTTCATCCCATTTTGGGATCCCTATTAATGAAAATTTAGTCTGGGTAGAGAAAATTTATCACTGGGAGCAGGTCTTGAAATTAAAAAACTTGTACCACTTCCAGCTTCATGTTTATGGTTGAGGATGTGATCTCACAGCTTCTTATTAAAGCTGCCATGACATTCTAGAATGATGGACTCTTACTCTTATGAAACCATAAGCCAAAACAAACTCGTCCTTAAATTATCTTGGTCATGGCATTTTATCACAGCAACAGCAAAGTAACCAATACAGCCCTCCATTAGATAAGGCATTAAGAATGTAGAAACAGAGCACTAGTTATCCTTTAGAATGGACTAACTTAGCAGATGATCAGCTTCCACCAGCTGGCATCTGAAGCCAGATTTCCCTACTCAGCTGTAACCCTTCTCTCTAACGTTTCCTTCTACCACTGTACTTGGAAAGTATCTTGATTTATGGTTTTCTTTGTTCTGTTACATAAAACTACATATTAAACTGGAACATGGAATCTAGGATAACCTAAATCTGTGTTCCCAGGTCATGGTCAGTCATATTTGGCTCTAGAATGCACTATCCCTTCTGAGGTCCAGGCTGTGTTTTACATCAACACAGGACATGGTGTACTAAAGACACCTAACTGTCTAACTATAGGGAGATGGCAGGATAGAAGCATGGTAGCACAGGTACTCATGGTGTTGGAGAGGTCACTGAGAGTTTTGTTTTACATCAGGATCAGCATGCAGCAGGAAGAGAGAATGACATTGGGCCTAGCTTGAGCACCTAAAACCTCAAAGCTCACCCCAAGTGACACAATTCCTCCAACAAGGCCACACCTACTCCAACAAGGGCACTACTTCACAATGCCACTTCCTATGAGCCTATGGGGGCCATTTTCATTCAAATAACCACAGAAGTCTTTATCAAAAATATACATTTTATTTTTAAAATCTTAAAAGTAGTTCTAAGATTTGCATTATGTGCTGGAAATACCAAGAACTGAGTAAGAGCAAACATGCAGACAGGAACCAGATTACAAGAGGTTAAATTTTGTTTATTGTCATAGTTGAGAAACAGAAAAGCCTGTGGCAAGATAGACCATAATTATATAAACACAGCAGGAAATTAGGGGAGAACAGGATAGGGACAAGATTGACATCTTACAGGCAGGCAGAGTTGATCACACAGACATGTGTTGCCTCATGTCTATAATCCAAACACTCAAGAAAAATTAAAGCAAGAAGAATGAAAATCAAAGGCTAGCATGAAATATATGGTAAGACGGTGAGTCTGTATCTTAAAAAAAAAAAAAAGTTCATTGTGTCAAAATGTACACCACAATAGCAATGAGGAAACGCAAACAACAAGTCTACAGTTAGGTGGTTAAGGTGATTACTTATAGGCTCTGATATTTGTTTAATTAAGGAAAGTGGGGACACAAATGTGGATCTCAGGAGATAGGCTGGAGTCAGAGATATGCACAGAAGAGATCATTATTCAAGTGAATATCCACAGTATTATGAAGAAATGAAAATTTAGGAAGAAAAGAAGGCTGAGAGCAGACTAAAAGTAACAAAGACATGGAAAGGGAATAGACAAATGATAAAGACAGGCCGCCCTGGAGCAGAGCAGTCACTCAGTCTACTGGAAATGTATGACACTGAATATGGGCATGCTAGTTTTCACCACAACAAAGCTACCCCCCTATCAATTCCTCCTCACATTGGAAACCAGGATAACCGAGGACACAGGAAATGGGCAATAGCACTATGGAGAAGAGATATGGGCCCAGCAGCCACTGTACACACTAATTTAAGGAGGTTCATTCTAATATTTTACTCATCTGTAACTACTTTTAATATTGGTCTTTCCTTCAATGGATCGGGCAGGGGTGGGGGTGGGGGGCAAGAGAACAAGATCTTAATGTCTTATTCAGAGGTATAGCACCAAGTACTTGGCTCAAAGATCATACTCAACCTGACTGTCCCCTCCCTGAGGACTAGCTTCCATGGTACCAGAACGCACCATGCAAGCTTCCAAAAGAGGGAAGCAAACAACAGTCCTACCCAGCTATGATGCCTACAAACTCCAACAACAAACAGCATGGCACCATGGAGAGAGATAACCTGGTTGGTTATTGTCTAACTGACAATAATTATTAAGTCTAATTGAATGTAGCACTGTCTCACCAAGAGGAAAACCATGCTCAACAAGAGGAAAACCATGCCTGCTACTGAAAATCTAGCTAACTACTCAGTTCTTGTGAAGTCATAGTTATTCAAGGAGAATCTACCACCTCTAGTTTACCAAATCACCATAATCACTGAGAAAAATCTATAAATGTCTGTCCTTATACTCACAGATAAGTGTAACCTTCACCTCTCAACAAGGAAACTTCCCTTTGCAACTAAGACCACTACAGAAAGCCACAAAAACTCAAAATACAGAGTTGTGGAGCCCAGTCCCAATGGATATATCTACAAAAACACACCTAAAGTTCAGGGAACATTGAGGAAGAGGCAGCAGAAAGACAGTAAGAGCCAGAAGATCAGAACATTTGTTGTTAGCTGGAGTCTCCTAGTAACATCAGAAGCTACATTCATGAAGCCTCTTCAATATAAATGCCCAAATATGAGCTGAACAAAGATGACACCAATGGACATGCCAAACTGGACTGAGAAAAGCCCAGAACTATGGGAAGCTGGGATGAGAAAAGTTAGTCCTCTCCACAGAGAAGAGCACAACTATTGGCTGTCCAGTGCCAAATGATCAGCCCTGAAAATATACACACGTGTAACATTATACAAACTCAAGTTATACTTAGAAATACATATATATATATATATATATATATATATATATACTGTACAATAACAATCAGTTAAAAAAAAAAGAGGCTATAAATTTAAAGGAGAGCAGAAGAGTATATGAGAAAGTTTGGAGGCAGGAAAGGAAAGGGAAAAAGATAATGCTCAAAATGTTATGCTGGAATATATTAAATCAGAAAGGAGACCACCTCTGCTTTACAGATGAAGAATCCAAACCTCAGAGGGCTTAAATAACTGAACAGATGAAACTGTTACCTGATCTTCTGAACTCAGAAGCTATAGCCTGATTTTGAGCGTCATTAAGTATATTTTTTGAAGGCCTACTTAGCCACTATTTTGTAAGGATGAACATCCATCTAGAGTTAGAATTGACTCAGACCACAGAAATGGGAAAAAAAAAAGCTTATAATGTTTTGAGTTTATTTAATAAACATTCAAAGTGTATGGAGGCCAACAAATTATCTTAATTTCTAAATAGATACCAGTTTTGTATCTTGTCCCCACAAAAGCATCTCATTAAGATTTTTAAAAGCATATTCAATTTTTATCTAAGGTGGCATATTTCATCCCTGAGCAAAATATTCTTAAGGATACTTTACAAATAATCCAGTTAGTAAGAAACAGACCCACATACTTCTCTTTATCCATACTTAAGCCCTTCTGAACTTTTTAAAAATTTATTATATATACAATGTTCTACCTGCATATATGGCTACAAGCCAGGAGAGGACACCAAATCTCATCATAGATGGTTATAAGCCACAATATGGTTGCTGGGAATTCAACTCAGGACTCTTTGGAAGAGCAGCCAGTGCTCTTTACCTCTGAGCCATCTCTCCAGTCCCCCTTCTGAACTTTTTTTTTTTGGGGGGGGGTTCGAGACAGGGTTTCTCTTTATAGCCCTGGCTGTCCTGGAACTCACTCTGTAGACCAGGCTGGCCTCGAACTCAGAAATCCGCCTGCCTCTGCCTCCCAAGTGCTGGGATTAAAGGTGTGTGCCACCACCGCCCAGCCCTTCTGAACTTTTAAACACTTAATTTTTTTAATAAAACAAGGACAGTGTCTTACTACCACGAAAACTCCTGACCAAAAAGCAAACTAGGGAAGAAAGAGTTTATTCAGCTTACACTTTCAGATCATAGTCTATCATTGGAGGAAGTGAGGACAGGAATTTAAGCAGGGCAGGAACCTGTGGTGCTGCTTACTGACTTGCTTCTCATGGCTTGCTCAGCTGCTTTTTCTTATGGTACCACCCACCATGGGCTGGGCCCTCCCCCATTGATCACTAATTGAGAAAATGTCTTACTGCTAGATCTCATGGAGGCATTTTCTCAGCTGAAGCTCATTCCTCTCTGATAACTTTAACTTATGTCAAGTTGAAACAAAAAACCAGCCAATACAGACATAAAAAAGAGGCTACGTAGTCTAAGATGGGAATGTTAGTTGCACCTCACTGCAGCCTACCATCCTGTAAGTACACAACAGTCTCCCTAGACAGCTTCCTAAATGCCAACCAAAACTCTACCCTGACTACAAACAAAAGACTTTTGAAGAACTCAATGAAAACCCTTTCTAACCAATAAAACATTTGTCTGAGCCTAATAGACTCCTACAATGAAGGTTTTTGTTTGAAGCTGAGTATAGTTCATGCCTGTAATCCCAGTACTTTGAGGCTGAAGTAAGAGGATTTCTGTAAGTTTGTGCCTAGCCTGTTCTATACAGTGAGTTCTAGGTTGGTTATGCTACAGTAAAATAATAACAATAACAACATCAGCAATAACAGTAATATTAATAAATTAATAAGTTTGATCCAAAGCTCACAAAAAATTGATCTATAAAAACAGTTCACTTACAATACAAATACACAAATAGACACCTTACAAAAATACATGATGATACATCAAACCTACAATTCATGACTAGTGATGATTCCACCATCCCCAGGAAAATGAGAATATCAATGTCCTCTTCAAAACTCAAACTCCAGGAATATAATCAACAAAACAAGATCAAACCTGAGGTGTCACACAAAATACAAACTACCAAAGGAAAGGAACAGCCTACAGACAGAATGTGTGGTAACAGAAAACTGACATCTACCTCCACAACACTTACCTGAAAGAAGGGCAGCCTTATGGGCAAGTGAATTCAAATCAGACACTACAAAGTTAACCTAATGACTGCCAAAGGATGGACAGAGTGAGAATTTTCGTTTCCTTAAAAACCCAGTAATGTTATATGAATATGGTTTTGTTTTAATTCCAGGTGTGGGATATTGGGGCTGCTTCAGATTGTCCACAGCCACTAACTATGATTTCTCTCTTGCAAACAGTCTACGTTTGGAATTCTGGGGAATCTTGAGAGAATGTAAATGTGAGTGCCCCAAGAGCCTGTGGTGGTAACTGCTGGTTCTGCTTCTGCCTTTGCTATTGCTGGACTGCTTGGTTCCTGGATCTTGGATTGCTGGTTGCTGGCTAGAGATATTCTGATCATGAAGGTTGGACTTGCCCCAAGGAACTCAATGCGCCTAATCAGCAGGAAATAATCCTAAAGAGGTCTATGCCCCCTTTCCCCTCTAACCCTTCTTTCTCAGCTACCTAGTGTTGGGGTGGGGGGTGGGGGGTGGGTGGACAGGATTAGGGTGAGAAGGGTAGTAGATATAAGAACCCAATAAAGTAGCCCAAAAACTATGACTACAGATCGATTTTGAAAATAAAACATTTTAAGAAAAGCTATAAAACCAAAATATAAACAGCCAGTCTACAGTGAGAAAGAAAAACTGCTTCCCAGTTTTTACAAAACTAAAACTTTACAAACTAACCTAGTAAGCTGTCCCTTTACACTTTCTATATATGCAAATTTTATCTTCCTTTCCTGTTTTTTTGTTTTACCCTATGAATGGGAAAAATGTGAAATATCAAATGTTTCAGTTGACAAAATTTACTTTGTTCCCAAATGTAAGTGTAAGAGATCTTGCAAAAGTTAACTACCTGGGCACTGGAAAGAAAGAAAGCTCAGTGCTCAAGAGCACGTGCTGCTCTTGCAGAGGAGTTAGGTCCTTATCCCAGCATTCACACCTGGCAGCTTACAACCATCTGAAATTCCAGATCCAGGAAATCCCAACACCCTCTTCTAGCCTCTGCTGGCAGCAACACACACACATACATACACACACGGTTCACATGCACACACGCAGGCACACACATAAGAATGAATAAATAGTGGACCTACAATAATCCCGTCCTTGGGCTAACTCACAGCCATCCTAGTCCCTTGTAAATGTTCAATTTACCAACCATTTGTCAGTTTGGGGTGTAATATTGTCATAAAGGAAGGCTCCCCAATGTTAGCGGCCATATCAAGGGCGGCCTTGGTTTAGGAAAAAGCCAATTTTTGTTGTGGTGATCAAGAGGCCAAGCTCTCTAGCAAGAGAAACGAGGGCAAAGCCAGGCATACCAGGAACCCTTCTGGAGGGCGTGGAAGTCTAGCGGTCGACCTTAGGGGGAGGCAGGGGAGCTGGCAGCTGTGTCAGTCTCCTGCGGAGTCACTTCTGGATCCTCTCCAATTTTTGGCTGATGGTAATGAACTTCAACCGTCTTCTTGATGGCAGCATCAACCTGGTTCCGTGGATGACAGGTCGCGGGTGACGATCTCTGTCTCGCTCAATCTTGATGTCCTGCGCACATCCTCTCAATGAGGGTCCCTTCCCAGGGGCCCACCCAATGCAGCCGAAAAGGAGTGCGTGGTGCTGGGAGTGGGTGCAGCCTACATGGCCTAAGACAGGGCTCTCACCCTCCTTTCACCCACATCGGAGTCCCTTGACGTTGCCCATCGTCGAAAGCCTAAAACCTTCGACCATCGATATGACTCGTCTCACATCAGTGTTTTGGGGTTGTGAACTTGTCTAAGACCCCCCCCCATAATTAGACATCCAAATTCAAAATTCACATAATTGGGATTGATCATAAGATGCCTTCTCTAACTAAACAGAGAAGGGGGAGATGCCAGAAGCCAGGACCCTCGCCCTTACCCTCACCCCCTACCTTTCCCCACCTGCACAATGTCCTCTGAAGCTTGGCAACTGCAAGATCCTGCTTGGCAACTGCAGATAGACTCAAAGCAGTGTACCATATCATCTTAAGAATAGCAGGGAGACCATAACTCAACCAGTGTACCATATCTTCTGAAGAACAGCAGGTAGATCATAATTCAAGGCAGTGTACCGTATAGACCATGACATGTTTCAAGGCACAGGCCAAGAAGATTTTGTACTTTTCCACCACCTGGCCCCTCTTACCCCCTCCCCTTGTAAAACATGCTATAAAAAAGCATTTCATGTTCAAAAAATAAAAATTAAAAAAAAAGAATGAATAAATAGATACAACTTTTAAAAAGAAGGTTAACTACCTGTTAATGGTATCAAAAGCATTTTCTCTATACATAATTTCAATTAGGAGGAATTTTGAGTTACATAATCTTATCTACTGGTTTCCAAAAAAAAATTTCTTGTTAAAGTTTATTTTGACCACCACCTTTTATCCTATCTTCCTTCTCTCACCCTGGTGTGGACAGAACAAGCACAACCCTAGCATACTTTATACAACAAATGTTTAAAAATCAAACTACAGGGCTGGAGAGATGGCTCAGCAGTTAAAAGCACTGACTGCTCTTCCAAAGTTCCTGAGTTCAATTCCCAGCAACCACATGGTGGCTTACAACCATCTGTAACAGGATCAGATGTTCTCTGTACTCATACGTAAAATAAATGAGTTAATTTTTAAAAAATTAAACTACAGAGAAGTCACTTCATTTCTCATTTGACTCAAGACTAGGCTAGGAGTGACACCTATTTCAGAATTTGGGAAAAAATAAAATACGACACTGGTGGATAAGTTTTAGCAGCAAATATTTCTGTACTGATTTTCTTATCACTGGGGCTGGGGTCTGAATAACTCTTTAATATGTGTTTCTCAACTTGTTTTGTTGTTCTGTGCTAGAGACTGAACCCAGGGCCTTGAAAATATGAACACAGACTCTACCCCAAGAGATACCTCCAATTCTTTTAAAGTCAGGCTTCCATACTTCAGGATAACTCATGCCTATTGTATTTTATTACATTTTCCAAATGTAACATTAGACTACTAAATGTACAGTTTCAAATTTCAATATCTTAATAATCAAATAATATTCAACAACTGACCTCTAAGAAGGGTCAAAAATCGTAACAAAATAAATCATATATAATCTATAAAATACTGGAGGCATTAGAAAGCTATTTGCATCCTAATTTCAGAGTATGAAATTAAATATTCACTAAGCATGTAGACTGTGAATATGTTCTGTGCTTCTAATGGCATATACCAGAATTTGCATGCAAATATTTTCACCCTTCCACTTGAAACTACATTCCTTAAGCAAAATGCAATGCAAATTTTGTTCTACCTTTATTATTTTTACTTGTTTCTTTTCTTTTGCTCTCTTTTAAATACATCTTTCATGTCGTCCACACCTTAGGTCAGCTCATTCCTCACTCAGACCTCATCTTCTCCACCAAGCTTTCCAAAACCACTTAAGCCACTGCTGACCTTTTCCTCGAAAAACTGAGAGTATCATCAGGCATAGTACACTGTATAAACTATTCTTTGTCATGTTTTCCTGAATGGAACACAATTGTCCCAACTAGGGAATATGTTCAGATTCAAAGACGTGCCGACCCCTGGATCACACTCACTGAGCACATGTCTTTGTAGTGGTGACCACTCAATATACTGATGAGCTACAATGCAATGCACAACCTGACAAAGAGCAGCCAATAACATCCCTGGCACAGATTCTTCCCAGTGTCAATGCACAGCATCTGTACTTTATGATGACACAAAATGGTTGCTCAGGGCAGAAGAGAGGGCTCAACAGTCAAGAGCACTTGCTGCTCTTCCAGACAACCCAAGTTCAGTTCCCAGAGCTCCTATTAGAGCTCTAGGAAATCTAAAGCCTCTGGCCTCTGAAGGCACTTGCACTCAGGTGTACAAAGACATATGAAGACACACATACCTACAGATAATTTAAAGTATTTTTTTAATTTAAAGAAAATGGTTTCTCATAAAAAAAAACAAAAATTGTACTCTGCAGTGATCAGGCTACCTCTTATCTCAAAGTGAGAGGAACAGTGCAGATGTGAGACCCAAGCCTAGGGAGTGGAGCACTAATGTTATACAATAATCCAGGTTCTGCACCTGCACTGAAACCCAGGTTTCCCATGTGAAGCCTCAATCAAAGTGGGACTCTGATCACTGCTCTGGGTGAATGGGTGTGGAAATAAACTAGTCTTTAATTTAAACATGCTAATTGCTGGAAATCCCCACAAATTCCTACACTCTCTAAAATGGCCGGCAAAGGAACCAAAAGTTCAAAGAAACTGGGAAAGTGACTAGCTTTCCCTATTCCTCTCAAGAGTCTCTCTACACTCCAGTGCTTTTATTTGCAGCCTATACTATCAATCAGCATTGATAGATGAAAAATTCCCAAATCCTGGGCCCCATGGCTTTAAAAAAGCTCAGCATGGTAGATCCTACCCTCTTGTAGTAGCACTGCCTCCCTGGGTAAATGTACCACCTGGCCATTCAGCTTTCTATTTCCCTCAACATAAACCCCAGCTCACTGATTCTCCTTCCTAAACAGCATAATTCTTGTTTCCCCAACTGGGATCTATAAGCTTTCTGAGTTTCATCTCTGTCACTACAAAAAAAATTGGATTAGCCATGTGCCCGTTATTTATAAATTAAAATACACATTTTTATAGAAATTCGATAATATTATACATGATAAATACATTGAACTTTTAAAAGCTATAAACAGAAACTGGTCTTATAAAATGCTTATACTCTTTCTTACAGTCTATTGTGTTATTTTACATATACCTGGGGTTAGAAACATATACCTGTTATTCTGAAGCCTTGGTAAAATGAGACTGCTCCTACAAGAGATACATATATATGCATGTATACATATGTATATATGTATATATGTATATATGTATACATGCATAAATACATATGTGCTTCTATTTGTTAAAATTTATATTTGTAATATTTAATATGTACATGCATTTATATGTATACAGATATGTACACATGTATATCTGCTCTCCTATAAATTTGAAGGAGCCTCTTTTCTCATGTATACATTTTATGATGATATATACGCTAGATATATTGGTAAAAATAATTATTATCTTCTAAAGCCACACACCAAAATAAAGTTTTCAAACTCTGAGAAATTTACAATATACATGCTAGACATATTGGTAAAGATAATGATCCTTATCTTCTAAAGCCACACAAAAAAAATAAAGTTTGCAAACTGTGAGAAATTTACAAAGTACAGTTTTATTCTTTCTCATACAGCTCCTGAAAGTGTTGTACACTGCTCTCACCCACCTACCTCAATTTCTAACCAGTCAGAATTGTGTGGACTGTCCTTTAACCTCAGTACACTTTCGACTTCTGAGACTGTATACTGCTATTGAGACTGTATACTGCTACTTTAGATCTGATCCAGAAGACTCAAGTATTCTCTTTCCTCCCTTTATCCTCACATTCCTGATTACCAACTATTTGACATATGATAAAAAATCTGAAAACCTATACTTAAAGTCCCAATAGACAGTACTATAATAGAAAACACCAATCAACTCTGAAACTAATTTGCAGACAAATGGTAAAAGCTTATTTTAACATATTCACAGAATATAATCTTGGATTCCATTCATAATGAATCTTCAGATCAGCTGGGTCTGTTATACATCAAAAAATTTACATTTAAATTCTGAAAAGAAAAATCCTCTGAAACTTTTACTAATTTCAACATGTTTAACTCATCACAACATAGTTAAGAATACTAGTACTCAAACATTCACAGAACACTAATAAAATTATTTTCTCCAAACAACATACTATGTTATAGATCTCCTTCTCTACCTGTAAACCAGGGGAGGTGGGGAGTCTCTGTTAGAAAAATGCCAAACAGTAAAGGAACTACATTAGGCAGCAAGCGTTCTACACAAACATCTGTCAAGTCAATTAATTTTCCTAATAATAAACAGTGAGGAGAGGTGAGCAGTGTTTGTGGAGTTAACCAACACAGAAATACATTTTCAGGGCTGGAGAGATGGCTTAGCGGTTAAGAGCAAAGACTGCTCTTCCAGAGGTCCTGAGTTCAAATCCCAGCAACCACATGGTGGCTCACAACCATCCGTAATGAGATTCAATGACCTCTTCTGGTGTGTCTGAAGACAGCTACAGTGTACTCATAAATAAAATAAATAAATCTTTAACAAAAAAAAAAAAAAAGAAAAGAAATACATTTTCATCTCATTGATGTTGATTCAGAACAGATTCAAATTAGACTGACGAGAAAATTAAAGACAACTAGTGTTAAAAGTACTAAATCCAGTTATTTTTCAAATTTGTTAATTCTGTACTTTTCATGTATAGAATACTGAAGATTAAAAACAACCTGGCGGTGGGGGGAGACAGATGCTCAGTGGTTAAGAGCACTACCTGCTCTTCCAAAGGACCTGGGTTCTATTGCTAGTACCCACATGACAGCCGTCAGCCACCTGTGGATCCTGTTCCAGGGGATCTGACCCCTCTTCCGGCCCCAACAGGTGCTGCATGCACATAGGGCAAACTTACAACCAGGCAAATATGCACCCACATAAAATAAACAAATCAAAGCCTTAAAAAAAGGAAACAACCTCAAACAGTGAGATGGCTCAGCACATGAAAATCCTTACCCCAAGCTAGGCAAACTGAATTCAATCCCTGGAATCCACATGATAGTGGAAGAAAAGAAGAAACCTCACAAATATATCCTCTGATCTCCAAACATGCATGTCACGGCATACACCCCCCCATACACACACAAATAATTATAAATTAAAATTAAAGAAACCATCTTAATGCAGAACTTCACATCCTCAACAACAGATTCTTCAACTGTAGGCCTGTAAATTCAACAGATAAGCTAGAAATTGCTTTCTACTCACGTAAGAACTATCATTCTAGTATCTTCTACTCTCCCCAAGTGCCTATATACAATATACCAGTGTTTCATTCATTTTCTATTTGTCATTTTATCATCTATCATCTTTGGTCATTAACCATGGTTGAATGAATCAAAATTCCTCATAAACATGGATAGTATAGAGACACTGAGATCCTTCCCTTCCAGCCTTGATGTCCTTCAGTATACAAGAGGTAACTTTCAACTAAAATTTCTTAGTCCATTCTACAGGTTTATCTAGGATATGGCTACTGTAATGGCCGTGTGTGATTTAAGAAAGAAATCTAAACAGAATTTGTCTGTTTGTCCTATGCAAGCAACAACCACAACAACAAAAACAAAACAAAAACAAACAAATAAACAAAAACTTAGTTATACAGAATACCCTTTTCATACCCAAGTGGATTGGTGGATCCAGGAAACCTTCCAAATGCTACCAAAACATTCTGAGAAGTTTGTAGATCTTTTTAACTTAGCAAGGAGCAAAGAAAAGGAACCAATGTATATAAAGCATTGTGGTCCAAGTTGTGCTTTTACATTTCATTACTTACTGTTTTTTGGTTTTGGTTTTTTTTTTTTGGGGGGGGGTTGTTGAGACAAGGTCTTACTACAAAGTCCAGACTGGCACTGCCTTGGAATCCTCTTGCCCTATACAATGCCTTCTTTATTTTACATTAGTAAGGTTACTTAAAGTTCAAGCATAAGCTCTGGAGGTGAGCCCATGAATTCTCCAAATTACTTATACTCCTGCACCTCGGTTTCTTCATTTGTAAAAAGAGATAAATAGTGCCAATACCACCATGGGTCAGGGTTCTGCAGTGAGGTCAGTACTTATAAACACATGCTGGAAGCTGGGTCTGACCTCGTGTCACAAGTATTACTATAATTAGTGTAGGAGCTCCTTTTCTCTTTTAAAGATGAGGAAACGGAAATAGTATAATTTATTACTCGTTTTACCACTGAGAACTAGGTTTCAAATTAAAAGTTCAAATTCACTGTGGCATTCGGGATCAGGGCGGTCAATAACCCAGCCTGTCACTAGGAGGCATGAGAAGGGGTAGGCAGCCACACTACACGAGGCCCCGGGTGGGAACCGCCTCGCGGACCACGGGCGCCGCGGCCTGGTTTCCAGGATCCTGCGCCGCGCTCGGGAAAGACACCCACTGGGCACGGACGGACAGAACCCTTCTGAGGTCAGAGGGCACCGCGGTCCCTGTTATACGCACCCTTGCCCCGCCACGCCCCGGTGTGACTGGCCAGGCTCGCGATCCTCCCTTAGACAAGGCCGGGCAGGGCGGGTAGCTGCAGCCGAACGAGGCCGTGCGCCCCGGTCCCTAAGACCGGACTCCGCCTGGCCCAGGCCGCAGAGACACGCCTGGTTAGCCCTAGTTGCCCGGAGCCCGCGCCCGCACGTCCACACGCCCGCGGCCTTACCTTTTCGCAGCGTCCGCCCGACACGCGGGCGGCCCGGGCTCCGCCGCGTTCCGCCTCTCGGAGGGTCTCGGCTCGGTATCGGCGGACCTCGGCCTTTCGGAGGGTCTCGGACGGGCGTCGGCGGGCCTCGGCTTCTCGGTAGGTCTCGGGTAGTGTCGGCGGGCCTCGGCCGCTCCGCGGGTCTCCGCGACTCTTCAGTGAGTGGGCGGAGACTCGGCCCGCCTGTCCCGCAGGAAGCCGCCCGGCCCCGCCCCCGCAGAAAAGATCTTTCTCCCCGGCTAGCCGGCCTTTCTCTCCCTCCGGAAACGCATTCCACCGCGCCGCGTCAGCCGCGCCTGAAAAGGAGGGGGAGGCGGCAGGAAGAAGGAAGGTGGGGCAGGGAGCAGACAAAGGAGCTCGGCCGTTCCGCACTTTCTGCCGAGGGTACGGAGCTGAACTACCGAATGCACTGGCCACCCGGCGGGAAAGTCCAGCCGCAACCTGTGTCCGGTCCCTGGGATCCCAAGCCAGACCCCTCTGTAGGCTGAGGGGCAAGAAGGATGGACTGTTCTGCAGGCAGCACTCGGACCCACCCGGTCACCCTAAAATTACAGACTCCCGCTCCACCCATGCTGTGCCACCCTGCCCGCCTGGGCGCTGTTTTTGCTCAATTTTCTATCTGGGTAGCCAAGTACAAAAAGGAAAAATGTTATGTTTGCAGACTTATTTTCTCTTTTCTGGGAAAAGAATTGAAAAGAAGCTAGCCAGTCTCAAAATCTAAATGAGAAGCTTGAAACTTGGGCTTGCCTCAGCATGCTAAAAGCTATGTGACAGCAGGTGCCATCAGCTTAGTGTAGGCTGCCAGGAGGAACAGGGCGCCCTCCCTTAAAGACAGCTTTCATTGCCGAGTTTATGAACCCGAGTAGTGTTTCTGTTCTGGAAGAGTAAAACTGAGGTGTCCTCCCCCCCACAAAAAAAAAAAAACAATCACTATGGGAAAGTTATATGTTGCCCATGAGCAAATCAAATGTATTGTTTAACTAAATTTTTAATAAACGAGCATCGTTTTTCTAATAGTAAATGACCGAGCTTAAGAGGCTACTTCTGCATCAGCAGCCCATCGGTAAAGCTCAATGACGTTGCCTTTAAAGGTATTGATCTTACCACTTCAGAGTTAAACCATTAGCCCAGTCTCTGCACAAGAAACAACTTTATAAACATACTTTATCCATGCTTGGCCTGCACTGTGTGAGCTTTTATGAGTATGATTTGAGGAGGCGGTAACAATCTACCACAAGATCCTGAGCGAGCTTCATGGTTAGGCAGCTCTGAAAATCAGTTCCTCAAGAATAGCTATCAAGCACTGAGAGACACAAAAGTAAATAGTGTTTGCCCTGCTCTCCCAGGACTCAACCTAAGCTGACAGAGGAATGGCAATTTACATGTAGAAATCATGAACTTTGGAGAAAATAGAAATTAATAAGTTCTGTAATTGCTCAGAAATGTAGCTATACTTGAGTTCATAAAAATGTTAAAAGATGGACAGTTACTTAGCTATGTAAAGTGCATGAACATCGTTCTAATTACTTGTCTCACTACTGGGACACAATAACTGACAAAGCAACTTAAAGAATTTATTTTAGCTCACAGTTCCACAGTACTGTCTATCTCGGCAAGTCATGATAACTTGAGGTCATGTTACACCCACAGCCATTTACCCTGAGCCAAGAGGATTGAAGTTCTACCTGGACTAAGAATATAAACTGCCTCTTGCTTTTTCAAAATGTAAGCCTTTCTCCACTGTAGCATTACTTTGTTGGTTATTCTCCCCAGCAATAGCTATTCCAGCTATTTAGTAACAACCCAAGGGTAGAGATAGAGTTCTTTCAGTGAAAAAGAATGATATACAAGAAACAGTCAAGTGGGCCATCAAAAGCCCTTGTCCTACATTTTAATCCCAGCATTTGGGGGG
>NW_021604626.1:241315-264819 GCF_004785775.1 Grammomys surdaster
GGAATTCTGGGAAATAGTCAGGTGACAGAGATCTGCTCTGAACTCTGAGGAGGAGAGATAACTAAGCAGTAGAAGAACATAGTCTAGAATAAACTGGATTATTGAGATATGAGCTAGATGGAGAACAGAGCTGAAGCTTATGGCCTGAGCATTTATCCATGAAGCATTAAGTCTCAGAGTTGTTATTTCAGGGAACTTGGGGAGGCTGCATTTAACAGCCTTCAACTACATAGCATTGCAGGATCCATCCCCAGCCCTGAGGAGAAATGAAAACACAACTACAAAGCCAAGCACACAATAAATACTTTGCGTGTGTGTGTGTGTGTGTGTGTGTGTGTGTGTGTGTGTGTGAATTACTGACCTTTCCCAAAACTCAAAAAGGTGAAACCATCCTCTCAGTTCTTACTTTCTGTGTATCCAAATAAGGAAATAATGTACAGAGTCATATAACGCAGAGAAACTGGAAGTTCCTTGATTTAGTAAGTTTTTGGCTGGGACTTGAGAGCTTCCATTAAGTGATGGCCCTCAACAGTCCACAAGAACAACTGTGAAAAGCTTGTCTGTTGTACAGCCACCTGCTGGGCATACATCCTATGTGTCAGGGAATTTGGCTAGCTTATTTTAACTTCCCATTTATTTATTTTATGATAGTTGCTTTGTTTTTTTTGTTTTTTGTTTGTTTGTTTGTTTGTTTGTTTTCCATCATGGAGATATAGCACACCCAGGGAGGGCCTTTGCTCTGAACCACTTCAGCCAACTAGGTTGTCTTAAGGCATTAGACAGCCCTTTATTTCTCTGCATATGTAAGAGTATTCTGAGAAGTGGCAGAATACTGGCTCATTCTTGCAGTTTCAGCTAGCCAGTAAGTCTTTCCCATTTCCAGGTAAGTGCCTGGCTTAAGGCTTTGTACATGGGTGGTATATGAATAAGGCTGTCAGCTCTGGCCCTCCTTCCTGTACTCCATATATAGCATCCCTGCTTTTCCTTGGCTCAGGCCACAGAATTTTGTCTCCACTGGGTGTGAGCATTCCTAGCCAGCAAATCAGATGCTGAACATTTTTAAGGGCCTAGAGGGAACAGTGTTTGGGGGCAGCTCTCTGTGAACACTGAGTTTCTCCAGCTGTAGAAGGGAATGTGCTTTCCTAAATAAGAAGGAATATGCCAAACATGAGCAGTTGAACAGCACTGAAGTTATTTTTGGGAACCAGGGTCATTCCTTACAGGAAATGAAATCTACAGAGAGGGCTAGTGACTATGAACCAACATTGTCTCTTCATTTACCTTCTCCAGTAGCTGGAGAAAAAGTACTAGTTACAATCTTGAATTAGAAACAGCTTTTGCCAGGCAGTGGTGGCACACGCCTTTGATCCCAACACTTGGGAGGCAGAGGCAGGTGGATTTCTGAGTTTGAGGCCAGCCCGGTCTACAGAGTGAGTTCCAGGACAGCCAGGACTACACAGAAAAACCCTGTCTCAGGAAAACCTAAAAACAAAACAAAACAAAAAAAAACCCCAGCTTTTCAGGCTAGATTAAGTGAGAAGTAGGAAGGATTGCTTTTCCTAAAGGGGGGAATATATATGATGTATATGTATATGATCATTCACTGGCCCCACATTAGTCCTCACATCTTACATAAGTGGAAATTTTTGCCCCACTAAGTCCTTGCTCCAGGCTGATAAATGAGATACCACTGAGGCCTCAAAATTTGTAAGCAGAATTTCATGCATATATACATATCTGCATTATTCTGATTTCAGTTTTATCATAGTAGCAAAATATTAAGAATCATTATTTTAAGCACATTATATAAATAGTCCCTTTTATAAACAAGGTGCTTAAATAAACATCTTTGTTGCTGTCCTGAGATTTTGAACTTTGTATATCCATTAATCTTACCTGAAACACTTTCAAAATATTAGCTAGTTCTTCCAAATACTTTTTTATAATAAGGTTTACATTGTGTATTATTTATATGTAGAAATAAAATGGGACACAAGAACAAACTACATAACTGAGGAGTTGGCTATGCTTGCTTTTTTAAAGTTAAAAGTGAAAGAAAAACTTTAAAGGGAAACTAGAGTTTTTATTTCAGATTTTCAGCTTAAGCACTGTGGGTGTGGGTCAATGATAGAACACCAAGGTTCAGGGTTCAATCTCCAGCACTGAAAAGAAAGTCATTATTTTAGACAGTAGAACTGAAATGTCTCCAAGCTATATCTGAAACTGATCCAGATTGAAGTCTGAAGTACACAACTCTGTAGAGCACTTGCCTGGTAAGTGAAAGACCCCAAGTTCAATTTGAGTACCAGAAAAAAAGAGTAAAAAGCAAAAAGGAATAAGAGCTGGAGAGATGGCTTGATAGAGAAGAGTACTTGCTATACAAGTATAGGTCCTAGGTTCAGATACTAGCACTCAATAATAAATAATAATAATAAAATGCTGGGCCAGGCCACTGGCTGTCACCCCAGGACTGTGGAGGATGGAAACAGGATGATAACTGTGGATTGCTGGCTGCTAGCTTAGCTCCAGTTTCAGTGAAAGAATCTATCTCTCAAAAGAAAAGGTAAATGGTAATTACCTAGTGTGACTAAAATATCAATTAAACTGTTTTTGATTTTTACATTGATGTTTCACTGTTGAAATAAAAACACTTCAGTAAAAATAGAAATACCTGCTTTATGTAATCACAGGAACTAATATTTACACTATTTTTTTAATTTTATGTATTATTGTTTTTATGTGATATGAGGATGGTGTGTGGGTACCATGGTATACATGTTGAACAGAGGACAACCTAATGGAGTCAGTTTTCTTCTACATTTACATGGATCCCAGGAATCAGACTTAGGTTATCAGAGTTGCACATCAAGTGCCTTTCCACATTACATGCTCACAAGCCTTGAACCATATATAAAAATTATTTGTTACTTTTATTTAACTGTATGGATATTTGCCTACAGAGAGAGAGAGAGAGAGAGAGAGAGAGAGACTGTGTGTGTCTGTGTGTCTGTGTGTGTATGTATCTGTGTGTGTGTGTGTGTGTGTGTGTGTGTCTATGTGTTGCCCCTGGCAGCCAGAAGAGGGCATAGTTCCCTTGAGATTGGCACTGCAAATTGTTGTAAGCCTCTATAACTGTTGAGCCATCTCTCCAACCTGAATCTCCTACCTTTGAAACAAGCTCTTATAATTGATTGAACAGATCAAATACCTTGAATAATTAAGTGCTTTTTTGTTGTTGTTGGGGTTTTGTGTGTTTGTTTGTTTGTTTGTTTGTTTGACACAGGGTCTCAAGTAATATAGCTTGGTGTTGAAGTTGCTATGTAGTTGAGGATGACCTTGAACCTCTGATCCTATCATACCAGATGCCTATTTTATAAGGTGCTTGGGATCCCAGGACATCATGCAGGCTAGTCAAGCACTATGTAACTGAGCCATATCCTCAACCTATATTTTGTTTTTTGATGGTGATACACTCTATGTAGCACAGATTGGTATGTAACTCATAGTCCTCCTGCCTCAGCCTCCTACATTCTGGAATTTCAGACATGTACTATCATGCTGGGTCAGCTGTCTCAAATTTTAAAATGAAAAAAAAAATTTAAATTTTAAAGTGAAAAAAGATAGAGAAAATGCCCTGCAGTGACATAGGACTAGGATGACTTGTATTTTATCAGCCAGGGAAAACAAAAGACAAGAGAGCAATACTAAGTTACTGAGACTAGAAGAACCCAGACAGCCTGACTCCAGAGTTCACATGCTTATCAAGGTGATTGCCTCTTTTGATCTCCTGAGTAACTTTGCAGAGGCAGTGTCTGCTTTGCTCCCACACCACTGTAAAGTTCATTCTGGCCGTTCCCCAGGGAGGAAGAATGAAAAGGCAGTTTATCTGTATGAGTAAGCCCAGTTCCAGGATCAGCACTTATAGTAAAAATGAGGTAACATATTCTCTGTGTTTCTCTTTTAACTGAAGTTCTGGACATGAGTATGCTGTTTGGACTTGGACCCTAAACAACATGGAAAGGACAATATTATAATTCTTACATATCACTGTAAAAACCATGATGAAGAGTATCCAACCTAATTGTTCCAGATTTTGTAGTTATATACTTTTATTTGAGACCTTATATATACACCAACTTTCTTAAGGGCAGTGACCATCCTATATGTGTCTAACAATTTTATAAGTGGAATTATATTAGTTTTCTCTACACTTAATATAAGATCAGAAACTCTTTTTCATTAATATGAGGCTATCAAGGCAAAACAAAATAACCCCCAGAACATAACAAATAGGATAAAGATGCAAAGAAATTGGATTTCTTGTGTATGGTTGGTGTGCATAAAGATAATGTGACTGCTATGAAAAACAGTTGCTCCTCAAATAATTGAAAATCGAAGTAGCATAGGACCCATGGGTTCCACTTTGATTATACTCTGAAGAGAAATTATCTATTTGTCCATCTATATGCCTATGTAAGACAGGGTCTCATGTAACCCAGGCCAGCCTCAAACTTGCTATGTATATCTGAAGCTGGGATTACAGATATGTACCATCTTTATTCATGACAGCATTGCATGACTTGGCTGAATGGTAGAAGCAGCCTGTGTGACCACAGTATATGGGTACATAAACAAATCTGGTCCATGGCAAATTTAACTGGATGGTATTCCATTATGATGGGAAAAGAAATCTTGCTACACACAACATGAATGAATGTGAAGATATCATGCTTAGTGTTGAGGTTTTGCCTTTTATATGTATTGTAATGCTAAATACTGGCACTCAAGGCCTGGTTGCCCCCAAGGATGAGAGAATCTGCACATACTTTGCTCCTTAACTTAAAACTACTTGTTTAATAAAGATGCCAATAGCCTAAAGCTGAGCAGAAGAGAGATTGTTGGGCTTCGGTTTCCAAGCGTGGGGTCTTGCAGGACCACAAGGGAGAGATGGAAGTAGGTGGAGAGAGGAGAAGACACACATGAGGTAGGTAAGTCATGAAAACATGACCATGAGAGCTGGTCAATTGGAGTTAAGAGAGGCCCAGATGGAACTGGCAAGTTATAACTGGATTATTAATAGGGAAGTAGACACAATAACATAGAGGGTAGATATCTGCCCAGCTCTAGTGCTTTAAGGCTTATTATAAATATAAAAGTTTTATGTCTTTTATCTAGGAACTGAATGCTCAAAGGTGAGCTAGAAACTTCTGACGGAGGTTAAATAATTACTACAACAGCTTTGTAAATAAATATTAGAAAGCTAGTTATAAATAAATTAAGCTAGTTATAGAACACATAAATACTGTAAAATTTATTTATATGAAGACCCTGGAGTAAAAAAAAAAATCATAGAGACAGACAATAGTAGTGTAGCTGATGTGGATTGAACTGTGTAAGGAATGGGAAGTGGAAAATCATTGCATTTTATGGGCATAGAATCAGCTTTGCAGATGAGAAGCATTCTCAAGACTAGTCACACAGCAATGTGAAAATCCTGAATACTTTTGAACCATACTCTGAAATCTGGTAAGATGGTGAATTTTATATTTAATTTACTTTATTTTTAAAAGATTTATTTTCTAGTTTGATGTACTAAAAACACTTAGAAATAATGATGTTCACTGTAGTGTTGAAACCATGGCCCAGTGGAAAGAAACACCACTCTTGCCAACCAGAGGCTGATTCCAACCTCAAGTAGGAAGCACACAAGATAGTTTGAGGTGGGGTGAGGTTGGTGTGTGCCAGAAAACACAGAAACAACCTAAGTACTTTAATTATATTGAGAAGGAATAGAGACATCTTAAAAAGTCTTTTGTGAATGTAAGAGATATTTTCATAAAACATACTGCCAAGAGCAGGTATTAGTAATCTCTTAGGATTAAACACAAGAGGGGACCCTACAAAGTACTTCTCTGTTTCCTGTATCATGTCCTTCCAGGCACAGATCCTGACCATATCTCTCCAGCACACTGTCAGTTACACTGCATACATGCCTTGAGGACACTTGTGAAGGCTATTCTTATTCATTGTTAAGCTGTTTAGTAAGTACAAAGCTTAAGTCTAAGAAACATACTAAATGATTTCTCATCTCTTCTTAGAGTTTTTTTCACTAGAATGATGGGCAGTTTTTTTTTCTTTTTGTTATTAAAGAGAAATGTTTTAGCTGGTGTTATACTGGCAAAGCAGAGCAAAGCCATTGCCAGATAGTAAAAGAATGACAAATAAACTCTATATTCAAGGCCACTTTTTCTTTTTCATTCCTTTTTCCTTCTTTTTTCTTTCTTTCTTTTTTACCAGAATAACTGATCTAAGACAGTTTTGCCATGTAAATCAGAGTCACCAACTCAAGCACATGAAATATTCTGCAGCTGGGCAGTCAGGGTTTTATGCAAAAATAGGTGGAAGGAAACAGCTTTTACTACTAATCTGTTTTCATATGATTTGATGTTACCAGTCTCATCTTTGAAAATTTAAAGTTAAAAGTCACTCAAAATAATTTAGTTTCTTTCCTCTTTTTCTGTAAATTTAAATCTTCATCTTACTTGTAAAACAAGAAATAATGCCACTGTATGAAGTCAGTTTTCAGTGGCTTTGAGATTTCCATACTGCTGTGGAGCTTTAGAAGACTGCTTTTGGAAAGGGGCAGGGTCTCGGATAGCCTAGACTAGCTTCTAACTTGCTATGTAGCAGAGGATGGCTTTTAACTACTAATCCCCCTTACTTCTATTTCCCAAGTGCTAAAATTACAGAAATGCTCAACCACACCCAACTAAAAGAGTCTCTTCTCCTTTCTGTATGGTCCTAGGAACCAACCCACACCCTTGCATGTGCTTGGCAAGTGTTCTACAACTGAGCTACATCACCAGACACAGTAATGGACTTTTCAAGAGTCACCTAGACTCAAAATGTGAATCTACGATTTCAGAACTATTCAAAGATTTAAACATCACAGTAGTGCTAAAAGACACAACTGGACCAGATTCAGATTAGAACCAAATATCACACACTAACACACAGAGAGATACTGAGGCATAATTTGCAATTATTTAATATCCCCTTGGTATTTTCTTTATGCCCCTAAGAAGGAACACTAGGAGCTGGAGAAATAGTTCATCAGTTAAGAGTGCTTGCTGCTGTTGCAGAGGACCCAGGTCCAATTTCTAGCACACACATTGGCAGTTCACAATCCCTGGTATTTTCAATTCCAGGGGATCCAATGCCTTCTTTTGGCCTCTTTGGGTAATCTCATGTACATGTGCATACAGATTCACCCAGGTACACACACATACACAGATAAAATAAATAAATGTAAAAAAACCCACACACACTAACAATAAAAGCATTAAAATAAAGTCTAAGTATATGATTTAGTTGATAAGAGTGTTTGCCCAGTATGCACAAGGCTCTGGGTTACATCCCAGCACTGCAAAATACAGGCTTGGTGACTCAGATGTATGATTCTAGCACTTGAAAGGTGGAGGCCAGAGGACCAGAAGCTCAATGTTATTTTCAGCTATGAAGGAAGTTTGAGAACATGCTGGGCTTCATAAAGACCTTGTCTTTAAAAAGATGGTGACACATTCTTTTTTGTTTTATTTAATCTTCAGAAGTTAAGAACAACTTTCAACCAATAACACTGAAACAGAAATTAGCGTAGCCCTGTGTATCAGTAGTGTTGTAGAAGTTGGAGATGGGTAAGTTAGTCTACAGCTGAATA
This sequence comes from Grammomys surdaster, assembly GCF_004785775.1. Lineage (NCBI taxonomy): Eukaryota > Metazoa > Chordata > Mammalia > Rodentia > Muridae > Grammomys > Grammomys surdaster. The sequence goes on from NW_021604626.1 coordinate 249,033, forward strand.
CCCTGACATTGATAGTGTCATCTGAATACCTACCATCAAATCTGTAGCATCATATTACCCTGAGGAAGAGAAAACCAGGAGAACTTGTTACTTTCATTTCTGTTAACGACACACCATAGCACTGAGGGGACACAGTCTGAGTACTCTGTTATATCCCACAGCTCCTCTGTACACTCCAGATTCTCACAAGCAGCAAAAGCAAATTCTCCTCTTCCAAATTCTTGAAGTGAATTCCTAGAATAGCACAGCACCCACACTGAACAGCTCACAGCTACCTGTAACTCTCTTCTGGCCTTCATAGACACATGTATGTGTATACACATACACAAAAATAAATCTTTTTTTTTAAAAAGGTGGTAATGGTGCATGACTTTAATTCCAACACTCAGCAAGTGGATCTCTGTGAGTTCAAGGCCATCCTGCTCTACAAAATTAATTCTAAGCCAAGCAGAACTACAAAGTGAGATCCTGTCTTATGAAAAATAAGGAGGGCTGGAGAGATGGCTCAGTGGTTAAGAGCACTGACTGTTCTTCCAGAGGTTTTCAGTTCAATTCCTAGCAACCACATGGTGGGCTCATGACCATCTGTAATGGGATCATGCCTTTTTCTGGTGTGTCTGAAAACACCTACAGTGTACTCATCAATAAAATAAATAATTCTTTAAAAAAAAAAGAAAAATAAGGAAGAGAAGTGGAGAGGAGAGAAGAAGAGAGAGTGGTGGTTTGAAGGAGAATGGCTTCCATAGGCTCATGTGTTTGCATAATTCATCTATTTGATGACTTATTTAGAGAGGATTAGGGGGTGTGGCTTTGTTGGAGAATGTGTGACCATATTAGAGGAGGTGTTTCATGTGTTGCTAGGGGTGGGATTTGAGGTTTCAAAAGCATACATAAGGCCCAGTGTCTCTCTGCCTGCTGCCTGTGGGCAGTAAAACTCTCAGCTACTGCTCCGGCACCATGCCTGACTGTCTCCTGCAATGATGATAATGGACGAACCTCCTGGAAATGTAAGCAAGCCCCCAATTAAGTGATTTCTTTTATGAGTTGACTTGGTCACGGTGTCTCTTCATATCAATAGTACACTAACTAAGACAGAAAAAAATATTTACAATAAAAGCAGTTGAGAACTGGAGAAGCATGTGAATGGTAGAACACTTGCTTAGCATGTGTGAAGTCCTCAGTTTGGTCCACAGTACTGAAAAAAAAAATTTAAAAAGCAGGAAGGGGGAATGTAAAGAAGTTTGCCCTCAGGACCAGGAGAAAACAATTCTCTAAGTTCTTGGTACAAAATAAGGAGTTTTATTGTGACGTTTTTAGTTCTCATATAATATACCTGTATTATATCCCCCCTCCATTAAATTTTCCTATTCCTGGACTTCAAATTTGAAAATCAAATGTGATATTTAGCATCCTGGCTTTTAATTTATTGGCATTTTGTATGCATGCATGCATGGATTTAATTCAAAAAATAGATTACAGTCTGTGTTTATTATATTTGAAACAAACAAATAACAAAAACAAAAAATACATTTATAATGATACCATTCATATCAAAAATCTTAGTAGATCATCTCAGAGTCCATCAAATTTCATTCTTTCCAAATAACAACAAAAGACCTCAGAAACCATAGAAACTACAGAGGTTCTGGTACTGCACTGTATCCAAACTGTGAAATCACACATATGCTCCTGTGAAAACATGGTGTGATCTAATGTTATGGGGGAAGAGTACAAATATGGATACAGCAAGGTTTTTTTTTTTCAAGAATCACTTTTAAGTTTGGGGGCAAAACTGACTACTTGTTGTTTAGGGACTTTTTCTTTAACTTGTCATTTGTGAGTGGTGTCCACTGCAGGGAGCAGAACGTAGAACCTTCCAGTCTTCCTATACCTAATCTTCACTGGGCTTCACCTTCCTTCTTTACTCAATCCTCTTTGAAATATCTGGAAGCCAAACCTAATGACTGAGCCTCCTTTCCTCATATTCATCTTTATGATGCATAATTTTTCAAAACAGGCTTTCTTTTACTCAACCATGATATCTTCTGCCAGCACAACTGGCAGAAGCAATGTTTTCTTTTTCTATCATTTTATTTTATTTATTTTTAAGATAAAATCTCATGGAATCAGGCTGGCCTCAAACTCCCTATGTAGCTGACAAATGAGCTACTAGCTGAGCAGCAAACCCCAATTCCTGTTTTCCCTTAATATATAATTCCAAATCTATACTCAATTTCTCTGAAGTTCTAAATATATATTTATACATATGTAAATATATATACACAAATAATGTAAATATAGATATACAACTAATACATGTATAAAATGATTGGTCTGCCCAAATCAGAGTTTAAACAAATAAAAACCCTTGACCAAATCTGCATCAACCGTGGTTTTATATGCAGTGATTCTTGTTATCTACTTAATCAAACCGTTTCCATTCTTTTTTTGTCTTGAGCTACAAGGCTGTTGATAGGCCAAGTCAGTTATCCTGTAGAAATATTTTTCAAGTGTGCAACTTGAAGGCTAAATAGGAATATAGTCTCATGGAAGGAAACACTTGAAGCATTGCCAAGTAAATAATTGAAGCCTTAAAGGATTTTATTACCTCCCTTGAAATTAGTCCTTTGGGTACTTATTTCCAATTTCCAAATGAAATCAAATCAAATAGGCCCCTTGTGAATTTGCTGAATGTATCCTACTTTCCTGTATAATAAGATTTGCCTATTGAGAGGATCATGCCCAAGTGTTTTTTTTTAAACTGATGTACTGTTTATTACTGGAGCTCATATAATGTTCAGATTTTAGTGAGCTGGCCATTTAAGCTGAGGTGACCTGGCTCTGAATCCTCTCCCCTTATTTCTCTTCCCTTACTCATAATTTGTTTGAAGGTAGATGTAGAGAGAATCCCTTGTGTACTATATGGAAGCATCACCTGTCAGTAAAAAGCTGATGGCCTATTAGCTAAGGCAGGAAATAGGAGGTGGGAGTTCCAGTAGAGAGAGAAGAACTCTGGGATAGAGTCAGGCTCAGAAACAGATTTGACCCAAACTTTGAGGAGATACGTACATGAAACTATGAGGTAACCAGCTACAACCTACTTCTGAAAATTGGCTTCTGCCTTCCACACACAATCCAGTGTTGTTCGGGTATGTGTGTGAGCACACACAATCATTAAATAAATAAATAAATAAATAAATAAATAAATAAATAAATAAATAAATAATAAGGTGATTAAAATTGTAAATGTCCCAACATAGATCTGTCTATGATAGTCAAAGAATTGAATAAATGGGTTAATTAAGTTATGAGTTAGTTGGGGAATGAGCAAAAGCTTGTGGCCTAGGCATTTGTTCATAAATAATAAGTCTCAGTCATCATTTCAGGAACTGGGGCACAGGTGGGAAAGCCCTTGGTTATAGGTAGGGTCTCACTATGCAACCCAGGCTGGACTCAGCCCTGCCCAGTGCTGTGATTACTGATATGTGCTGCCATGTGTAGCTCATTCTCACCTTCAGGTTGTGGCTACATCTAATCACAGCTCTCATCTCTTAAACCTGGATACATTAGGAACTCGATGGGCAACTTTATTATGCTTTTAAATCTTCAAGGTACACATTGTCAGCTTCGTTTTCCAGGGTCACTTAAAAGCATTAGCTGCCAGCACTAATGGCAGAAGTTGGAATCTCAGAACCCACCTTGTGGAAGAAAACCTACATCTGAAACTTGGCTTCTGCCTTCCACACACAATGCTGTGGTGATCTGTGAGCACACACAATCATTACATACATACATACATACATACATACATACATACATACATACTTGTGATTAAAAGTGTAAGTGCTCCAACACATATCTGTGTTACTGAATTTTGTTTATTTATTCTGAAACAGAATCTCCTGTATCCCAAGCTGGCCTTGAACTCACTATAGGAGCAAGACCTTCAACTTGTTTGCTTGTGTTACATCTCAAAGAAACTTAGTACAAATGGCTAACTGAGGTTTCTATTTAACATATCAAGGCGGACTATGGCCACTAGGCTCTCAGCATCACAAGTACCTGTTACAGAGTCATCTAGTCTGGCATACCCTGCCCCCTACCCTAAACCTTTCTAGCCCCCTGAGATTCACGTTCCTTCCCCCAGCTTCTCTGATTCCTATATAATCCAGTTGTTTTGGCTACATGCCCTCTTAGTTTTAGTGCTCTTGATTCCTCTGAACTCTCTTGGTCTCCTGGCTAGCTCCTGGCCTCTTAGTGCCCCTCTTTCCTCTTTTCTCTCCTCTCTCACCACCCTCCTCCCCCTGGTCCAGTTCAGTTTGCAGGCCATGTTTAGTCTGGACTCTTCCAGATGCCTCTGTCTATGCTTCCCCCCGAACCCCATATTTACAATAAACCTTCTCTTCAACCTTGGCTCTGTCTTGTCCTAATTTTTTCATTTAGTTTGTTTGTCCTGGAACTGGCTTTGTAGATCAATCTGGCCTTGAACTCAGCGATTTGCCTGCCTCTGCTTCCCTAGTGCTGGGATTAAGGTAGTGTGCCACTATGCCCAGCCTGACCTTCAACTTCCTACCCTCCTGACCAGTACCCATCTTCACTAACATCTTGCACTAATTTAATATTGTTTCTTTAATGTGTTCTTCCTCTGTTAAAGTTGGTTTAGAAACTAGAATCTAGCAGCTCTCCATGCACTGAGCAGCCTGAGGTCTTAGACATTAGTGGGCATGTGCCATACCAGGCTGTTTTTCACTGTTTTGGACCACAGTACAATCAACGTGCTAATCGCCAGTCTCACTAAGTCAACCAGTTTGAGATCTTTGTTTCACTTTAATATCTATTTTCTCCACCTTATTTCCCTACAGAACGCCAATTGGGAGATCCTTTTACTGCTTCAGATTTGACAAAGCTAATTATTACTCCTTCCTCCTTCCTTTCCCTCCCCCTCCTGCTCCAGCTGAGATGTTACCTGGCCTTTCGTGACCTTGAGCTCACTAGGCAGCTAAGTATGACTTGAAACTACTGATCCTCTCCTGTCTCTGCCTCCAGAGTACTGGGATTATAAATGTTCACCACTGTACCCAGCTCAATTTTTGTTTGTTTTTGAAGATAGAGTTTCTTTGTGTAGTCTTGTCTGTCCTGGAACTAGCACTGTAGACCAAGCTGGCCTTGAACTAATAGACATGCTCCTGCCATTGCCACCCAAGTGCTGGTTTTAAAGGCATGTATCAATTTTTTTTTTTTTTTTTTTGAGACAGGGTTTCTCTGTGTAGTCCTGGCTGTCCTGGAACTCACTCTGCAGACCAGGCTGGCCTCGAACTCAGAAATCCACCTGCCTCTGCCTCCCAAGTGCTGGGATTAAAGGCATGCACCACCACTGCCCAGCTCAAAAATGTTTTTAATACTTAAATTGAACACTGTTTGACATAAGCTCAGATCTATACAAGCCCAGCTTTGAACTTTCACCGTGACAGTTCTGTTGGGTGGTGCTGGTACCGAGTCACCTCACTCAGAGCTCCAGTCATCAGACAATTCCTGTCTTACTTTGTCTCAACTTTAATGTTTAATTGGTACTTCCCTGTGGTTTGTGCCACTGTGAATAAGATATAAGAGAATGCTCCCTGGGGGCATCGTGATTTATACACCCAGATGCAAAGATAGCTGAGTCTTATGAGAAGATTTTGATGAGTGAAGCTGTGATTCAACAGCATGTCCAGACAATCTCATCACTAGTTATGAATAGCCTAGGGTCATTCATCATTCCAAGGCATTCCCTTTCCAGTCCCCATCCCATCCCTGAAGGTCAATGGGTGACATCCCAAGGAGTAGTATAACAGGGTTATACATAGGTGGCTTAAGCCAAGTGTTCACTGTTTAATTCGGCTCGGTAGTAAAGGGAATGTTAGATGTGTTAGATGGAAATCTGGTCATAGCACACTCACTTCTTTTAGACAGGCATACTCATGACTATTTGGCTTATTTTTAGTGAGATACTGGTGTCATGCTTATGCAGAGGGAATGAGACCAGTGGACTGAGAATTGACAGGCCTTTGGTGTGAGTCACAGCTCTGCTCAGGCTATTCATCTCTCAGAACAGCATTTAAAATGCTGTTTTAAACTGGAGTATTAGCCAAGCAGTGGTGGTGCACACCTTTAACCCAGAACTAGGGAGGCAGAGGCAGGAGGATCTCTGACTTGAAGACCTACCTGACCTATAGAGTGAGTTCCAGGACAGCTAAAGCTACAGAGAGAAACCCTGTCTCAAAAACAAAAAGACCACCACCACCACCACCACCAACAACAACAACAACAACAACAACAACAAACCCACTTGATTTCTGGGATTTGCATTCCAGGAGACATTTGAGCTGCTGAGATAGGGATCAGATTGAATGTGAGCCCAGTTGAGGTGTCTGTGTCTTCTCATTCCATTGTCCTTGGCTTAGACCTCCTGAGTTCATGACATACAGAATGCACTGGCTGGTTTTTTATTTGTTAATTCTTGAGATAGAGTCTCATGGTTTGAGCACTCTAGCAACTGAGCTATATCCAAAGCCCCCAAGATGTTTTGTTATCTCCAGTCTACTCATAAGAATGCAAGTCACAAAATGTAAGACTGGCTGCCTTTTCTTCCAGTCCCAAATTCCCAGAGAAATCCGCAGTAGAATATATTTAAAATTAATTTTTATTAGTGTGCAAGTGTATGCAAGCATGATACATTTATGTGGCTTTGTGTGCCACAGTGTACAAGTGAAGACTGGAGGACAATTTGTGGAGTTGGCTTTCTGTATTCACCTTTATGAGCACAGTTTACTGGTCTTTCATGTCAAGTAAATACCTTCTGATGGTTGTATCTACCTGTGTCTGGGCCGTTTGGCTTCCTGTCACTTATATTTAAAGTTCTGTTTTAAAATGGATTATTTACTAGTGACAGAGGAGCTAGAGATAAGATTGAAGTACATTACCTATCACATAGGAAATATCACAATAAATCCCCATTATTTTGTGCAATTAATAGGTGAGAAGGTAGGAAGGCAGGAAGGAATTCATGAAGGCAGGTTAGCTGGCAGGTTGGTGGCATTCTGACTGTAACCTCTGTTCAAGACCAGCCTGGGATACATAGGGACTGTCACTTGAACACAAAGGAAAAGGCTAAAGAGAGGGTAGTAGGATAGGGAGACTGAGGGGTAGGGGAGGAGAGAGGAAATGAGAGAGGAAAGGAAGTGGGCAGAGGAGTAGGAAGAGCAGGTAGGTAGAAGGGTGAAGGGGGGTAGGGGTGAGGCCAGTAGCACCAGGGAGGGAGGAGAGGGACCGATGTGGAACACTGAAAGTTATTGCAGGGATGGGTAGGAACTCACTAAGCAGAGTAGGGGGAATGTCATTTAAAAGCAAGTAATTTTTTCGATTTATAAAACCTAAATAAACTTCGCTTTGCTTGCTGCAGGGTGGCTTGTGCCCCCATGGCCTGACTGGGACTGATAGGGTGCTTGTTTAGCCATAGGTTCTATCCCCAGCATGAAATAAAACAAGTGTGGTGATGCAAAACAGTGATCCCAGCAACAGGATCAGAAGAATTTCAAGGTTAAATTTTGTTATATAATAGTAGTCGAGGACAGTGCTTTAGGAATCTTGGTGGTTTCTAATTTTCTTTTATGGGAAAGAAGTTGGGACTGTAATGGCCCAGGATTATGGAAGAAGGGGTGAGAAGTTGAATCCCTCCTCTTTCCCAACCTACTTAGTAGGGTTTCATCAATCCTAGTAAGAATTTATTACCCTGACAGTTATCAGGCTTCACTCCTTGTTTGATGTTACAAGTCCCTGAATATGCAGATGAAGCATCTTCCAACACTTCTGTCCAGGCCAATTGTACACAAACCTTGCCCAGAGGTCCCGGCCCTCTCTCCAGGGATGTAAATATCCCTTTCTCCTCCTCCTCTCCCATTAAACTGTACCAATGTTCCAAAGCTGTTCCCTGGTGTGTGTGTTCTTTGCTGAAGCACCCACGTGTGCTCTACTAAGCTTCTCTCCCTCCAGTTCAGCCTGGTGCACAATGGACTTGGGAGAAATGAACACCGGTCAGCACCCAAACCACCCAACCCACCCAATGCATGATTTTGTTGGTGCAGCAGAGCATGCTGGTTTTGCTTTTGCTTTTGGTGCTGGGAAGGGAGTCTAGAACCTTGCTGGATAAACACAGTGGTCTATCTACCAATGAGCTGCATCCTAGCTCTAATCATGTCTGTAAAAATAAACTGTTACCTTTCCTCTTGCCTCCCTCTTCCCTCTTCTCCTCAATATCTTCCTTCTCTTCTTTCCTCATCTCTTCCTTCTCTTCCTCCTTCCTCTTCCTCCCTCCTCCTTTTTCCCCTCTCTTCTTCTTTTTCCCCTCCTTCTCCCTCTTTCTCCTTTTTTCCCTTGCTTCTTCTCTTCTCTCCTTTACCCTCCATTGAGTCTTACTATGTAGTCAGACAGACTGGTCTCAAATGGTCTTTCTTGCCTCCACCTCCATAGCACTTGTATCTCAGGCTGTAAACCCTACTATTCTCTAGTTTGTGAAAGGATCATGCTTTCCCTCATGCGATCCTAAATTCTAAAGATTGGTCTCTGGCACACACCCAGCCATCTTTCCTCAGCCCCAATCCACTTGGAAGAAAGTCTGTTCATCTGGAGAGAAACTGTACCTGCTGTCTGGATGAGGCCCAGGCTGACTGTGGAAGACAAGGAGGAAGAGTACAGTGAGATATCCTCCACCCATCATTCCACTGTAATTCTTTTGATGTCATAAAACCTTTAGTGGGCTGGAGAAAGATTCTCCTTCTACTTCTTTCTGCCTGAGCAGCCAGCAGTAGGAACCTTGAATGGGCAGCCAAGCTTGCTAACACCAGCTTGGGTGCTTTCCCAAGACTCTTCCAACGTTGCAATTCTATGAATGGCAATATCTGTTTCTAATCTAGTTCCTTTGAGCCAAGAAACAAAATTTTTAAAACTATATTACCTTAGACACAGACACACAAGAAGAACAGAAATAGTCTTATAATTTTATTTTTGTAAAGTTAAAATGTTTTGCTTCATCTTTTAACCAAATTCATTATAAAAATATACAATTGCTTATATATAACTATTCATAAGAAGGAAAAAATTTACACCGGAAAATTCCAACCTGAACATCAGAAATGCAAAGAGATAGGTGTGCTGTGGTCCTGGAATGGGAGAGAAGGCTAAGTCAGCAATATCTCAGGCCTGACTTAATCACAGCCACAGTGGCTGAGCTCACTGTGAGCAGAGCTTCCTGCATATTCTGCAGGCTTTGACTGCATCAGGAAATAAAGTATGTGCAATTATATTTTTTGGCCAGTCTAGCCTTTTATTAAAATATTCATAGTGCTTATGATGTCAGCGACAAGGCCAAAGGTGAGAAAATGCATTAACTATTCTCTCAAGCAAGAGCAGAAAAAAAACACAGATATTTCCTTTCTAACTGACATAGGAATCAAGGGGTAGAAAGGACCATATAAAGATCCCCTTCAATTCTTTCACCAATATCTAAGTTGGTCCCCAAGTTTTGCAAAGGTACAGCTCTCTTGGTTCCCACAACAGTGCCTGGCACGTGAGAGATCCCTGGTAAATAATAAGCACATGTGTTAATAAAGCAGTTTTGGAAATCTAAAGCTCTTTGTTTAAAGTGATTCAGAAAAACAAACAAACACTGAATTATAAACCCATAAAGGCAGACACTGGCTCTTTAGAGAATCTGACAAAATTGCCAGTAAATATTAAAATGAATTGGCCAAGAGGTCTTCTAGTTGGGAGTGTAGGCCATCTGTTCTACTTAATAATACTCATTCCAAACAAAACAAAAAAACAAAAGGAAAAAGGGAAGGGGGGAGGAAGAGTCTGGGAGGAAAAGAAAATATACATGGCATGCAGTGCTAGGCATGGAGCTTAGTTGATAGAGTATTTGCCTAGCTAGCCTTTACCATCACCTGAAAAAAAGAGCCCCCCAAAATGGAATCAACCTAACAACAGCGATATGGGTATGGTAGGTCATGCCTGTTATCCTAGCACTTGGGAACCAGAGCAGGAACTCAGAAATTCAAGGTCACATCCGCCACATAATGAGTTTGAGACAAATCTGAGCTTAAAGACTGCCTCAAAACCAACCAACCAATCAAGCAACAAAATCATATTTTATATTCCAAATCTGGTGTCTAAAAACTTATCTGTTAATTCACTGATGGTCAGCATGTGCCAAACATCAAGTAATCATTAACAGTAATTGAGAAAACCTGTTTCAGTAAAAGAAACACTCTGGCTTAAGGATTTATACTCCTGAAGTTGACAGTTTTAGGTTAAAGCACTGAGTAGTTAATGACTCAGACAAATGGAATTGCCCTAAATGTTTATCAGTAGGAAATGAGTTATAATACACTTGTGTGTGTGTGTGTGTGTGGGGGGGTGCTAGTATCTAGATTTCTCTGGTTTTTCTGGATCTTACCTTGTAGTCCAGGCTAGTCTCAACCTCAGGGATCTGCCTGTCTTTGGTGCCCTACCCCAATGTTGGAATTAAAGGCGTGTGCTACCACACCAATTGTGATACTTTCACAAGTCACAAGACTGTACTTTCAGTTAAAATCTTGTTTCGCCAAAAATTTATTGGCAAGAAATTTAATGTCTGGTAAATAAGAAAACATCAGAGCAAGGATCACACCTATTTCCTAGCCATACCCATTTCCTAGTCTGTTTAAGGCAGCCATTTCCCTCTGTTTTCTCATTATTCAGTCCTGTCCATCCCAGGGGTGAGTCAAAATGCTGGAGGGGGTTCCATGTAGGTAACAGCTCCAGGCATGAGAATATGGTTCATTCAGGCTCTGAAGCAACCTGAGACTATGTAAAAGAGTATAGTTTAAGAATGGGGCAGGGGTGGAAGTACAGTTTAAAAATGGGAGAACAAGCTGGGTAGTGATCATATACACCTTTAATCCCAGAACTCAGGAGGCAGAGGCATGTGGATCTGAGTTCCAGTCCAGTCTGGTCTACAGAATGAGTTCCAACACACCCAGGGCTACACAGTGAAACCCTGTCTCAAAGAACCAAAGGAAGGAAGGAAGGAAGGAAGGAAGGGAAGGAAGGAAGGAAGAAAGAGGGAAAGAGGGAGGGAGGAAGAAAGGAAGAATAGGGGGATACAACCTAAGAGTAGGGGGCCTGAGAGTGAGAGGAACTGCAGCCTGACAGTGGGGATTGCTACCTGATAGTGAGGGACTAGAGCCTGATAGTGGGAGTTCAGAGCACAATAGTGGAGGTCCAGAGCATAATAGTTGGTGAGGCAAAGTGAAGTGTCACATCAGGAGTTAGGGACCAGATAGTGAGGGCAAGAGCCTTATAGTTGGGAGGCAGAATAGGGTGTCACAGTATGAGAACAAGGGCATATAGTCTGACTTTAGGGGTATACAATCTGCAGGTGGGGAGCCATACACTGAGAGTGGGAATTCTCATACTCAGTATAGAGGCCTGAGGCCTGAGAGCAGGGATGCTCTTGTAAATGGGCTGCTGGATCTTCCATGTCTAAATGAGTGGCAGGTAGCATAGATCCTGCACCTTTTAAAGTGGTGTTGTGTACATGATGTTTAGTAGCAGGCAGTGGTGGGCAGTCAGGCCTCTGACATGCTGGAAAAGAGCAGGAAGATGGGAAGGACCCAGAGGTTGGCTTTCCCATCACCTGGTCAGTCACTTGAGGTCACTAGGTGCAGGTGGGTAGAGATGGGTCCACCACCATCTGACTCTCTCTCTCTCTGATCTAGACTCTACTCACCTGCTGTCATCTCCATGCACAGCCCATTCCCTGGATTTGTACACTGATTTGAACTTCTTAGATATAGTTGGATATATCTTATTTTGTCCTAATTTTTGACTCAGAGCTGGCCTTGAATTTGTTATGTACCTCAGTACAGCCTTGAATTTCTGATCTTTCCTCTGCTTCCCAAATTCTGGGATTACATGTATATAAGGCTTCCAGAAAAACAGGAAGCTGTTCAACCACTTCTCACTTAAGTTGCCTTTGGTTGTGGTGCTTTAATTGTCTTAGTCAGGGTTAATATTGCTCTGATGAAACACCAAGACTAAAGCAACCTGGGAGGAAAGGGTTTATTTGGCTTATACTTCCACATCATAGTTCACCACAGGAAGTCAGGACAGAGCAGGAACCTGGAGCCAGGAGCTAATACAGAGGCCATGGAGGAGTGCTGTTAACAGGTTTGCTCAGCCTGCTTTTTATAAAGCCCAGGACCACCAGACCAGGGGTGTCACCATCCATAATGAGTTGGGTCCTGTTATGTCAATCACTAATTAAGAAAATGCCCTACAGGCTTGCCTGCAGTCTGTTCTTCTAGAGGCATTTTCTTAGCAAAGGTTCCTTCCTCTCATGACTTTAACTTGTGTGGAGTTGACATAAAACTATCCAACACAATCACAGTAACAAAAACCAACTAATACAACCATAAACAAAAGAGAGTGCAAATCTTAGGCATTTGTATGTGGGTTTTCCAAGCTAACTTGTCTTCCTGGTTCACATGGGTAAGTGCCTCAGCAGTCTCAGACTTCAGACTGATGGGGAAACCTGGAAGATTCCTGGAGAGCAGCTAGTCCTTAGTCAACAATGGAAGCCTAGAAATGTTGACTCTGATATCAGCAAAGGAATCAGCCACAACAGGGTAAATAAACTCATCAATTGAACATAAAGTGTATAATCTTCCTTCTGTCAAGACCCTTTTATTCTGGGCTGCTACAAGAAGATTTGGACTATGCTTTGAGTGGCTCTTACCAGATCAGTTAAGGAAATCTGAACAACCTTTCAACCGAGACTTCCCATGTGTATGGCCCTGAGGCATAAGTTAGAAGAATGAAGAGGCAGAGATAGGTGCTAGTTTTCAAGCTGTGCCTTGTGGACTTCTCAAGGGCCCAGTGATCCTTGGGAGTTCCTGGGTGTGCTTACGTGTTCCATATCAGTGTCATGTTTTCAGCCTAAGAATAAAAATTTAAAGACTAAAAAGGCTGGGATTTGGGGGTAAGGGGTGGGTGGGAATGGAGGTAGAAAACAGGGCATAGCTTAATTAGTGGAGTCTTTGTCTAGCATGCAGAAAGCCCAGAGTTCCAGAAAACGGGGTGTGGTGGTAAATGCCTGTAACCCCATAATTCAGGAGGTGGAGACTAGAGGATCAGGAGGCCATCTTCTTTCACTACATAGTAAGTCAAGGCTAGTTTGGGCTGTAGAGGACCCACTCTATACAGGGTCTCACTCTGTAGCCCTGACTGTCTGACTGTCCTAGAGCTCATTATGTAGACCAAGCTGTTCTGGAATTCACTTTGTAGATCAGGCAGGCCTCAAACTCACAGAAATCCACCTGTACTCTGGACAGATTTGTCTTTCTGCTGTGTCTGGCAGGCAAACATGAATTGCAAAAGAATACTATAAACTGGGGAATTCATAAACAGCAATTTTTTTGTCTAGAGGGTGGTTAGGTTGTCCAGTGAGGACTTCCAAGATGGCACCCTGTAACTGTATCCTTAAGAGCAGAAGGAACAGCTTATCCTTCATAGTAGAAGGTAGAGGAAGGAGAGACCAGACTGAAGTTCATGGACCTGGTCCTTAATCCTGTTATTGAGCATCAACCTTTCTGACTAAATCAGCTCTTTTCCTGCCATTCCTCTTAGTATCAAGCTGGGAGGCCTACAGTTTAGAAAGGACATGTTGGAATCAATGTGGGGCCCAAGGAGGCCCTGGTCACTCTTTATGTTTGTGTGCTTTACTGAGCATGCTCAAGATTGTTTAGAAATAGGCAGGAAGCTAGCATATATGGGCATGAAAGGCATAGTAGTCATTGCTTATATCTCATGCCTAAGCCAGATGATGGGGGGGTCTCCGTTTTTCTTGTCTTTTTCTAAGATGGGGTCTCCTGTGCCCAGGCTGGATGCAGCTCCCCATGTGATTGATGATGGTTTTTAACTCTTATCTTTGCTTCTCCAACACAGAGTGCTGGGATTACAGATATATAGTGTTGTGCTTGCTTTATGCGGTTCTGGGGATCAAACTTTGGGCTTCATATGTGCTAGGTTAAAAACTCTACCACCAGAACTACATCCCCAACCCCTCTTCTCCTATTTTTATGGAACCTAAGAATAAGTCATGGACTCATTCTAGTTAGTATTTTAAATCCTTCCTATTAATCACTTATAATTTATTATCATCTGGTAATAATAGACTACATATACTTAAATATTGGTCATCAGGTGATAGTATTATGTGATGGAAACATTTAAAAGCTAAGAATATATTTCTTTCAAGAGGTGCAAAAAGCTTTACATTATAATCACAGAAGACTTAATAGAGTGCTAGAACCCCAGAAAGGAAGGTGCAGACTTTATGCCTGCAAAGTGAGAGTATATACTATGCCCACGTTAACAAAAATGATCAGTAGGATTAAAGAGAAACATTTTAAAGTCTTTGCTACATAGTCAAGTCTCTACCTCTTGGAACCTTCCTATGATCAAAGCACTCAGGAGATGTAATCAGAAGGTTCAGAAGTTCAAGATAGTGAGGTTGAGACCAACCTGAGCTGTAAGAGACTCTGGCCCTAAAACCAAACCAAACAAAATACAAATTTCACCCTGTCAGCTAGGCTGTTTCAGGTATGATAATTTTTAGCAATGTATGTTAGTCAAAGAGAATTTGTTTGAGATCATAAGCTTTTCCTATTTATTATTTTTATTTTAGATAGTCTCACTCTGAAGCCCAAACTGATCTGGAACTTGCAATGTTTGATCCTCCTACCCTAGCCTTCTTGCTACAATAGACTTTAGCAACTCTCCAGCTGAGTGTTCTAATTAGAATTAATATTTTTATTCATATGCGGGTGGGGCAAGCAGACTGGGGTATATAGCTCAGTGGTAGCACACTTCTCTAGTATGTACCAGGACATGGATGCATTCTTGACCCTGGAAAAAGATTTTTTTTAAAAAAAAAGGAAAGAAAATATAAAATACAGATAGTAATGTCAACGTTTCATTTTTAAGGCATGGAAAACGTTTTGCATCAGTTCTCCCAAATTTTAGTAACTGTTTACCACCCTTCTGGCAGTTAGGTTTTCTGGTTATGCTGACATTTGCGAGGTTCCCTTTTCTAGTCTGCCTTCACCATAGCCCCTATCAGTTCGTAGAATGCTTTCAGCCCAGGGCTGACTTCCTCCTGACCCTGGGGCCCAGTCTTCTACGGATGGCAGCTGGCTCAGGCTTCTCTATCCGCCGCTTCTTCTCTTCCCGTCCAATCTCCCCACCCTTCCCACCCCCCTTCCAGCAGGCTGTTTTCTTTCTATATATGGTAATACTGCTCACTAGCATAAGCGGCTAGCTTCCCGGGAAGGCTGGAAAGTGACATCACCCTAACATAAACTTTCTGACACTGGCTGCACTCTTCTCTGTTAGCAACCGGGAGGGTTTATTGTTAAGGCAGCTGTAACTGGGAGCTGCTGCAAGCTCTGAGTAGTAGTGCTAAGAAGTAGCCAGCCTGGCAGGCGCCTATTGCGCAGTAGTGAAGCTGCCATCGCAGCACCATCGCAGCACGCGCCACGCCCTTATTCCAGCCAGTGTACTAGTTCCTCCTGCCCGCTCAGTCAGTAGCGATATCTGCTAGGCTCTCAGGCCCAGATGGTGGGACCCAGATGGGAGGATTTGTCCAAAATCACGTGGATTAGCACACACACACACACACACACACACACACACACACACACACACACAC
>NW_021604626.1:264829-269836 GCF_004785775.1 Grammomys surdaster
CACACACACACACACACACACACACACACACACACACACACACACACACACACACACACACACGAGCCAAGGAGCAAGAGAGAGAAAGGAAGTTCCAGGAGGTTGGAAAGCGGAGAACCCAGCTGGGTAATTAGTCCGGAATTAGAACTTCCTCTGTTCCCTAGTAAGATTGACCCCAGAAAAGCAAAGGCCATTCCGAACCACCAAATCATCAGAAGCTTAAAGGAAATGTGTGTGACTAGGACGTCTTTTGAAAATGATCTCATCATCCTTGAAAATACTCTTCCTGGTTACTTGATTTAAAAAAAAAAAAATGCTTAAGCTAGCCCAAATGAAGCAAGCCTGTGTGAAATCCCAGCAGAGACTGAGGCAAGGGAATCGCAAATTCAAGACCAATCAACATGGGCTATGGAGTTGAGTTCCAGGCCAACAGGAACAACTTAGTGAGACTGAAACTAAAAAGGTAAAAAGAGGCCTAGAAATGTAGCTCTATGGTAGTGTTTGCCTTGCCTGCACCAGCCAGTGCTGGGGGAAACAAATAAAACAAACCCAAACCAAAACCAAAACAAACAAAAACCAAACCAAACCAAAACAAAACCCTCATAGACTAGTTACCTACTGGAGAAAAGACTTTTTCCAATGTTATTGAAGGGTTCTCATTCAAATTTTGTAATTAAATAAAACAGTATTTTTTGGTGTGTATATACACTAGAAAATGGAAAGGAAGAATGTCTCACTCTCTTGTAGGAGCTCTGCAGTGGGTGTCAGACAGAACACTCAAAAGAGGGAGGTAAACCTTTACAGCAACTCATAGAACAGCATGACCTCAGATCTGAAGTCCACAGCCAGTTCTTTCCACTAAATTGGTAAGAGTACCAGCTTACCCAAAGGCGGAATGAAGTCCACCCAGGCCTGCTAGATGTAGTATTTATTGTTTCTGTGACTGGGAAACCAAGGCAGTTCTGAGGTTGGTGGAGCCCTCCCACAGGGCCCTTTCTACCAGAATAGTCCTGCTGCCCTTCTCACCCAGATTTGCCTTTACTCTGACAAGCAGAAGTAAGTTAATCATGACAGAGAGATAGCTCAGTCAGGAAAAGCGCTTGCCTTGCAAGCATGAGGATTTTATTCTGTCTGCAGCGCCCTGGTAAAGATGGGTATGATGACAGATACTTGCAACCACAGGAAATAAAAGCAGGGTTTCTGGGGCTAGCCAGCCTAGCCAAATTGGTGAGCTTCAGGTTCAGTGAGAGATCCTGTCTCAAAACATAAGATGGAGAGACACTGAGAGAAACCCCAACATCAACCTCAGGCCCCCATATATACATGCATACACAGGAGCACCTACACATATGTAGAGAAGCAAAGGTGACAAATTATTTACTGCATTATAACCAACCTGGTCTCATAACACCACAATCATGGCCTTTATTATTGATTCCCTCCTGAGTTCCCTATTGACTAAAACAAAAAACTTAAGCTCAGCTGAAAAAAAAATCAAGATCAAATCCTCTTTGTAAGAGTATATGTATCTTGTCTTAAAAATTTAAAATTCATGGGCTAGAAAAATGGCTCAGTGATTAAGAGCACTGGTTTCCAGAGGATCACTAGTGACTCACAACCATCTGTAATAGGATCCGATGCCCTCTTCTGGTGTGTCTGAAGACAGCGACAGTGTACTCACATACATAAAAATAAATAATTTTTTTATATTAAAAACATTAAAATTCCTGCTTTCCCTCAGTGGCATGAAGGTGTGTGGTACAGATTTGTGCCTTCCCTCATGTGAGGTCAGAGGACAAACAAAAACGTAGCAGCCTCACTCTCATTTTCCCATACTGTGGCTTATGTTCCCCCTTCTCCCCCTCCCTTTTCTTTTTCTTTCTTTTTTGGGAATGGGATGGAGAAGAAGTAGCTGTCTGCCATCTAGTGTGCCCAGCTGGATTTGCATCTTGCCACTGTGAAGGAATGGGCATGCTGGCTGGAATGAGGCAGAGTTCACAGAGGACTGTTTGTTTTTTCAAATTTCAGAGTCACACAAACAAAACAGGATACCATAAAGACACATCACTTAACATTTACTGCAAAACTAGAGAACAGAAAGTGTAAAGGTTCCAGAAAGCCAGTTAGAGAAGGTGAACTCTTTTGTTACATAGACTCAAATTGAGTGAGTGCCTCAGAACCCCTATATTCGGCTAGTTAATTGGTCTTTTAAGTTTCTTGTCTTTCAATGCCACATGAGTGCTGTGACTCTGGGAAGAGTCCAGCCCCAGCTTTCCCTACCTCTTCATGTTTTATTTCCTATCACCACTTAGCTTGGTTTGTAGGTGCTTGGTAATTTGCTTCTTCTGACTCCACCATACCCCTTCTGAGGCCCCCTCAGCCTAATCTTGCTGATCCATTGCTGTTTAAACTCTGGGGAACCCTCTTCCCTCCCACATTATCACACAAATATGAGTAAATGTCCAAAGGGTGATGTTGAAGCCTTCATCAATCACTCTCCACCTTATGTTTTGAGGCAGTGTCTCTCACTGACCCAGGCTTGTACCATCTCCTCAGCTTGGCTTTCCTGCTTTGTGTGGACACTTCTCCAGTCACTCCATGGCAGTAAGCCTGTCTCATTGTTTGGTATTTGTGCTGGACACTGGTCCTGTCACTCCCAGTCAAAGTCTCCTACTCATCAGAATCCCAACCTCCCCTTTATCTGCATTGCCTGTAATTAGACTACTATAGAAAATGTTCTGTGGCTGAGTCTAGTGTAAATACCATCAAACAGTTGATGGCTACTATACAGACTTCGTTCTAATTTAGCATAAAATGTATTTTAAAAAAATAGCCAGCTAGTGTTGCTTACCTCTTCTTGGTCCCCTACACTTCTAGGAAGATAGTGCTTTCCTTTAGAGGGGTGTGCATTGGGTTTAGTCACTCTCAGTTCATGGAAGAGGTAACTGTTATTCTCTCTCTCCCTCCCTCTCTTTCCCTCCCTCCTGCCTTTTCTCCCTCCCTCCCTCCAACCCTCTCTTTTTCTCTCTGACAGGGTCTCCTGTAGCCAAAGCAGGTCTCAAACTCTCTGTATCTGAGAATGACCATGAACCTCTGATCCTCCTGCCTCCACCTCCCAAGTGCTAGGATTTCAGCTGTGCACCTACCACACCACATTTACTCACTGCCAGGAACAAAACCTAGGGCTCCCTGCCCTTTAAGCAAGCACTCTACCAAGCTTGGTATTATTCCTGTTATTCCTGCTCTTTAACTGAGGATACTGAGGATACTGAGGCCTAGAGCATCCTTCACAGTGTTAGGTCCAGGAGCTCTAGACCATCTCGGCCCAGTGCCCTTCCCAGGCTTACTGTCATCAGACTGGCACAGAGAAAGTGCTGCACAGAAACTTTTATTTTTAGCTGGACATGTAGACACAGGCTACTGAAGGCAACTAAATCCAGTGCTTGAGGGAGTAGCCAGACAGCACATTTTAATCAGGGTATGTGGTTGTGTGCTGGCAATTTCAGTTCTTTCTGGGTGGTTATGCCACATATCCAGCCCACACCCATTTGTACCTTTTGAAAACCACTAACTGATATTCTGGAAGATATGACATTCTTTCACACAGGCCTCTAATTAAAGGCTGGGCTACTTTGTTTTCTCCTTCAGAGTGCAAAGGGTCCAGATGCCTGCTGTGCTTTTCAGTCTACCACAGGTGTCCTGGGGAACTAGGCTCAGCATGTAAGGAACAATGAAGAACAGCTACATGAAAGCTGTTCTATCTATCTATCTATCTATCTATCTATCTATCTATCTATCTATCTATCATCTATTTATCTATGGTGACATCGTCTTCTGTAGCCCAGAATGGTCTAGAATTCCTCCAGGTAGTTAAAGAGATCTTGAAATTCCAGTTCTGATTCCACAGCCTAAGTATGGATGCTGGGAATCCCAGACAAACACCCCTATTCCAAGTTTGTGTGATGCTGAGGACTAAAACTAGGCTTCATAGTGCATGCCACCAATTCAGTCACATCTCCACCCCTTTCCCAGTTGCTTTAAAAATCACTGGGAGTAATGTAATTCCTCCATCATAATGGATTCATTTTCTGTCCAATGTCTTGTCTTGCATTCACTTGTACAGAATAAATGCATCAAATCCTTCACTGAAAGGACCTGGATAGTCCAATGGTAGTGCTCCTGACAAGTAGCCCCAAGGTCCAAGAGGGGAGCCCACCACCAAAAACAAACAAAAAGAAAATTCTCTGTGGAGGTATGAGTTTTCTAGTACCTGACTGGCACCCTGAAGGGTTGGGTTTCAGGGCAGGATGACTGGGTAGAAAAATGAAAATATCATAGCCATTAGGGTTCAGGTGACCACATGGATGGCATTCAACCAAGTAACAGTTACTTGTTAGAAGCTAGCAAGAATTGGAAGAGAATGATTGCACATGTGCAATTGAACAAGAAAAGCAGTACAGAACTTTGGACTGGCTAAGGAAAATGTATATGTTGGTAATCCCAGACCCTTAAGGTAACCAAGCCCTAAATAGACTGGGCTGGAGACAGGTCAAGTCCCACTCTCGTACTCAAGCCCATGCCCACTCCTGACACCCTAGAATTATAGGCAGCCTGACTTGTTCCATGAGTTTCATACCCCTATCCAGAGAAAGAGTGCTCCTGACACATAACGTACGTTACATGTGTCCTGTTCCTCTAGCTTAGTCACATAGGTAAGGTCATATATTAGCTAAGCCTATGCTCTTGAAGGGCAAGACATTCCCTTTGTTTAGAAACCTTTGAGGTAGTCACATAGGACTGAAACTTTTTACATCAGGTTATTGTGATGTGGTCTCTTATAGCTCTAGAAAACCCCTGCTTTGTGCCGTTGTGTTAATAAATCTCTAGCCTGAAGGACAATTAGATTTGACTCAGTACCCCATCCTGTCTGTCTTTTTCTGTCTGTCGGTTTTTCTCTGTTTCTCTCTCTCTCTCTCTCTCTCTCTCTCTCTCTCTCTCTCTCTCTCT
>NW_021604626.1:269846-288877 GCF_004785775.1 Grammomys surdaster
TCTCTCTCTCTCTCTCTCTCTCTCTCTCTCTCTCTCTCTCTCTCTCTCTCTCCACTTGTCCTCCATAGAAATCTAACAATAAATATATATCAAATGACTTTTCTAATTATATGTCCAATGAAATGATCATAGAGTCCAAAAGTCTCATGAAATGTAGTATTTTATCTTATGTTAGAAATATTAACATACTAAGGAAATTGGCCTCCAGGTGAGTTAACAAAGGTTCATGATAATAGTGGCAGGAAGTTTAAAAATAAGAATTATGGGTCTGTGACATGGCTCACAGATTGAAAGTTCAAGGCCATACATAGTGAAATTTCAGATCATTTAGGACACATGAGCCCCTGTCTCAGAAGAAAAAGAACCATGACCCTTCTGCCTCCATCTCCTGTGTGCTAGAATTACAGACAATGGACCACAATACCTAGTCACCATTTAGGTGCTGCTAGGTATTGAACCCAGGGCTTTGCATGTGATAGGCCAACACTGCCAAATGAACTTATAGCAATAGATTATTGTCTTGTGTGACACCCTTTAATTCTTTTTCATTGTTGTTTTTGTTTTTCAAGACAGGGTTCCTCTGTGTAGCCCTGATTGTCCCGGAACTCACTCTGTAGACCAGTCTAGCCTCAAATTCAGAAATCCACCTGCCTTTGCTTTAAAGGCATGTGCCACTGTCACCCAGTGACCCTTCAACTTTTAAAGATGGTCAAGAGAGAGTTGCTATTTTCAACTCAGGGAATTACAATGTTTCTGGACCTTCTGAGAATTACTGACTCCAATAGTCTTTTCAATCCACACTCAGGTACTGCTTTATTGTAGTTGTTAATTGTCTCAGAATGGGGGTCAGATCATGAGAAGGCTGGTGAGAATGTTCCACACCTGTGAAATCCCCTACTTGGAGGAAGCAAATCTCTTCTCTGTTCCTGAGCCCTTTGGGTAAGTCACATTGCCAAGAGCCAATGTGTGAGATGAGGTTGTTTACAGGAACAGTTGCAAATGAGAAGGAAATGGATGATTACAGATGATACAAACTTCATGCCACAGCTATAATTCTCCAGCCAGAGAAGGAAACTGAGGTACAGAGAGCTCTGTTCAGTGCCTCACTCCTTCCTGGAGGTAGAGTCAGCATTTTGTCCTAGGAGTCTGACTCCAGAACACTGAGTCATTTCCCATATTCTAACTCCAGAGCTCTCATTTTGACAAAAGTGCTCACAGCCTTCTCTTGTCTCAGGTTTCAACAGTTACCAGTGAAGCAATGGAAGCAGTAGACTCAACTGTTACCATCATAAAACCTCATGAAATAAAGTTATGGACTTTTTCAAGAATGAATTACCTGGGGCTCAGCTGCTACAGTGCTTGTCTAGTATGTGTGAACTCTGGGTTCTAGCCCCAGCACTGTATAAACTGGGTGTGGTGACTCATTCCTGAGAGCTTAATCCCTGGAGAGGTAGGTAGAGGCAGGAGTGTCAGAGGGTTAAGGTTTCCTTGACTATATAATGAGTTTGAGGCTCCCATGAGATGTATATGACTACCAAAAAATAAAAAAATAAAAAGGAAAGAGCCATCTAAATCGATGCTGTGCTGTCACCCGTGAAGTCATAAATTACCTCTCAGAACCATATAAGGGAATCTTTGAGTATTTGTTCTAGAAGAATTCTCTGTATTCTCATAAAACTGAGCTCTTGCTAAATACTGTAGTCCAGGAAATGGCTATGGAAATCACATTGAAACCACTCATCTCAGGCCAGGATCCTGTTCCTAAAGTGCTCTCCTTCCTGTTCTTTTGGCTTTCCTTATTTCCTACTTGGTCTGATTTTTCAGGAGAAAGAATATCTATCAGCTGCATCCAGGCTTGTTTCCAGGGAGCACAGAGCTCAGACCCACTATATGCCTCCTTAAACAAACATATGTTTTTACAGAGTAAGTCAGCTTCAAGTCAGGCAAACACCTCTGACACCACATCACAGGTTTGAAAGAGGAAGAGTAAAGTGAGTAATGATAGGCTGAAACCTCCACTCCACCACAACCTCCTCCATGCCTGGTCCCAAGTTTGAAATCCAGCATCTGCCTTAATCAAATTTACACATAGGCATGCATTCTTACTTCTTAGATGTCTGTTCTTTTCTTAGGGTTAGAAAATTGGAAGGAACTCCTGAGGACATGTATTGAGATAAACGTCGTCTGGAGACCTGGTTCCTTGCAGCTGGCCTATACTCTGAAGGAAGTGGTCAGCCAAGGATGGAATGACGTCAAGGACAGCTGACTGCCTGCCACCAACAAGCTTAGGAGAGTTTAGAATGAGGGTATGGGCTTAGCTCAGGAGGAAAGTGAGCAAGTGGTAATGATGTTTATCCGTACACTGGGACACAAAGTCTGGTCAGTCCCTACCTGTTTCCTAAGAACTTTCTCACTTGATGGATTACCTGCTAGCTTAAATACGACAGCAGAAAAATCCCATTCCCAGCTTCTTAGCTCCCTTACTAATCACAGGGTTACTGTCCAATTGTTATGGGTATACAGTCTCTTATGAAGTGACTCTGGGACCTGGGATTCTTTCACCTTGGGCTTTGCCAGCTTTGGTGGTTTGGGGGCTCTCCAGTAGATGCTTCTAGAAGGAGTATCCATTTCACTAGACATGTCTCACTGTCTGGAGCTCAAGGACCAAGCTCCACATAGCTAGAGTGCAGGCATTGTGGTCTTTCTGGGTGCCCTAGAGAAAAACAAATGGATCTGAAGAAAAAGTTAAGGAAAGCACATGGGGGTAAACACCATCTAAGTGAGAGGCCAGGAATGTCCCCACACTGTGAGGAAAGCAGCTTTTTAGCCAAACAGTGGATTTCCCAATCTTTAAAAATAAATTTTATTGCTGGGCAGTGGTGGCGCACACTTTTAATCCCAGCACTTGGGAGGCAGAGGCAGGCGGATTTCTGAGTTCGAGGCCAGCCTGGTCTACAGAGTGAGTTTCAGGACAGCCAGGGCTATACAGAGAAACCCTGTCTCGAAAAAACCAAAAAAAAAAAAAATATTTAAAGAATTCTTTTTACATCTCAGTCATAGCCCCCTACTCCCATTGCCCCCTTACACAGCCCCCCCCCATCCCCATCCCTTTCTCCTGTGAGGCTCACCCTGGGTACCAACCCACCATGACATCTCAAGTCACTGTAGGAGTAGGCACAGGAAATCTTGTGGAAGAGGTGGGGGAAGGATTGAGGGTTTTACAATTGCCTTATAAGAGGGTTGGCAGTTCTTCCTCCCTCTTGCTGCTCATGACCTAGCTTGCCTTTCCTGCCTCAGGCACTGCATGCTCTGCAATGGAGCTACCAGCTGTTCTTTCAATGTATCACATACATTCACACCTCAAGGCCTTTGCAAATGGCATTTCCTGTATGAAACGTCTCTCCTCTTTACCCTGCCCCCTCCGGCAGCCATTATGCTTAACTCTTTTCTGTGGACCTGACCTGATCTTCCTCCCTGGACAAAGTTCATCTCAACCAATGGGTTCTCAGTTGTTGTGTTGTGTCTTTTCTTTTTGCTTTCTTTTTGTTTGCTTGTATGATTCTAGGCTGTGCTAAAACATGCCAGAGTAAGTAACTAAATGAGATAGGTATTTATAAATCCTTAAGTATACCAATGTCTAACTGAAGAGCCAAGCCAGGTATTAGCCAGAAATTCACAACATAGTAAGCCAGGCATGCAATTTCAGCTCTTGAGCACTCAAGACAGGAGGATTGTCTCAAGTTTGAGGCTAACTTGGGATACAAAGTAAAGCTCTGTCCCCAAACAAAGCAAATTCCCAATTTAAAACAAAATTATTTAAGTCAGTTGTCGTGGCTCATAAACTTGAATTTGAGCACTTGGAAGACAAAGGCAGGGGCATCTCAGAGTTCAGTGCCAGCCTGATCTACAGAGAGAGTTTCAGGAGAGAGAAATCCTATCTTGAAAAAAATTTTATTTTGATTTATGTATATGAGAGTTTTGCCTGCATATGTATATGTACCACATGAATGTCTGACAGAGGCCACAAGAGGGTGTTGGATACCCTGGAACTGGAGTTAATGTATTGTTGTGAGCTGTCATGTGGATGCTGGGAACTGAACCCAGGTCCTGTCCAAGAGCATTAAATGTTCTTAACCACATAGTTATCTCTTTAGGCCTACAAATATAAACATTTACAGCATAGTTTGTAAACAAGAAAACACATTTTATTTTTGTGTTGCTTTCACATGCCACGTAGTTCTGCTTGCCTCCACCTCCCAAGTGCTGGAATTAAAGGAATGTGTCATAATGCATGATTTCCAAAGCAAGTTTTATTTAAGAGAAGTTAGAAGTTGTTTGGGCATGTATGTCAGTTGGTAGAATCCTGTTATATATGAAATCCCAGGCTTCATCTGCAGAAAAAAAAAAAAAAGTAGTTACACATGCCTGAAATTCCAACAGTCAGGAGGCAGAGGCAGGAGGCTCAGAAGTTTAAGTTTTGCCAGTAAGATGGTTTAGTGGATAAAGGGTACTTACTGATGAGTTGGAACCAACCCACATGGTAGAGGTATGAGAATTGATTCCTCTGAGTTGTCCTCTGACCTTCACAAGTGCTTGATGATATGAGCCCTGCCTGCTCCAATACATAAATCAATGTAAAATAGTTTTAAAAAGTAAAAAAATCTTAGTTATGTAGGGAGTCTGAGTCTAGTTTTGGCTATACAACGCCCTATCTCATAAAGGAGAGAGAGGAGGGAGGGGGCATTGAAAGCTATCGAAATATGTTCTAGATATACTAAGTCCATGGAGAAATATAAAAGAAGAAAGAACACTCAACCTGTTGCTCTGGTCCTCTCTATAGTGCTGAGTGTTGGGCCTGGCACACAGGAAAAGAGAGAAGCAAACTAATAGAGGATTCTGGCTGGCATGAATCATCACACAGTTGCAGAAAGAATAAGTTTTGGGGGAAGTGCAGAAAAGACTCAAATTTATATTAACATCTCATCTCCCAGACTTGACAAACTTGGAGTTCACATGCTCTGAACTGAACATGCTCTGGATTCGATCACTCTAAAGGGACCTGTGTCTCTATTTTCCTGAAAGCAAATGAACTAGCTGTTCAGAAGAACTTTTCATTCCTGTTCTGGATCTCAAGAAAACGCAAAGGTAGGCCTCTTCCTAGTGGCATGGTGGCAGCATAGCTCCAAGTTCAATTACTTTGGCAGTGAAAGGAGTTCACTTTCAGACTTTTATTTAAAAAATTTTTTTTCTGCATTCCTGTTTGTACTTAAAGGAACTCAGAGTTTCACCAAGCCCTCTCCTGGCTGATCTCTTCCAATGCCTTCCCCAGGCCCTTTAAGACTTTTTACTATCAGTCAGTGTTTCATGATTGACCCCAAGGATGATAAACAGGAGTAGCTAGGCTGGTTCAACTCTGGACGAATGTAAAGAGACCCTGACAGAGTGAGTGATTGACATCCAGGAACTGGACAGCAACAGAGACAGATGTTCAATTCGCCTTTCCCACCCCATCAAATTCCCTTTTCACATAAGATTGGAAAACTCATTTTGATTCCCATGACTGAATAGGCAACTCTGCTTTTTGTCAGCTAAATCCATTTTCTCTACCCCCTGGCAACAGTTTATGCCAAGATTCTCTGTTGTCTCCATAAGTCTCTGCCCAAGGTGAGTGCTGGAAGGGTACTCTTATGAAATTAAACAGCAAAAGACAACAGGAAGGTAATTTAACAGGGGTGGCCCACAGTGACACAAATATGTAGTTTTACTTGAATTTTGGTCATGGGGGCTTCCCCATTGCTTTTTATGTGCTTTCTGCCAACATGTTTCATGTTTTAAAAATGACTGTGATAAAACTGAGAGTGAGCTAGGTGGGATGGGGTAGGAAGAGGTTCTGAGAGAGATCTCAGAACGAAAGCACCTGGCTTCAGGAATAAGGAAAGCACTTCAATAATCTCTTCTCCATTTTACAACCATTGTGAAACACCTCAGAAGATGTGGAGACCACAAGCTAGCGGTTGACAAACAGTCTGTTACAAACTTCAGAGTGGGAAGGCAGCCCCAGCTTCCAGCACTCCCTGCCCCTACAATGAATGCTGACAACTGTTCAGAGTGGAAAGGTGGTTATTTTAGTGTTATTTCTAAAGATGTATGTATGTATGTATGTATGTATGTATGTATGTATGTATGTATGTATCTATCATCTATCTATCTATCTATCTATCTATCTATCATCTATCTATCTGTGTGCATATGTGTATATTCATGTGTACAGGTGGGTACATGGACTTCTATATATGTGAAAGCTAGAGAAGAGTTTGGATTCCTTAGAGCTGGAGTTACAAACAGAATCTGTAAGGTGCCTGGCTTATATCAAGGTGCTGGGATCCTAATTCCAGTTCTTATAATTCTGCAATGTGTAAGATATTTTTGGTTTGGTTTTTGCTTTGGGGTTTTTTTATTTGTTTGTTTTGAGACAGGGTCTTCTCTACCAAGTCCTAATGGTCCTGGAACTCACCGTGTAGACCAGACTGGTTTTGAGCTCATCGAGATCCACCTGCCTCTGCCTCCCAGTGTTGAGATTACTACACCCAGTACAATAAGTTTTCCTAATTCCTAAAATGTCTGGAAACAGTTACTTTTATTTGGAGTCTAATTCCAGGTCTTACCTGGACCATCTTTTTGACTTTAAATTCATTATTCTTCATTTTGGGGGTGTGGTCAGGGACCCAGGTTTTGTGATGGAGTCTCACTATGTAGCTCAGGATGGTTTGACTTCCTGGTGCTAGGGTCACTGGCATGAGCTACTGAGTCCCACTGTTCCTCCCCTCCCCCTTTGGAGCAGGGTCTTATGTAGCTCAGGTTGACATCTAATCTGCTGTGTGGTCAAGGATGGCTTTGAACTTCTGATCTTTCTGCTTCTACCTCCTGAACATATGCATCACCACACTTGGTTTATCCAGTGCTGAGAATGAAATCCAGGGATTTGTGCAAGCCAGACCCAGTGTCTCTCTCTCTTCCTGTGCCCTTGGATCTGGATTTAAAACTCTCAGCTAATTCTCTACCATCATGTCTGCCTATGTGCTGCTGTACTCTGAGCCATGATAACAATGGACTAAACCTCCAAAACTGTAAGCAAGCCCCAATGAAATGTTTTCCCTTATAAGAGTTGCCATGGTCATGGTGTCTTTTCAAAGCAATTGAACATTGATTAAGACATGTAATGGTAGGCAAGTGTTTTACCAACTGAGCTACATCCCAACCCCCCATTCTTTCCTTCTGTGAACCTGTTTCTCTATCTGCCAAGAGGGCATTACGTTCAGATCACTCCCAGCTCTATCATCTGA
Organism: Grammomys surdaster; assembly: GCF_004785775.1. Classification (NCBI taxonomy): domain Eukaryota; kingdom Metazoa; phylum Chordata; class Mammalia; order Rodentia; family Muridae; genus Grammomys; species Grammomys surdaster. The sequence goes on from NW_021604626.1 coordinate 277,190, forward strand.
GCATTAGTTTCTCTAGTTCCTATATCATATCATCTGGTAAATGAGTTCTGCCTGACTGATGTTGCTGCAAAATAGTAACAAGTGAGAAATAGATCTCTTGTTGGTTTGCATTAACAGTTTCAACTTTCAGCAGGTAGAATGCTCACCCATCATGCATAAAGCCCCGAGTTTCATTTCCAATACAGTATACATGGGGCATGGAGGCTGATGACACTGGTATTTGAGTTTGGAGATAGGGAGATCAGAAGTCAAGGTTATCTTTAGCTACAAGATGAGTTGAAGACAAGCTTGGTTCTTTCCCCTCTTCCTCTTTCTCCCCTCCCTCTTCTCTCCCATTTCTCTTCAATTTTGAAAGCCTGAATGATGTACACCTGTAGCCTTTGTGTGAGTTACTTGTTGTATAGGGTTTTACATCATGGTTAAAAAACTTAGAGGCAACCAAATTAAGCCACTATATTGGGGGGAAACCCAAATCCACAGGTTTATTCTGCAAGAAAGAGAACTTTTCCTTTCTCCTCTGGTTTTTACTGTCCTCGAACTAGCCTCCCCCATCTGTCACATTTCATCTTCAGAATCTTCCACCTTCTTTTTTGTCTTCAGAGTTGGAGGCCAAGGCACCAAGGCTTCTTGGGTAGGGCAGCTAGCATTGACACAGCATTAAATGAGAAGTGAGTTCAATAGATTAGTTCTCATGCACCAGGATTTGCATAGCCTTCAGATTTTCTATCATGCCACATGCTCTTTCTAGGTTTTGGAAGAATCTTGGCAGATGTAAGTAAAACAACAGCAGTTTAAGAATTTTGTTTTTTCTTCAAGCAGATACATTTTATAATGTTAATCCTCCCTAAATTTTGTTTCAACTCAGAGGTGCTGATTTCAAACAACAGGCATCTTCCTTCATTTTCTATTTTGTAACATAGAGATGGCAAAAAAAAAAAAAAATTCAAAATAAGAACCAAAAAAGAACAAACATGATTTGTTGTTTTGGTACATAGCAATTGATCCCTGTGTGTGTGTGTGTGTGTGTGTGTGTGTGTGTGTTTCTGGTTTCTTGAGTCAGAGTCATGCTGTGTAGCCCATACTGGTCCTGAACTGCATTCCTCCTGAACATAGTCTCTATGAAAAAAAAAATAGAACCTGATACTATCTTCAAGTGAGTGGGATTCAGTTGGGAGACTCCTTTGGAATTGGTCTACATTAAGGACCAGTGACAGAGCCTTCTTGGAAGCACCTGTGGTCCTTGATTTTGACTGTTATAGGGATTTCCTGCTGCATGGCTCTGATCTTTGAACAATCGGATTAATTGACCTGCTGAATTTATAGCAAGAGAAAAGAGAACTGGGCAATAGAAGCCAGGGCAGGAAAAGGCAGAGCTCATAGGAATCCCCAAAAGTGATACATACCTAAGGGGCTGCTTGCAATTCTGTATGGGAAGGGAAGCCCCTGTAGGACTAAACAACCAGGAAATGAGCCATTAAGACCAGGAAGATAAAGGCCAGTCAATCAATAGTTAAGCCCTTAGCCAGGCCTGTGGAATAAAGGGAATGAACTATATTTGTGTGTGAGCATGCATAAGAAAGAATGAGAGAGAGGGGGAGAGAGAGAGAGAGAGAGAGAGAGAGAGAGAGAGAGAATTGATTATGTTTTTAATTTGACATTTTATAACACCACAGTCAAGAACTAAAGAGGAGAATGATGCTCAGGAAGTTAAATATCAATTTGTATAAGATTTATTTAGTCATTATCACTTGACCATTGTACATTTATTGGGTGGAGAGTAAGAAATCAACACTAGATTTTGATCACATATGGAAAAATTTTTAACATTTTCTTAGGTATGTGTGTGTGGTCTCTCAGTGTAGTCCAGATGGGCCTAGAATTCCTTATGCAGCCCAAACTGGCTTTGACCTCATGGTTTTCTTGGTTTAGACTCCTGAGTGGTGGGATTGTAGGTGTGTATCACTATGGATAACAAGTATTTTATGAATACCTGCAACATGTCAGGTATGAATTCTTTTTTTGTTTACAATATAGTTTTCTTTTTAGTTTTATGATTTATTTATTGAAATAAATATTGTTTGGCTATAGAATTCTAAAATCATATTTTTAAAAATTTATCTCAAATCTCAATGATTATAGCAAGAGAATACATAAATCACTCAACTTTCTTCTCAACCAGTTATATAGTGAACTATTTTGCTCATTTGGTAAAGATTACCTCACAAGCTTCTTCACCTTCTGTAGAGAGAATCTCTTATAAGCATCTCCTGTCAATAAAAAAGCTATGGCCAATGAGATGAAGCAGAAAATAGGAGATGGGACATTGAGCATCGAGCAGAGAAAGAGATAATTCTGGGAAATAGTCAGGAACTCAGGAGATTTGCCCAGACAGAAAGAAAGACTGTCTCATAAACCTGAGAAGAGGTAAGTAATCAGTTGAAGAACTTAGACAAGAATAAACTGGATTATTGGGATATGACCTAGCCAGAGAACAGAGTCAAGGCTATAGCTTAAACTTTTATTAATAAATAATTAGTCTCAGAGTCGTTATTTCTGGGAACAAAGAGGATGGCAGGAGAAGCAAAGAGTTACAACCTTCCTCATCATAATAATCATCACCATCCTCAGTAACTTCTCTAGTATAAAGTGTAACACTGAGTTTAGGATTATACATTCATATAGAAAGTGAATGATTTCAAAGTCTAAAGACATAATATCTTCAATACCATCATCCAGTTCTTCAGACTCAGGAACTCCAGGAAATGCAAAATAATTAAAGGAAGAATCATTGGTAACCACTTTAGTCACAGTACAAGCTATCCAACATCCCTTGCTTTGGGGTGGTGGTGGTAGTGGTGGTGATTTTTTTGCATTTATTTTATTTATTGAAAATATTTTTATGCAATATATTCTGATCATGTTTTCCCTCCCCCAGATCCTCCCAGATCCTCTCCTCTTCTCTACCCATGAAACCCCATTCCTCTTTTCTCTCATTAGAATAAAAATAGGCAAACAAACAAAAGAAAACCCAAACCAGAATTTTAAAAATGAAAAACAAAACAAAATACAAGAAACACACATACTCACAAACAAAACCCATAAAAACAAAAAATTGGAAATCAAAAAATATAAGCAAAAGACTAGTAAGACATCCTCCCCCCCCCAATAAAGCCCAAACAAAGCAATATGAGCCAAAACATCTCCAAAAATACCATTAAATTCATTTTGTATTGACCATCTAATGCTGGACATTAAACCTACCCTTATGTATGGTTTATATGTTTATATACCCAGTGAGACTTCATTGGGGGAAAACTAATTTTTACTTTGGTTAAGGTGTCAATTGAAGACAGTTGCTTGGTTAGGGGTGGGAATCTATGCCCACATCCCCTTCTCAGTGCTGAGACCCCTTCTGGCTTGAACCTGTGCAGGCCCTGTGGATGCTGCCACAATCTCTGTGAGTTCATATGTGCATCAGTCCTGTTGTGTCTGGAAGACAGTTTCTTTGGTGTCTTCCATTCCCTCTGACTCTTAATCTTTCCTTCCTTTTTCCTCATAGCTCCCTGAGCCCCAAGGAGAGAGGTTTGATGAAGACATTGTATTTAGAACTGAGTTGAACTGAACTTCTAAAGAGTTTCAATAGGACAATTTCAGGAGTTGGTTCTCTCCTTCAGTGAGGGGTTCTGGGAATCAAATTCAGGGCATCAGGCTTGCACAGCAAGCCCTTTGATCAGCTGAGCCATCCTGCAGGCCCTTTGTAGTTATTGTTTTTTGTTTTTTGTTTTTTTGTTTTTTTTTTTTTTTTGTGAGACAAGAGTTTCTCTAAGTAGCTCTGGCTTCCCTAGAACTTACTCTATTTGACTAGGCTGGTCTTGAATTCAGAGATCCTTCTGTCTTTGCCTCCTCAGTCTTGGAATTAAAGGAATGTACCACCATACACAGCAATTGTTTTTAGGCAGAGTTTTCAAGGCTAGCCTCACACTAGAGTTTGAAGGCTAAAGTGATTTTGAACTTCTGAGCTTCCTGTCTTTACCTCCAAAGTACTGGTGTCACAGGTATGCAAACCATGCCAGTTTTATGCATACTTACATAGAATTTTAGGGCTTCCTGCAAACCAGGCAAGAATTCTACCAATGCAGTCACATTCCCCAGTCCAGGACTGCACCTTTGAAAGAAGGATACACAGGCTCTGGGCTTCTGAGCCTTGAAGGACTCTCCTTGAAAATGCTGGCCTTCTTTTTGGTGAGTCATGTTCTGGCAACACTGGGTTACACTTCAACCCAGGGCAGCACAATCAATGAGAAGCTAGACACTTCCAAGTTCAACACCTGAAACTTAAAATGAAGCTCAGAACCTACAGGCAGAAAAGCAGACAGGGTGGTGGGAGAGTTCTCTGTGACCCAGAGTCTCTATGAATAGGAGCTAAAGCTCAAGGTCTAGGCTGTTCAACATGAATAGCAGGCATGCCATTTATTCCTGTATCAGACAAGGAGACCTAGGAAGCTGTCAGCAACCAAGCTGTTTAGAAGTGAGAGCTAGCTTAGCTTTGTGTTAGGGAATCTTAATCTTTGCAAGTGACTAGATGCCATTTTATATATATGGTGATTTTTGAGCTTTGAGAATGAGAAAGTCAGCTTGCCTTGATTTGCCTCACCCTGGTTGTGTGTGTGTGTGTGTGTGTGTGTGCAGGCAAAGTCATCTAATGTTAAAATGTATCATTAATTTATTTTCCAGTGTCTTGGATGGAATATAACTAGGTGATATATATCAAATGAATTTCATGGCGACAGTCCAAATGTAACAAATGAATCATTTAAGTCTATCGGAGATTGGTGATGCCAAATTTTTCATTCTCTTCCATTTTGTAAGTGCATCACATATCAGCTCAAAATCAATCTATTAACCTTGAAAACACTCGGAACTGGAATGAAGGTTCAAGGTGAGCCTTGTGACCTCCCATGTGACATTAGTCATATTTAGCAATTATCATTGGCTTGAAGTAATGGGTGGCTGGCTGAGGTGAACAGCACATGGTTCTCACCAATCAACAAAGTGTCAGAAACTCTGGAGAGATGAAGAGTATGCAAAATCAGGGTATGAAACCTTGAGCCTGCCCCAAAGCGCCTGCCTTATTAAAACAAATTTGAACGTTTTGGCAGCTATGCTGATAGACTGCACATAAAATCCTCTTGTAAAAATCTCTGTGTTATGAGATAAGGAATTCTGCTTAATGGATTTGAAGGGCAACTGAAGAGTTCAGAAACAACCGGTTTGCCCTCTAAACCTCCAAGCTGGACCAGTCTGATGTGTTTCCCAGGTGCTGGGATAGTTTTCTCTCACCACACTGAGGATTATTGAGAGTAGAGCTTTGCAGATATGTTTAAAATTGAGGTCCAAATAAATGTCTCAACTAAAATAGCTGTTTTGGCAATTTTATGAATTGGAATAATACATAGATTATTATCCTCTGCATGTAATTTATATTGCACTGTATTGATTCTAACAGAATACAAAACTTAATGTAGATACTTTTGGATTTGTGACAAGGAATAACAGTTAGTGGCCTGCCCAGATGAGACATATGAAAATGGATCTCTAGGACTCTTCAGCCACATGGACTGCATGCATATTCTGCCTCTACGCAGCATGAAGATCCAGTGCCACGAATAGAGAATTTCTTGTCACTGTATCGTCCATACAGCTAAACTGCCTAACAACATGGGATGTCAAATGTGTTCCATTATATCATTTTTGTGACTTAAAAATGTTTCTCATATGTGTAAGCTACTTTATTTGATGACCTTATCATATAATTTTATATCATTACCCACAGAGGAAGGCAACACTAGATCTATTTCTGGGGGCAAATCATAGATATTTCCCACTTTCAGATTTAACTGAGTTTTTAAAAAATTAGTTTTCTAGAGTTCTAGCTTGGTTTAACTTAAAAGGGGAGTGTATTAACTTAAAATGAGGGATGAAGAAGATAAAGTGGTAGCGCGTTTGCTTAACATTGATGAGCACTGGGCTCTATCCCTGGTGCATGTCCACACACACCATTTATATACACATATACACATAACTATGTGTATATGTATGTTTATGCACATGAGGGGCATGGAATCAAGGATGTCATGCATATTGGGCAAGTGGTCTATCACTGAGCTTCATCAATGGTAATATAATTATACCTAAGTATACATAATATATATGACAGTATATACGATGTGGTCAGACGATAATTGAAATTTATGTAATGTAGAAACTTGAACTTAAAGATGAGCCATCTCTGTCAGATGGAGAACGCAAAGTTACCTTTAGTAAACATAGTCCATGTCAGATTCAGAGAAACAAAGAAATCACCCAGAATCATGAGAATGTACTCACTTGCATTGGGAGAGGCCAATCACTTTGGCGTCTCACTTACTTATCTTGTTGCTGTGATAAAATTCCTGACAAAAGCAACTTATTTGCTTATCTGTTTGTTTACTACATGCACAAATGTTGAGAGTGTGGACACATGCGCTATAGCATACTTGTGGAGATCAGAGCACAGCTTTTGGGAGCTGGTTCTCGACTTCCATTTTGTCTGTTTTGTTTCTTCTTCTGTGCTGTGTACTCTAGATCTAGCTGGCCTATGAGCTCCTGAGTGATGCTCCTGTCTCTCCCTGCTACCTCACCTTAGGAATTCTATGATTATAAGTGAGCCCCACCACGTGTGGCTTTTATGTGGATTTCAGGGATGGCATTTGGGTTGCCAGGCTTGTATGGCTGGCATTTTCACCTACTGGGTCACCTCCACAGACAGAAAAAAGAAACTTAAAAGAGAAAAAAAATATTTTGGCTCACACTTCAAGGCTACAGTCAGTCATGGTGACAGAAGCACCCACAGTCAGGAAGCAAACAGTGATGAATGCTCATGCTCAGCTTTTTAAATACAGTTCAAGATACAAGCTCAGGCAACAGTCCTTCCCAATCCAACTGATAGGATGGGTTTTCCTACTTCCTTTAATCCCTCATAGACATATCCAGAGCCTGAATAATTCCTGTGTGCCTAAAGGTTTGTGCAGACATATGATTGCAGATTCTTTAGATGGACATCAATAGTAACTGTCACAACTAGTAACTAAGAAGAAGGCAGGTGGTTATTTGAATTTAACCAATTCCTTTCCTTTTAATACATTTTATCTTTTCACTACCATAAAGATCACCAGAAAAGTGTTCCAAGTATCTATAACAAAAAGATTGAGAGGCCTCTGAACACTAAACATACCAGAAGACTCATTATATCACTCAATTGGTCTTGAAATTTTGAAAATCTCATTTTTTTTCCAGAGGAAGGAGTGGTGGGCTGTGTAACTTGGTCTTGCAGGCATGACATGGTGATTACACACTTGAACTCACAGAAGCTGATAATACATACATAGGGTCTGTACAATATTGGGCTCATCAATATCCTGTCATCTCCAAGGATTTACAGGCAGATAATAATGGCTATCGGAGGAGAGACATTTTCTTCAGGGTGTAGACACTGGCAAGGTGCCCATGCTTGTGTAAATGACCCTTCACTCATGGTCCTATAAGTAATGGTAATTTAACTCATTCACACACACACACACACACACACACACACACACACACACACACTAGAACGGGGCTCAGTTGGAAAGAGGACTATAAGAATTGGAGGGGAGGGGCTGTTGAGATGACTCAGTGGTTAAGAGCACTGACTGCTCTTCTGGAGGTCATGAGTTCAAAGTTCAACAACCACATGGTGACTCACAACCACCAGTAATGAGATCTGATGCCCTCTTATGGGGTGTCTGAAGACAGCTACTGTACTGGCCCATTCTGCCCCACATTTGAGGGCCACTATGTAACGGCCCCAGCTGCCCTATATTGGGCACCACTACCATCCTGCTCTGTTCCATGTTTGGGGACCACTATGTAACGGCCCGTTCTGGTCAGTCAACAGAGTCTCCACCGCAGGAGTGAGGATGCATGCTTCCAATTCCCGCAGTGTCCTTCACTGTATCCTGCTTACTGGAACCCCACGTTTGAGCGCCACTCTGTACTGACCCATTCTGCCCCACATTTGGGGGCCACTTTGTCCTGGCCCGAGCTGTTGCTCCAGTCCGCGGGTCAGGGTCTAGCAAGAGAGAGAGTCGGGGTAGAGGGGCAAGAGACCGCGAAGAATGGAGACAAGACAGAGGGTCTGATCAAGTCTCTTTTTTATTGAAAGGAATTCCTGGGTATTTATATGCTTTTCCACGTGCCTTGCTGGCATGGACAAGCAGGGGAACAAAACTGAAGGCACTATGTCACGTCCCTTGCAGCATGGCTACCACGTGCAGATGGGGGCACTAAATAGTAAAACAAGATATGTAGAAAAACAAGATGTTTATCAGAGTGTGCTCAGCTATTGTGGGCTGTTGAAAACAAGTCTCTTGTCAGGGTATATGGCTCGAGATGGCCGAAAAGATGATAGCTGCTTTCTGCTAGGAGTTGGCTCCCAACAGCTACAGTGTACTTACATATAATAAATAAATAAAAACCTTTAAAAAAAGAATTGGAAGGGAACATATGATCAAAATACATGATAAGCATGTATGACAATGTCATAATGAAGCCATAATTATGTAGAATTAACATATGCTAATAAAACACTTAAATTTTATGTTTCTAATAGAATTCTCAAAAAGAGAAGTACCTCCTCCCAGAAAGCATGCAATTATTATAATAAGTATCCTTTTTTTCTTGTTTTTGAGTTGAGTCTGATGTGTCCCAGGTTCACCTCCAATTTAAGATCCCCTGCCTTAGACTCCCGAGTGTTAGTTTACAGCCATATACCATCATCACACTAGCTACAAATAAAGATCTCTTTGAGCATGATTATACAATCACAATGATTATACAAGAACAATAGGTCTGAGATATTGAGGTCACAGAAAATGGTGCAGAGTTCATAATTACTCTAAAGAGTTGCACATAGTTTTAAGTCCATATATTGGGTACTTTTCTGTTGCTGTAACAAAGTACTTAAAGAAGAAAGTTTATATTGGCTTACAGTTCCAGAAACAGAGTCCATAAAGACAGGGAAGACATGCAGAGAATATGATTGGGTAACAGAGAGAAGCTATAAACCCTGCCTCCAGTAATATACTTCTTCCAACATGGCTGTGTCTCCTAAAGATTCCATAATTCCTCCAAACAGCATCACTAATAGAGGACCAAGGTTCAAATACATGAGGCTATGAAGGATATTTCTCTTCCAAACCACCACAGTCTTACTGTAAAAGAATGCTAACTTTGAACAAGTAACTCTTGGGTTAACAGATTTAATCCCACCATTCTAAGCGAAAGCAAAAAAGGATGGAATCATAAACTCGTCTGAAGTAATGTTTTACCAGAAACATTTATACACTAAACAAAACAATAAAAAAGCTCTAGATTTTGGGCTGGAGATACTGCTTACTAGTAGATGTTTGCTGAGCAAGCACAAAGACCTGAGTTCATTGCTCAGAAGCCACATACAAGCAAGGCATGGATGGACAAATCTTGTGTCCCAACACTGGAGGGGAGGGTGGAGTCAGATGAGTCCCTGGGACTTGATAGCCAGCTATCCAGGTTTAGTGAGAGGCCCTGTCTCCAAAGAAAGGTGGGGCAAGATCAAGGAAGGATAATGTCATCTCTAGCCTCCACATACGCATGTGCATGCATTCCACATGAACAAATATGAGTCACACACACAGAACTAGAATTTACAATGCATGTGTTTTTTATAATCTCCAATTGTTGGGGGATATTTTGGTTTAACTTTCAAATACTTATTAATGGTAGCTTATCTCATAGATCTTTTAATGACTTGGCCTCAGAACAAAATTAAACTTCCTGAATTTGATTTCTCTAAAACATATCTAGCAAATGTGATTGCCCTTTCTGTCAAATACGCCCTCAATGCTTTATATGTCTGGAGTGATTTTTTTCCCCCTATCTCATTATGGTTGTCACAAGACTCTTGACATTCTCTAAATCATCTTTCCCTGAGTACAAGAGGTCCACGAGGAAGTCAAGATCGATGATAGACTTCATCTCTCTTGAATTTTAATGCAAATGTCTGTTCCCCTAATCAAACAAAGGTTAAAAAAGGAAATCAAATTAGCTTATTACAAAAGCCAGCATAACTGAACTGACAAGAAAAATGCTTCCTGCATGAAAAGTCTTTAATCAATATCTTAAATAGGAATGTCACTGGGTGGAAGAACTCATAGTGGTCAGGTCCAATCTGCAAATCAATGTAGTCTTTTAAGTAAATATTTGACCACAACAGCTTAATATGCCCTGTTTAGAAGTCTGTTTCACTGTCTTTTTATACTCTTAGGCAGGATCTCATGTGGCCTAGGCTGGCTTCAAACTTGCTATGTAGCCAAAGATGTCCTTAAACTTCTTTTAAAAAGTATTAAAAAGTATTAGTTAAAAAGTATTTTTATTTTATCTTATGTGTGTGAATTTTTTTATTGCATGTATGTCTATGCACCATATCTGTGCTTGGTGCAGGAGAAAGCTAGATGAGGGCATCAGATCCCTTGCTAATGGAATTACAGATGCTTATGAGCTGGCAAGTAGATGTTGAAAACGTAGCCCCAGTCCTCTGGAAGAGCACTCAGTGCTCTTAACCACTTAGCCATATCTCCAGCCCCAACGTTGAACTTCTGATCCTGATGTTTCTACCTCCAGAATGCTGGGATTACAGGCTTGCACCACCACACCCTGTTTGGTGGATGGGTAATCCAAGGCTTTGTGCACTCTACCATCTGAGCCACAGGCACAACCCCAAGACTTCCTTTTCTTATTCCCAAAGTAAAGCAATATCACTGTGTAAATGTTATGTCCAGGGTATAACCTCAATATGAGAGAGAACTCAAGACTGGGCTATTTCACAATGAATTTAATGGGTATTAAATACTGGGAATAAGTGCCTTGTCTTGGATATCCAGTTCTCTGTGCAAGTCAGTTGTTCAGAGCTGGGTTGGAAGGCAGCTACTTATTAAAGTTAGATATAGAAATGATGTTTCCTATTCTTAACTTAAATAGGCTCTCTAAAATGATTTAACCAAACAATACACAAGCCAGGTATAGTAGCAGACATCTTTAATCTTGGACACTGGGAGGTAAATTGAAGAGTTCAGTGAGTTCAAGGCTAGCTTTGAGATTCTATCTCAGAAAAAAAAGGCAGTATAGCTTAAGTTTTGGAAGAGTTTTAGAACTAAGTTTGCCAAAATGCAGTCGTATGATGGATGACTTTTTAGAAATAAATTTCCTACTAAGGAACTCTATCAGTGGTACCAACTGAGCACCTTCATCCTATGTAGCAGTTGCCATGCATTCCAGAAGGACTTTTGTATTGCTATGGACACAAGCTAGAATCTTCTATTAACAGGTGTTTTGTCTTGGGCAAGACACTTGATCTAGAATATAGGAAGATGGTTTGTCTGTCTACCAACCAAAAGGCTCTTTTGGAAATTTAAGAGTACTGAGTGTATATGTGTATGTGTCTCTTTGTGTATGTTTGTGTATGTGTGTGTATGTGTATGCATGTCTGTCTCTGTCTCTCTGTTTCTCTCTCTCTCTCCTCTCTCTCCTCTCTCTCTCTCTCTCTCTCTCTCTCTCTCTCTCTCTCTCTCTCTC
>NW_021604626.1:288887-324349 GCF_004785775.1 Grammomys surdaster
CTCTCTCTCTCTCTCTCTCTCTCTCTCTCTCTCTCTCTCTCTCTCTCTCTTTCTCTCTCTCTCTCTGTTTGTTTGGGTATGTATGCACATAGGTGTGGAGACCAGAGGTAACTGTTCAGTGCCTTCCTCAAATGCTCCTTTTTTTAAAAAAAGATTTATTTTATTTGTATTGATATGTAGCTCTATGTGTGTATTTGCATGTGAGGTCAGATGCCTATGAAAGCCAGAAAAGGGCTTCATATCCCCTGGCGCTGAGTTACAGGTGGATGGGAAACATCTGATATTGAGTGCAGGGATCCAAATTCAGGCCTTCTGAAAGAACAAAATGATCTCAATCCTTTTTTTTTTTTTTTTTTGAGACAAGTCTGTCACTGAACCTGGAGCTCACTGACTTCTAGAATGACTGTCCAATGAGTTTCATGGATCCTCTTGTCTTTGCCTCACCTGCACTGAGATTACAGGCATGTGAGACTATGTCTGTCTCTGTGTAGCACCTTGGCTTGCTCTAACTTGATAAACACAGTTAATGGAGAAGATGCAGCCTGTTCTCATCTTTTGAGGGAGCTTCTGCATAAGGACAGTCCCAGGAATCTTCAAGGTAAATTCACATACTGAGACCTACCCTGCAACCCCAGTGTGTCTCTTGCAGCTAAGGCATTGCTCCTTTGATCACTGTCCTCCCATGATCCTGTCAAGTGCTTATATAGCACCCGTGGTAACTAAATGATCTGATTGTTTGAACTGTATCAGTGTACACTAGTATCCTTGGGAACAAAAGCAGTGCTCCATGAATTGTTCAGTAACCTAATTAATTAAAATAAAGTGGGTTCTTATTGTTTTTGAGATAGGGCCTTGTGTAGCTCAGGCTATCCTTCAACTCCTTATTCAGCCAAGGATAACCTTGAATTCTGATCCTCTTGCTTCTGCCTTCATAGTGCTGGGGTTATAGGCATGCACCACTATGCCCAGTTTATTCATTGCTGGAGATAGAACCCAGGGCTCTGTGACTCCTAAACAAGCACTTCACCAAACCCACAATCTGAAATGACCAACACATGTGTCACAATTTCCAGTTCATCATGGAGAAGTTAAGCTGATGCCTACCTAAAGCCTTCACCCTCACAGATTAGTGTTCATGTAACTACAAAGTAGTCTGCATAGTACCAAAGGAGAAAGATAAACACCAAGCCAGCTACAAATCTTTTGAACTATAAGTTATCTGCCTGTAAGATATGTTGATACAATAGCACAAAACCAATATGTGATTTGAATTAAGGCCCACTCTATACCCAACATTGCTTGGATGGCTAAAACCCCTGAGACTAGCTAGGTCAGTGACCTAGGGGAAAGCCAAATACTACTTTTCTGTTAAAGGAACATACCAATACTCTACTATACTCATAGGTGTGTGCCTTGCTCAGCCATCATCAGAGACACTTCTGAAGATGGGAACAGATACAGAGACTGACAGCCAGACAATGTGCAGAGAGTGAGAGACCTTAGAATACTCAGCCCTATAAGGGATGTCTCCATTAAATCTGCCCTCTCTGGACTCAGGGAATCCTATAGAAGAGGAGTTGGAAAGACTGGGCCATATAGGGGGAATGGAGGATACCAAGGAATCAAGGCTTTTTAGATTCAATAGGGCTTATGAACTCATTGAGACTGAGGCCGCATGCACAGGGCCTGCATGAATCTGCAACAGATAGGGTCCTAGAGGTAAAGGGAGTGCATGTCCCCTTCTAAACCCAGAAGCTATCTCCAAATGATAACTACTAACAAGTGAAAATTTAGTTTTTCCAAGGAAGTCTCACTGGGGAAACAAACCATTCTTAAGAGAAAGCTGCATAATTAGCAGTAGATGGCCAACAGAAAATAAACTCAATGGTGTCTTTGGTGGTTCTTATAATGTTAAGTAAAGGCTTCCCCCCACCCTTACAAGTCTTTCTGTATGCTTTATGGCTTCTGGGTTTGTGGTTTTATTGTATTCTTGCGTGTGTGACCGTGTGTGTGTCTCTGTGTCTATGTGCATTTTTAATGCTTTTTATTTGGCTCCTTTTCTTGTTTGACTGTTTTGTCACATTCCAATTTATTTTTGATTTATCTTATTTTATTCCTTAGAGCCTGTTCTTTTATAATGAGAGACAGAAAGGATGTGGATCCGAATGAAAGGAGATGTGAGAAGGAAGAGTAGGGTGAATGGAAACTGATCAGAATATATTGTATGAAAAAATATCTGTTTTCAATAAAAGGAAAAAAAAGAATTTCCAGTTCATAAAGTGCTCTGGTTAATCATTTCCACATCTGCTTTCTGATTCACAGTGGTTGTCCTGTGATGTAGATATGATTATTCTCACTTTGCAAATGAGAAGAGCAAACCTACAAAAGAACAACCCTGAGTTTCAAGCTTAAAGCCAGAACTCTGCACAGCTCAGTCCTATATTGTTAAAGATTTCACTCTTTTGCATTCTAGAACACTGATGAAAAAAATTTCAACTTCTGATCTTTCTGCCTCTACCTCTCAGTACTGGGATTACGGTGCACCACCACTCCTGGTTTAAGTGATGCTGTGGATAGAATTAAGCTGTGCATGTCAAGCAAACACTCTACCAATTTAGAGAAATAAAACAAAGACTGACGGTAAAACAGAAGATGAAATTGTGTGGCAGTGTTTGCAATTTTATTTTTAAAGTTCAGTTTATTATTATTACTTCATTGTTGTTGTTGTTTGGGAACATTATTTTTCTATGCAGTTCAGGCTAGCCTTGAACACATGATCCTCCTGTGTCTACTGGGATTACAGGTTAATACACAAGGTGTAAATGTCCATGGGATTTGAGGTGATATTTCAACATATGCATACCACATTCTCTGACCAAATCAGGGTAGCTATTGTTTTATTTTTTTTTTAATTTTTAATTATGTAGGTATAGGGTGGGCATGTATGTACATAATTGAGGGCGCTCCAGAAGGTCAGAGGCATTGGATTCCATGGAGCTGAAATTACAAGAGATTATGAATCACCTGATGTGTGTGCTAGAAATTGGTCCTTGGCAAGAACAGCATGTACTCTTAACCCCTGAGCATTGTTCTAGTCCTTATTAGTAGATCTTTCCCTCTCTTTCACACCATTTTTCTTTCTCCTTTTTGGCAGTGCTGGGCATTAAAACCGGACATTACTCATGTTACTCTGGTAATGGCTCCCCCTCCCCCTTTTCATTACTGTGTAATTTTCAAGCAAAGATCTTTAAACTTTCATGTCTGATTTTGAGGTCAAATGTGTAGTTCTGATATTTCCTAGAAATGTTCAGTTTCTACTTTAAACTATATGGAGCCAAATCTAGCTGGAGAGGAAGCATCCTTCTGTGTGGTGTTCTGTCAGCAATCGTGATGTCTGGTACACTACCTTCCCAATTGTCTTGTGAATTTCCAGAATTTCTAAGTAATGAAGCCACTGAG
The DNA here is from genome assembly GCF_004785775.1 of Grammomys surdaster. Taxonomy (NCBI): domain Eukaryota; kingdom Metazoa; phylum Chordata; class Mammalia; order Rodentia; family Muridae; genus Grammomys; species Grammomys surdaster. The sequence continues at coordinate 292,347 of NW_021604626.1, forward strand.
GCTGGCAGATATGATAATAACTAATTCGATTTGTTCCTGGGCTTATCTTGGGCTAAGGACAATTTGGAGCTCAGGCCACTCTGGGAAGAGCTTTGTTTGCTTTCTGGTCAAGGTCACTAAATTCAGCCTAGCTTCTTACGAACACAAGTACTTTCAGAAGAGCAATACCTTCTTTCCTATAGAGCAGAACAAAGGAATTACTACTTCCTCACTAAGAAACCAGAGAGGGACAGGCAATGTAGTAGTACATTTGGTGTAAAATGAAGATATTTGATTGGTTCTCAGGACAGAGCTTCTTACTGCTCCAAATATTGTGATGTTTGATATAGTGCAGAGAGATGAGAGAATCAGTGAGCTAAGCCTTTCTGGCTTAGGAGTCACTGAATAAGGTGACTAGTAAAATTAGCCAAAGACTTTAATTGCGTAACAAACAATAAATAACAATGTAAACTCCTTGTACATGTTTTTTACTTTTTAGTATATTTTTTAAAGATTTGTTTGTAGCGGTGAATTTGTTAAACCTCTTTGGTTCTTGGTGGGTTGTGCACAGCTGAACCTGTCCAGGAGTCCCCTCTCTACCTCATGCAGCTAGCACACATTCCCCTCCAGGGAAAAAAAATCTGTTTTATCTTTGGTACCTTGTTACATTCTACCCCTGAACATATTTTAAAGAGATCTTTCTCCTAGTGAGGCCATTTCAACAGCAGTCATAGAGTGATTGTTTTCCATCTCAATGTTGTTTAAATCCTTACTTTAGAACATAAGGGAGAAAAAAGGCAATCCCAGTCAGGAAGATACCAGCAGCCACTCCTCAGTAGCTTTGAACTAGCGAAACAAGAAGGCACAAGGTAGAAAGGGGGAAATCTACAACAAAAGAGAAATCATGACATCCACACTGCATACACATACACACAATACACACCTAAAAACTGAGGGTTCCTTTTTGGTGTTCTTAGTCTTATTAAAAGAATTCAGAAAAAGACTCAGAAAAAGTTGAAAGACAATAATATTAGAATTTAAGAGAAAAATATTGGACAGGTTAGGTGAAAATCTTGGCTGCCTTCAGAAGGGGAGCTGGAGTAAAGCTTATGCCTTTTAAGTTAGGCACTGAAAGCAACAGTCTTGACTGGGGATGAGAAATGACCCCATAGTCTCAGGCATTTGAATGCTTGGCTGCTACCACCACCCAGTAAGAAACAAATATTCTAGAAATAATACAAAGGCCCTGAGCCTGAAGGCTCTTATTCATGGTTCCATAATACTCCCTGCCCAAATTCTTCCTTCGAACAGTGAAGATGGCCTGATTTCTATCCTTCAGGCTGTTTCCTCTATGTCCTTACTCAACAAGAAATTTTGTAGTTATTTATGGTGTGTGTGTGTGTGTGTGTGTGTGTGTGTGTGTGTGTGTATGCACACATGGCTGTTTGTAGGGACAGAAGCAAGAAGATAACTTCAAGCATTGGTCCTCAGGTGCTACCCAGATTGTTTTTTGAGGCAGGATTTCTCATTAGCCTGGAGCTCATTAATACCTTATACAGGAATTACATGCATGTGGCACCACACCTAGCTCCTTTACATGAGTTCTGGGCTACAACTCATGTCCTCATGCCTACAAGGCAAACACTTTATATAGTGAGTCAGCTCCCAAGTCTGTTTTTTTTTTTTTTTTTTCTGTGTCTGGTAGCTCATATTGGCCCGGAACTCCTGATGTAGCTGAAGATAACCCAGAATTTCTGACTCTTCTGCCTTTACTTTCCGTTCTGAGTGCTCAATTAATTTATACTACATTTTATGCAGTCTTATACATAACAATGAAGACATTTTTATGGCATTGGAAAAACTGTAAGTGGTGGTTGTGCCATTTCATTCAGCAGGGAGAAATAAATATGTTTCATTCTTTTTTTAATCAACAAATGATTCCTGCGATCTATCTTTTTGACTGCAGATCATTAAACACTGTCAAGGAATTACAAACTCTATGGCACTGGCTTCTTGCACAAGCTCCTTGCCCAGCTATGATTTACTTCACAGGCTGGGCATATCTGCCATGGGGAGAGCAGTGATTTCCTCTGCCCTCAGGCTAGGCTTCAATCTTGTCCTTCATTTCTTCCCAGTAGCTGATGTTTGGCTGAGCATACTATATGCCTCTGGGTGCTCTATATTGTGCTCCTTGGCAGCTGGTGTCTAGCAACAAGACCAGGCAGGTGCCTGTAGACGTATGCTTTTGCTTTTGGAGCTGTGACTCAAATGCAAAGTCAGTTCTTTGGATCAAGCATAATTCAGGACTGAACTCAGTGAAGGAGCAACTTGATCTGGTGAATAAATGCTAACTGAATGGGACTCCATATATTTTCTCCTTTCTTTTCCTTTAAATATTAGTATTATCTCTTTCTGTTTGTCGTGTGTGTGTGTGTGTGTGTGTGTGTGTGTGTGTGTGTACATGAACCAATGAAGGTTGGGAAATGTCCAAATGTCATGACACTCATCTGGAGGTCAGAGAACAACTTTGTAGGCTTGATTCTCTCCTGTCATGCGAAAAATTCTAGGATGCTCCAGCGTGGGCTAGGTTTCCAGCTAGGGGTAGATATACTGTTCATCCTGTTCCTGCTCCTGCTTCTACTATTGATGATGCTAGGAGAAGAAGAAATGATGGAGGAGGAAGTCAGAAACTTATATTATTTATTTGTGGGAATGCCATGTCAGGGGCTCCAATTATTAATGGTACAAGTCAATTTCCAAAGCCTCCAATTATTATTGGTATTACTATAAAGAAAATTATAAAAAATGCATGGGCTGTTACAACAACATTATAAATTTGGTCATCTTCTAGAAGTGCATCTGGCTGTCCTAGTTCAGCTTGAATTAAGATGCTTAGTGCTGTCCCTACGATTCCTGCTCAAGCACCAAATAGTAGGTATAGGATGTACCAATATCTTTATGATTGGTTGAGAATAATCAATGATTTATGAACATAGGTAAAATGGCTGAGCAAGCATTAGACTGTAAATCTAAACACAGGGATTTGAGTCCTCTTTTTACTAGAGTCCTGTGACTCAAACTCTTGACCTCAAGCTTGCATGACAAGTAACTGCCTTTGCTTGATGAGCCATCTTGCCTGTCCTGTTCCCCTTTTATTCTTTATTTTGAAAGTCAGAACACCAGGGAATTAATATCTTAAAAGTAAGCCCTCTGGTATGAAAACAAGACTCAATTTGTACAATGCTTGCCTAGCATGCATGAAACCCTAATTTCCATTTCCAACACCACATAACCAGAGTATGCTCTCTGACTCAGGGTATCAACAACCTTTTCCCCCAGCTTCCAGGAGGAGAGTTCTCAGATTTGAATTCACATAAAACCTGAGCTCATAGCCAGGTGGGGCATACACTTTTAATTCCAGCACTCAGGAAGCAAAGGCAGGCAGATCTCTGATTTCAAGGCTAGCCTGGTTTATAGATTGTGTTCCAGGACACAGAGAAACTCTATCTCAAAAAGCCAAAACCCAAACTAAACAAAACAGAAAAACCTGGGCTTATATCAAACTATGTATAATATTAAGTATTAAAAACATTTTTTTCAAGCCAAGTGTAGTGATGCGTACCCCAAGCCCCAGAACTCAGGAAATGGAGGCAGAAGGATCAGGTATTCAAGATCACCCTTAACTACACAGGAAGTCTGAATCTAGTCTAGGATATGTAAGATTCTGTCTTTAAAAAAAAAAGTAGAAAAGTAAATTCTTATACCTGTGGTTTCTCACTAGGCAAGAAGGTGTCATACTGCCCAGAGAAAGGAAATGGATGCCTACAGCCCAGTTTAAAACCTCACCCATGTACTGTACAGTAAGTACTAGGGAGAGCTGGCTCTCTGGTTGGCCTTCAACCTTCCACAGCCTATAGGACATGGTTCTGAGGCCCTACAGGACACCTAGTTAGAATACTGATGTAATGACTTCAATTCTCATCATGCCTGTATTTGTAACATCATAGAAGCCAACATGCTAGAAAATGCAGCTGCTCTAATATAAGAAATACTCAGATAAGAAACACAGATTCTATCTACTGTTAATTTGCAATCTATATTTCCCACAATTCCAGAGCAGGAGAAGCTGTGTGCACCATGTTTTCTAAAGAGACAGAGCTAAGGAACACCGGTACAGGACAGCATTTCCCAGAAAATGCTCCAAGGAACATTACTGCTATTGCTTTTATTGTTGTTATTATTATTTAATAGGTTTTCTCTGCCAACTAAATAAGCCAATTCAAGCCAAATTAAAAACATAAAAACAGGTTTATTGAGGGCAGCTCTGGGTGGGTTCACTGGTGTCAGAGAACAGTACCAGGGAAACAGCCATGCAAATGGGGGAGGGGAAGAGAAGAAACACAGAGAAACACAGAGAAGTGGAAAACAGGGAGAGAGGGAGATCTTGGGTGACTGGTCCCAGCAGACACTTGGCATACCTGGCAGTGACAGATGATGCAAGCAGTAGCTAGGTCCCAAAGAGCAGGATAGTGGAATCATATGTATATCGGTAGGGTTAGTATTAGGGGTCCTGGGTTTCCAGCCTTTTGTTGATAAAAATGAATAAGGGTTGACCTAATCATCTCTGACTACTTCCTACTGATATTGGGGCATCATTTTTTTTTTTTTAAAACAAGGCTTATATCTCAGGATGGCCTTAAATTCACCATGTAGGCAAGGGTGACCCTAATATTCTGATCTTCTTGTCTCCATCTCTTAGGTGCTGGATTACAAGTATGCACTACCATGCCCAGTTATATGTGCTGGGGATAGAACCAAAGGATTTAGTCATGCTGGCAAGTACTCTACCAACAGAGCTACAGCCCCCAGCTCAGGACAGTAAATTTTTAGTCATGAACAAAAATCTGGATACAAGTAGACAAACAATCCTCCTGGGTGTGGTGGTTCACTTGTAATCCATGCAACGGAGAGGTAGAAACAGTAGTATCTTAGATCAAGACTAGCCTGGGCTACATGGTAAACTTGACACCAGCTTGGACTATATAAGACCCTATATCAAATTCAAGTAAGCAAAGGAAAGAATTCATGAGTCTTTCCTGAAGACTCCTGTCCTGTCCTGAAGACAGGAAACTCTTTGTTGCTTTTTATAACCCATGCTCCTCACTCCTTTTGTTTGTTTTTCAAGACAGGATTTTGTCTTATATAGCCTGGCTGTCCTACAAGTTCTTGGGTTAAAGGCTTGGAGCAACACCACCTTGGCATAATTCATGACCCTTAACATAACTTAAGGCTTAGCATAACTTAAGCCTCAACACTTGTGTTTTATCTAGCACTTTTTAAAATGCATTTATCAATGGTTTTTATCTTTTATTTTTCCTGAAACAAGCATAGCAGACACAGGGCATTTTGAACTCCTTCTGGCTCTGAGTACTTATTTCTGGTCTTTAAAGACTGTTTAGACTTTGGAAGTTCTAGGAAAACTACCAAAAACCATTCCTCCAGTGCACATCCCATGAATCATTTATTGGAGGAATAAAAGAACAATGCAGTTCTGAGTTTGTCTGAGATTTAAAACAGCTCCCTCAGTATTCATCCAGAGGCAGCCAGAGAAATTGTCTTTTCAACTGTACAAATGTCTCTATGGCTTGGAGTTCAAATGGTTTGGGTATGCCTGTGATGGCCATTACTCTAAAAGCTGCTTTATGTGGGCCTGATCAAGTGGGACTGCAAAGGGGAAGTAGGTTCTGTGGTTACTTTTCCTGGGTCTTTGCACTCTTTTTTTTGTTTTTGTTTTTTTGTTTTTGTTTTTGTTTTTCGAGACAGAGTTTCTCTGTGTAGCCCTGGCTGTCCTGGAACTCACTCTGTAGACCAGGCTGGCCTCGAACTCAGAAATCCACCTGCCTCTGCCTCCCAAGTGCTGGGATTAAAGGCGTGCACCACCACCGCCCGGCCCCTTTGCACTCTTTTTACTGCTGGGTATCACCAAAGTCAGTAAGTAACAAGAAGAAGCAGGGTCAGGATACAGGGAGGATATAGAAGCTACTAGTAGCCTTTCTTCAGAATTGAAACATTCCATCCTGGAGGGAAGAGGGCTCTTAAAACTGGGGAACTCCTGAAACAAAAGGCTTAGGAAGTCCTGGAAGTTACAAGATTAATAAGCCCCTCCCGAAGGCTATAAAAGCTAGAAACTATGGCAGGGGAGAGAAGCACAAGCTCACTTGCACAAGCTTCAGAGGATCCAGCCTTTGAGAATCGTCCACGCTTTGATGCAGGTGGCTTTGAGCCATCCGTCCATGCCTCTGTGAATAAAGCCAATGAGCTCAGCAGATCACTAAGCTAGATTTGGGTGGACGTGCTTCTTTGGCCCATCTTTAGTGCTTTGTGAATAGATCTTTGGTCACATGGCACCAGGAGATGTCACCCATAATGGTAGAAATACCACCTTAGGAGACTTGCAGCTGTTTTTTAACTAGCCCCAAAACTCCCTCATCCTATATAAGGATTTTGAAGATGTTCAGGAATGTTCGTGGGCTCATCTCTGGTGACCTAAGATTTGATGGAAAAGTTTAACTTAGAATTTGGTCTGAACTGAGGTGTGAGATCTCTAGAGTTCATCTCATCTAAGTTCCATACTCTTAAGTTTATACCTGGAAGAGCAGCCACTACACAGAGCCTACAAAGCTAAGAGCCTGCAGGAGCTGAGAGGGAGTCCTGGCAACACTTTGTCATCAGAATTCCAGGAACTGAAAAATATATGCTTGGCTAAGCATGCCCACAAACAGCCACTGAGTGTTGCTGCACATCAGTCATGGATGTGGTGAGCTACTGCACTGCACAGTGAAAGGCTGTTTGTCTTACTTATTTAGGATATGGAAGACCTGAACGGGGTTCTAGAAACTCCCATCCTAGGGCCTTGCTTATCAGCAACACCTTGGGCCTCACAAATAAGGGCTGTATTCCTGAGTGCCTGGGTCTAATTACTGATCTGCCTGCTCCAATTTGTCATTCTTTTCAATTGAAAAAAATTAAGGAGAAGATTAACATGGATATTCTTGTATGTGTGTGAAAAGTTAGGGTACCCTGAACCACATTTCTCTTCTGTGTTTTATTTCTGTGAAGATGTAGTTTAAGAATGTCACTTCTGAGAACACAGAAGGTTGGAGAGGAGCAACAGCAAAAAAGGGGGGTCTTGGGATGAATTTGACTGTAAACATGTCAGTTGCCCCGATTGAAGCTTGGTATAATTGGAGAAAATTTAGGCACCATGATGCACACCTTGATACAAAGATATGGGTGAAGGTAGGAGGATTGTAGCTAAGAACACATAAGATCTTGTTTTTAAAACAAAAATTAAAGAAAACAAAACAAGACTGAACATGTGGCTTGGGCTTGTAATCCTATCATTTGGAAGGAAGAGGCAGGAGAATCAAAAGTTCAAGGTCAGCTCAGCCTCAGCTACATAGCAAGTTCCAAAATGGGCTACATGAGATATTGTCTCATGACAATAACAACAACAGCAAAAGGAAAAAAGATTTAGGTATCTTTGGTGGTCTCATAAAGAAATCTAGATTTTGGATGTCTTTATAAACAAAAACAAAAAACAGAAAATCTGGCCATACCAGGCCCTGATTCTGTATGCAATGATTTTGGATTAAATGGCCTCTTAAAATAGAGGTGCATTTTCTCCTTGATCCTCCTAGACTTGCAGTTGAGCAGAAGGAAAAAAAAATCACCAAGCCTTCAGCAGAATTCATTTATCCTTTATTCATACACTCAGAAATACTTATTGAACATCGATGTTGTAGTCAATTGTAGTAAGTCCACAGAGGTGGCAGAGGAAAGCAGGGCTCTCTGCTCCTTCATGTAGTGCTCTGGTTCTTTCTGTCTCAGCCTCTCATGCTCGACTTCCTGCTTCTCCTTCTAAGATTTCATCACTTCAGCGATGTCAGTGATTACTAACTGGCTTAGTGGAAGACTCTAGAACTTTCAAATGGTATCCACACCCAGATGCAACCCCAGTCTGTGCACATATGCTGAGCACTTACAGGGACCCTTGCCAGAGACTGACAAAACACCAGAGCAACTGCAACTGGGGACAGATACTCCCAGTGGTTTACGTTGTTTCTGTGTTTGTGTCCATATAAACACATGTGTGTGGGTGTACACCAGTGCCAAGGTCAGAGACCCACCTTGGGCACCAGTCCTCAGGCACTGCCTTTTGTTTGAGTCAGGGTCTCTCTATGCATTTCTGGCTGGCCTACAGAGATCCACCTGCCTCTGCTTCCTGAGTGATGAGATTAAAACTGTGTACCCCTTTAACATCCTCTACTTTATGTTTTGAGTCAGAGTTTCTAACTGGCCTAGAACTAGCTAATAAAGCTAGGTTAGCCAGCTAGTAAGCCCAGGGAACTTCTTGTGTCTGCCTTTCCAGTGCTGAGATTACAAGTGTGCCTGTTTTTTTTTTTCTTTTTGCACAGGTTCTCAGGATCAAAGTTGAGTTCTTATGCTTGTTTTACCAACCGAGCTCTACAATGCTCTCTTTTGACAGCATGGTAGATTGAAGAATTGTATTAATTAAATTGCAAGAATTATGATTCCCCCAAGTCCTGTATCTTTTATCTTAAAAGACTATAGGCAATAAGTAAATCTCTTAGGCACTTTAGAGGTCCAAAGATGAGTTGTTATTCAGGTGGTGTGGATGGATCCCATGCAATCAACAGAGATCCTGGATAGAAAAAGACTAGAATGTGGACAGGAAACGTCTTTATGTTGGTAGGCATTGGCATTGGCCTACCAACATAAAGATGAAGAAAAAGAGACAAGAGTCAGAGATACTCATCTTTCAAAGCCAGAAAAGGAAGAGAGAGACTTTTCCACCTGGGCCTTTAGAGAGAACTTGGCCTTTGTTTTCTTTAGTTCTTCATTTTCCTGGCTGTTCAGAGTTGCAGATCTTGTTGCTACTGACAGCATCAGCAGGCATATTGGAAAGGATCCCTTACTTGAAGAAGTGGACATTAGCCTACTTTACTTTCATACTGTCTATGCTCTGGGATCTAAGCACACTGGGCTGGTTCTTAAGTAGGTAGGATCCATGGAGGCCCACAGTATGCTCTGGGAAGGTCTGGAGTTTTTGAGGAGCCTAAGTGTTGTCTAAAATGTGGTCTCATTTTACTGGCAGCTTCTTAAAGGCACGTGTCTCATTCAGAAATATGACCTTTGGTCAACAAAATATGTCAAGCTTTCAGGTAAATTTAATCAATGGACACATCTCTTTTATTTTCCCCCAGATCAGTATTTCATATCGCATTTCCTTCCATTAGCATTGATATAGAGCAGCAATTGATAGCCAGCCGTATCGACAGACCCTCCTGGGCACAATCCAGGAGGACTTTAAATCACCTATTCCCAGGATGATTCATAGAGCGCAGAGAGGGGGCAGTCACGGGGTATTTCTGTATAAAGCTGAAATAATACAAGTCCCTACCTTCACTGACATGACCCAGCTTAACTAATTTGAGGAACTGTGCCTGCCTCTCTCTCAGCACCCTGAATCAGAACTTATTAGTAATTATTTAGATAGATTGGGCTGCAGTGTTGATTTTGGAAGGTAAGTCCCTGTGTCCTTCAGGGCTAAAAATTTACTCCCACCTAGTAAGCTCATTCCTCACTAGTATCTTCCTTTGAGGGGAGGGACCATGCAAAGATATTTCAGACCCTCTTGTCTTGATCAACTAGTACAGGTCAGGCTGCCACTAGCGGTACATAGATTAGTAAGTCTCAGTTCTTGTCCTGAAGGGATCAGAGCAGAAGTTGTAACTCTTGGAATGTTTGTTCTGCCAATTGTTTTAATTACTTTCCCAAGGATAAAGTTGTCTGTAGGACTATGAAAAGGATAGCTTGGTTTCTGGTAGAGCACTGGCTAGAAATGGCCAGAGACCCTGCGAGGGACGGCATACATTTCACCACACTTCCAGACTCCAGGCTCCTGACACTTGGTCTAAGACCTCCATTGATCAGCGCCTTTCAGTCACATAGGGCAACGCCCCTACCAGCCCTTCCACAGGTAGAGGGCATGACTACAGGCCTCAGCCTCCAGAGATTACCATATTAATGAGATACCTAAAGGCCAGAGGGTGTAGCCAATTAAGTATTCCTTCTTGGACTCACCTCCCTCCTCTCTCCCTATTTAACTCAGATCTGCCCTGAGTTTCGGGGGGTGGGGAGGGTGCAAGCAGATTCATCTACTTTCCACCAAGACAATAAACCCTTTAAAACCATGGACTTCTCATGTCTTTGGGGCCCTCCTGGAAGCGTGGAGAAGGCCTTTGACTACTGAGCTGCTATTTAATCTCCTGCCAGAAGACTTCTCTACATTCTAGCCTTGGAGGCCACCAATTCAATCAAGCTAGCTGAGCCAGAGACCCAGCCAAGCAAGTCTCAGTAACAAAGAGTCTGTACCTGTGGGGCGCTGTCAGGGCTTTCCTCCCTTTTGTTCCTCTCGGCTGCAGGCTGGTCCAGCCCATATCCCCCCAGCCCCTGTTCTTCTGTGGCTCTCAGTGGCATCTGGGGGGGGGGGGCAAAGACAGAGACCATTGGCCTCCAGGTCAGCCGTAGGCACGGAGACCCCCTCTCAGAAGCCCTGCCCCCGCGGGACCTCAGACTGAGGTCTCCTCACACCCAGGCAGAGCCCACCCAGTGCTGCATGGAGTGAACTCGGTCAAACTCCTGCGCTTCTGCCCCGGAGCTGCGAGATCCACAACTCCACCCAAAAGGACCCACGCCCGCCCATGCGTGAGCTAACCGCCCCACAGTTGTCTTATTTCATTTTCTGTTGCTCTGGCAGAATATCCGGAGGCTGGGTAATTTTTAAAGGGCTTTCTTCCCTCACTACTTCCAAGTCTGGGAAGTCAGTGAGTATGTGTTGATATCTGCTTGTCACTGAGCAAAGGTCTGGTGCTGTATTGTAGCGAGGTCGGGGTGTCACATAGCAGACCAAACCAGTGTAGCAGCATGGGTCCTTCCTCTTTGTATAAAGTCAGCACTTCATGACCTCATCTAACACTTATCACCTCCCTGTGGCCCTGCCTTCAAAGACCATTAACACAAGAACTCCGGAGTTGTATTGTGCACATAAGCTTTGAGGAGAAATATTTAAATCAGTTATCTGTTAGTGTGGTGTTTCAGATTTAAAATAAAACTAAGCACTGGTGACATAATCCAGTAGAGCCCTTACTGAGTGTGTGTTGTTGGGAGCATAGCTTAGTTGGGAAATTAGTGCCCTGTAGATACAAGGTGCAGGGTTTGATGCTCAACACCACATAAACTGGATGTAGTGATCCCAGCAGTGAGGAGACACAGAAAACAGGATCAGAAGTTTGTGATTCCCCTGTCCTTCCCCGAGACCCTGAGAGAGGTTGGGGGCAGGGAGAACGAGAAGAGGTCATCCATCAGTGAGTGTTGATCAACACAACCTTGTAAACTTGTTTAAAATATTATACAATTTATTTTTTGAAAAAAAAATGTTTTTTAACTGCATTGCTTAGCTCTTGAGTATGAACTCGTAGATTTACCATCTATGTTAATGCCACATGACATTTCAAAAGTTTGGCCATGGTCAGGAATGGTAGTGTAAACTTTAGCCCCAGCACTCAGGAAGCAGTGACAGCATACCTCTCCCTGTTGTTTGTCTGACTGCTGTGAGGCCAGTTCCATCCACTCAGTGAGGTCCAGGTAAGCCAGGGCTATATAGTGAGACCCTGTCTCAAAAATAAACCAATATAAGTTTTCTTTCTAAAAAAGTTTGGCTGGACATGTCTGCCTGGATATTCAGTGTGTGTATGTATATGTTTGTATGGATGAAGTTGTGTTTTAATACACATGCATGTGATGTGTGTGAAGGTCAGAGACTGGTTTCAGAAGTCTTTCTTAATTACTTTATTTTTCTGGATACGGACATTCACTGATCCTGGAGCTCACTGATTTGGCTCTGAGGATCTTTCCATTGCTCTCTTCCAAGTGCTGGGCTTAGAGACATGCAGCATCTCACCTTGTTTTTATGTGGGTACCAATGAGCCAAACTTCAGGTCTCATGCTTGCTTGGCATCAACTTTACTGACTAAGCCATATTCTATCCAGTCTAAGGTCTATCCAGAACTTCACTTACTATAGACTCTCTAACAGATCCAGAGATTGGAAAGGAAAGCACACATGATGATTTTACCTGATCATGGAAGGCACTGGGTGAAAGAGTTGCAGATCTGTGAGAACATTCACTTGGGCTGGGAGAAAGATCCTTAGAGGCATCTGGCTTCTATGTGGTATGACTGTGACTGACCATTTAGCTTTGGACAAATGAGCAGTGTGAGACTCTGAGAAGAGACTTAGTAAGGCCAGTGGGGGTGTGGTTATGAATGAAAAGCATATCTTGGAAATGAAGTACAAACACTCCACTATAAAAAAAACAACAACAACAACAACAACAACAAAAAAACAAAGTCAAAGCCCCCCACCAACAGATGAGGAAGGCTGATTCCTCAGGTTGGGCTTCTCTGAAGCTTCTGAGAGCTTAACAGCTTAACCTCCCTCATCCCTGTGGTATGAAAATGCCGTCTGCTTGTCAGTGTTCTCTCCTGTAATTAGATGCCTAGAAATAGTGAGACAAAAGGGGACAGAAAAACTCTTACTCCTCTGTGGTCCTAGGCAGGGCTTGTTAGAGACAAGGGCACTGGCCAGGCCAAAGCCATATTTGAAAATGGCAGCCTGTATATATGCTACAATAGTTGGTGTTATGGGTGAATAGAAAGGGACACACAGGCTCTGCCCTTGGAAGATGCATTGCTCACTTAAGGAACCTGGTTACAGCCACAGAGATAACCACAGGATGGTTTCTGGTTTGCATCCTACATGCCTGTCTTAGTTTATAACTGGTCAGTCTTTCGAGAGCTGACTTGAGGACAGGGACCTTGGGGAGCTTTTAAACAGACAGTGTCTTTTTTTCTTTTTTTCTTTTTTGGTTTTTCAAGACAGGATTTCTCTGTATAGCCCTGGTTGTCCTGGAACTCCCTCGGTAGACCAGGCTGGCCTCAAACTCAGAAATCCTCCTGCCTCTGCCTCCCAAGTGCTGGGACTAAAGGCGTGCGCCACCACCGCCCGGCTAAACAGTGTCTTAGATGGCTGATAAAAGAAGGAAAAAAAAATCAGAAGTGCTGGACTGATAATAAGAAGAATGCACATACTTTGCATGTGATTTGCATACATTAGCTATTTGTGAGGTAGCATACAGCTGTGGGAAAGCCCATTATCCTTTTTACCAATAAAATCATATGGAGTGATACTATGCACAAGGTATATGATTTTGTTTGCTTGTTTGTTTGTTGAAACAGGATCTAATGTAGTCCAGGCTAGCCTTGAATTTACTGTGTAGGGAGGATGACCTTGAACTTCTGATCCTTCCAAGTGCTAGGGTTATATTTGTACTATTATGCTGGTTTTATGAAGTGTTTGGGATAGAACCCAGGGCTTCATTCATGCTAGGCAAACACTCTACCAACTGAGATACATCTCCAGGCCTCTTGTTTATTTTATTTTACAGCTCATAATTTTTAAAGATTTGTTTTATTTTTAATTAAAAAATTTTTTTTGAGACAGGGTTTCTCTGTATAGCCTTGGCTGTCCTGGAACTCACTCTGTAGACCAGGCTGGCCTCAAACTCAGAAATCCACCTGCCTCTGCCTCCCAAGTGCTGGGATTAAAGGTGTGTGGCACCACTGCCCGGCCTTAATTAAAATTTTTATTCTTTGAGAATTTCATACAATGCATTTTGATCTCCCAACTCTCCCCAGATCCCCATCCCTACCCCTACTTCCTGACAGTTAACTTAGAGACTTCTTTTATTTTTTTTAAACCCATCAAGTCTAATTTGTGCAGCCCGTATATTCTTGGATGTGTGACCTTCCAGTAGAACATACTGGAATTGCTAGGTGCTACACTCTTGAAGAAACCTGATTCCCCAGAATCTACAGGTCCTCATGCATGTAAAGCAATGACTTTATTGATTGAGATTCTTCTAAGATCTTGCAAATCAAATTTTATTGCAAAACAGTCATAGTGTGATAGTGGATAGACATGACCAGGAAGCTTAAACCATGTGTTTCTGTGTCATTATGAAAGTGTGTAATAACCTCTACTCTCAGACCTTGTCTTTATAGCATGGCAGGCTGTGCTATGGAATGTCCACACTCCTTCTACATAAGAGGAAGGAAAGGAATTTGAGTACTTATTTCTTCTTAAGATAGAGGTTGTACATACCACTTTGGCTCATGCTACACTGCTGATGACTTGGTCATAGGGTACATCTGGCTGCAAGGAGGGCTGGGACATACTTTGTTGAGTAGTCACACACCCAATTTGAACCACATCAACTGCAAAATGTTGTAGTATTAAGAGTGTATCACAGTTCTTTATATCCTTTCCAGGGGTAAATTCACACACCCACAGAAGTTTCATTTTCCCTCTCTGTCACCAGCTTCCTTTTCTTCCTCCTTCTTTCTTCTTTTCCTTATTCTCCTTCTCTTTTCCCTCATCCTTCTTACTCTCTTCCTCATGCCTTTCCTTTTGGGGATGGAACCCAGGGCTTCACACACATTAGAGAAGTACCTTACCCTAAGATGTGCTCCATTCTGAGCTCTTAATTCTGCTTGCTTCTTTGTTGAAGTCTCCTGCTTCTGCTTAGAGTTTCTTGGTTTTATTTATTTATTTACTTATCTATCTATTTATTTATCTTGCCTACTTTGACCTAGCTCTTATCTGATTGACCTTTGTAGAAAAAGTTCCAAGATATGGAGGTGGGCATCCTTATCAAAGGCACTTCAGAACAGATAATTTCTTGTGTGGGAGTGTGTCTGGTACTGGTAGAATGAATGCTAAATGGCACTCCTGTTCTCTTCCCAGTGAATTCTAGTATGATCTGTAGGTATGATAATGCCAAATGCTTCCAGACATTGCCTCAGAATGTGGTGGGAAAAACTGTCCTCGGTTACAACATTGATTCCTATAATGATGGGAGCTTGCCCCTCTCCATGGATTTAATGGTTACTTTTGTTCTTAAACACCAATATACTTCAATTCAGTTAGCTTCTGGGGATTGAGGCTCTAGGTAACTATTCATTTACATGAGCACTAGACTCCATACTAGAACACCTGAAATATTCTGGAAAATAATGAGGTCTTAACCTTCTACTACTTAGAAGCATCCAGGAAGAGCAACAGTGTACTGTGTAGTTTCTATTACCCCGGTTTAAGCTCTGGGCAGACCACACTATCAGTCCACCCCCCACACCACACCCCCACCCCCAGGATCCCTTGGATTCGAGGATGAAAGACACACACACACACACACACACACACACACACACACACACAGACTCATTTTTAAATATGTTTTTAGCCCAATGGCCAGGCACTTCTAAGCTTCCCACAGCTAACATGCCCTTACCTTCACTCCCTGCCGAACACATCTGAGTCTGCCCTCAACTTTATTGCCCAGTTATCTTTTCCTTGCTCAGCACCCTAAATCTGTCCTGAGCTTAGTTGTGTTTCTTATTTCCCGCCTGCTACCCTAGGTCCAGTTGGGGAAGCAGCCAATGGCCACTCGACCTGAGATCTCACTTGGCTGGTGGCTCTTTCTCCCTCCAAAGCATGATGAAAAACATTCCTCCTCCCACATCTCCTCACCTGGCTACAAGAACCTGGAAGTCCTGCCTATTCTGCATAGCCATTGGCCACTAGCACCTTTATTGTTTTATCAAGAACCAATTGGGGAACAGGACCTTCAGCATTCACATGCAGATTCCCAATCAAAACATCAGAACCTTTCCGTGTAGAACAGAGATCTATTGTTATACTAAGCCCAACTTTCAGGTCCTGATTTCAGATCTAGATAGAGAGCAAGAAATATTCATCACTTAGCAGTCTTAAGGTATGATCTTGTCCATCTTTGATACATCATTGTCTCACCTCCAATCTGTCCTGAAAAATGATGTAACAAGTTTTCAGAACTCCATGAAATCTTGTCCTGGAAGAGAGGATGTTTCTCTGGATAGTAGTACCAGGCTTCAACCTTTTCCTTCTTCCAACATGAGATTCCTGGGGAAATTCCAGTTTCTTGAAGCCCATTGTTTCCACTGTCTGCTAGCCAAAGAGAGGGTACAGTGTCTCCTTAGGACATCTTCATTCTTGCCCGGTTACAATGCCAGATTGTAGGCCTGGTCTTAAAAAAAAAAAAAAAAAAAAAGGAGGCTATGGGATGGGTCTGATATGATCAGGAGAGTGCTTAAGGGATTCTTCTTGGAAAGATATTTGAAATGTAAGAGGGATCTGAGGGGACTTTCTATGCTGGTAAGAAGATAGGGTGTATGGTGCAGTGAGGAATGTGCCTGGGTCTGACAGGCAGCAGAGAGATAGGAACCTCAGTTCTGCTGAGACTAGGATCTTGCTCTGGTCTACCCTTAGCTCCTGGGCTCCTGCTCTCCATTAAAAGAATTCATAAGAGACACACATAGTAGATAGACAGAATTATTACAAATAAATCTGGACATTCTTTAGACTGAGGGTGGGTGTTGTACAAAAAGACCATTGTAGAGAAAAACACTCTCAGAGGGTGAGATTGGCTAGTGGTCAGAGTGACCATTGTGCCCCCACAACATAAAGTTTTTATTGTTTGTTTTCTTTTTTTTTGAAACAGAGTCTCATGTAGCCTAGGCTGGCCTCAAACTCACTATGTAGCTCAGGCTAGCTTTCAACTCTTGATCTTCTTATCTTCTTCTACCAAGTTCAAAGATTACAGAGTTGGACTACCAACCCTGTATTTCTAATATTTTTAAGGAGACAGTTTCCTGAGGGGTCTTTTCTTGTCAAAGTGATTGGCAGACCCATTTAGATTCACTTTTTTTTTTTGTTTTTTTTTTTTTTTGTTTGTTTTTTGTTTTTTGTTTTTTGTTTTTTGTTTTTTGTTTTTCGAGACAGGGTTTCTCTATGTAGCCCTGGCTGTCCTGGAACTCACTCTGTAGACCAGGCTGGCCTCGAACTCAGAAATCCACCTGCCTCTGCCTCCCAAGTGCTGGGATTAAAGGCGTGCGCCACCACCGCCCGGCTTAGATTCACTTTTAAGAGAGTGGATAACATAGTAAAGTCTTTGTTTTTCATGAGTAACTCCACTGCTTACATAGCAATCTTAGGATCTTTGGTATAGTTTAGAAAGTGTGTCTCTACTCATGGTAGAAGGTTAGATCCAGATCTCATTCTTTAACCCATGATCCTGCAGTTCTGTTTCTGCTTATATAGACTGCTGATGAGGGAAGAGCTCATCTTCAGTTCCCTTCCCTTTAATCCTGCTGTTACCTGATTAGCTACCAAGTTCTACCTGGTGAACTTGAATGAGGACCCAGAGCTTCAGGCACACACACAGCCTCTTACCACCACAAGCAGAGAATTGCCAATTGCCCCTATTTCTGAACTCCTGAGCTTAGTGGGGTTAGTGAATTTGTATCATGTTAAGGCACAGGCTTCTGGTGAGCTTTGTTCCTTTGCTTATTAGTTGTGAGGAGAATGAAAAGACTCCAGCATCTGTATTCAACTCCAAGTCCCAAGGGAGTTTTTGCCAATGTGGATGGAAGGAAAGTGGCCAGTTGACAGTATCAAAAATTCCATCTTTCACTGAAGCTTGAGGGATTATATTATATTTTTGTTATATTTCAGCCACAATTCCAAACAAGAACATTTATGTTCACCTAAGATAAGGTCATTAGTCTCAAAATCTTTGTCCCTTTGTAGCTATTGGGTTGCAGGAGTGCAACCCTGGAGTATAATAATTAAGCACTTTTATTTTTGTCTGACTTGCTCTTTTGCTCCACTAATTAGTCTCTTGCATCTAGATGACCATGGTCACCTTGAGGTAATGAAAGGTCTTCTAACCACCAATTAGTGTATTTAATTCAGAATGTTTGCCAAAGCATTTAGCTTTGTTCAAGGTTATAGCTACATTTCTTTGCTAACTGCTATAGTTGTTTTTGTTTTTAATAGCATCTCATGTATCATACGTTGTGTTGAGTTCATCACTGTGTAGCAAGGGTGACCTTGAACTTGATTCTTCTGTCTCCACCTGTCAAGTGTTAGAGTTATATCAGTGTATCACCATACCTAGTTTATGTGGTATTGTGAAGGAATTCAGGGATTTGTGCATGAGGACAGCACTCTATCAGCTGAGTTTCCCCCTCAGCATCTTCTACAGATGAGACTTAATTTTCTTCCAATTGTACATTGACTCATTAGCCCCTTACTACACTAGCTCTTAGCTCTTGTGATGTCAGAGAAAGGAAGAGAAGACAGCTTCTCTTTCTGTGTGTAAAGCATCCTCAGCAGAGAAGGTGCCTCTGAGAACCTTTGAGTGACTGTAAGAGCCAGCTGTGAATCCTGCCATGTCCCGTCCATAAAGATAGGTTGGGTCAGGATGGCTGAATCATTTCCTTCTTTCTTTTCCGCTGTCTTATTTGTTGCTTGTTACCTTCCTTCTCTCCTCCTTTAGTGAATGTTTCTCTATCTTTGGCCTTCAAGGGAAAGTTCTCCTTTTTATGCTTCTTTTATTTCCTGGTAATGTTCCTGGGTTGTTATTTTCCACAGGCATCATCCTGGCTAGTTTTATGTCAACTTGACACAAGCTAGAGTCATCAGAGAGGAGGGAGCCTCCATTGAGAAAATGCTTCCATAAGATTCTGCTGTGAACTTAAGCTAGAAAAAGGAAGTAGGCTTCAGGCATGAAAATGACTTTGGGCTGGGACAGGGAAGTAGGCTCAGATATTTTGGTCATCCTGATAAGCCCTTAGAAATAGTGATCACAGGACTCTGTTTATTGTCCTGTGTGTTCTTTGATTATTTGGGTTTATTGTCTTGGTTGTTCCTATATTATTTGCATCTATTGTATTACTAGTTCCTCAACCTAGAACTAACCTTAATACTTGCAAAAAAAGGAGTAGGAGGGATGGGATAGGGGATTAATGGGGGGGGGGAATGGAGAAAGGGGATAGCATCTGAAATGTAAATAAATAAAGTATCGAATTAAAAAAAAGGACATAGGCATGCATTAAGAAAAAAAAGATTCTGCTGTGAAGCATTTTCTTAATTAGTGAAAGGCCCGGCCCATTGTGGGTGGGGCCCCCCTTGGATGCTGGTCCTGGGTTCTTTGAAAAAGCAGGCTGGGGAAGCCAGTAAGCAGTACTCCTTCATAGCCTTCACATCAGCTCCTGAATCTAGATACTTGTCTTGTTTGAGTTCCTGTCCTGGATTCCTTCCATGATGGGCTATGATGTGGAACTATAAGCCAAATAAACCCTTTCTTCACAGCTTACCTTTGGTTATAGTGTTTCATTGCAGCAATAGAAACCCTAACAGGGATCGACTCTTCAGTCCAGGGTTCCCAGAACTCTCTCTTCTGAGCTGCTCATAGCGCAGCCATTAAGGTGAAGCCCTAAAGATTTGGTCATTACATTCCATATTTCAAAGTAAATCCATCCTGCCCCTGTTCTTGTTCGTGCCAATGATGCTTTTTATTTTTCTACATAAGATTTTGTTAGTTGTAGTATAAATAAAATTATAACTCATTGCATTTACCAAATGCATTGGTGGGTATCACACATGCAAAGCAGGGAACGTGCATTTGTAGGTTTCAGGTGCTGTCTTTAGCTCTTGGATTGGTAGAAGGTAAATAGTCATCTGGGGACAGATTTTAAAGATTTTCATAGTCACTGGGATGTTAAAGCAGACATGAAAGTGGGCAATGGATGGCCTTAGGAACTAAAAATGGCTGACTATAGTTTGGCTCTGGTCTGTAACATTTTAGTCTTCCGTAATCACTAAGCTGAGTCATTTGGCTTAGTAGAGTCTCGTATGTATCAGTATGTTTGTGTTTGCGTATGTATGTAAGCATATATGCCAGAGGTCAACCTGGATGGAGTGTCATTACTCAAGAACTGTCCACTTTGTATTTTCAGGACAGCCTCTCATTGGCTTACAGCTTTTGGAGTAAGTTAAGGAGGTTGGCCAGTGAGCCAACTCCAACAACCATAGTTTAGACTCTATGGTTATTTTCTTCTTACTTAGTGGTGATTTTAACGCCCTTAGAGAAGAGAAGAGTTTTTTGTTTTGTTTTGCTTTGTTTTGTTTGTTTTTTAAAATGCAGCATTTCCTGTCTGTGGTGGTGCCCAAATACTATGAGGGACAAGACACAGACCATGGCATCCTAGATGCTGAATGACTGATACTGAATGTTTAGCAAGATGGAAGACGGTAATACAGGTAGCAGAATTAGATGCAGATTTCAGCTGAGGTGAGGAAAGCTCACCATGTGCCCAGCACAGGGCAGGAACAACTTAGGGCCATCCTTCAAGGACTCAGAAAGCTTTTTATTATTGCTGTTGAGAGGGGGTTTATGTAACCAGATTGGCCTAAAACTTTTTACGTAGTTAAAGATGACACTGAATTCTTGATCCTCTTGCTTACACCTGCTAAGGTCTGGGGTTATTAGCATGTACCAATCTGTCTAGTTTATAAAGTGCTGGGAATTAAGTCCAGGGATTCAAATGTGCTAGCATTCTACCAATAGAACAAATTTCCATCCTCAAATGTCTATCATTTTTCTATCTCTGTGCATTTGGATTCTATCAGTAGAAGCTAAATGCATTTCTTCCTGGTACAATAGTACCAATGAAGTCCTAATTCAATTCATTTGCATAAGCTCCTCACTTTTGCCCTTAATTACTGTAATATACAATAATGAAGTATGTAGCCCAAAATGCTACTCTAAGTTTTATTTGATTAAAGCACTAAACTTAGCATATGAAGACACCTGCTTCTTTCAATAGTTTGTTGATTATACAGTATGCTCATCCTCAGATGCACACTCCTTTTTGCCTGTCAATGGCAGCACAGGGCTCCAGACTAAATGAAAGGGAAATGCACCGAGAAAGGCAGAATAAGCATACTCCTTACAGAAGAGGTGTACCCTGCTCAGTACCCCATATCCCTGCACCACAGTTACACTTAGACAGGTACTGTGACCTCCAGCACATTAGCACATCTGCATTTGTTATCTGTGAAGCAACAAAACATTGTTATTGAATTGAGATTTTTCAGCTTTAAAGGTTATTATTCTAATGCCCAGTTCTGTCCTCCCTTTCTCTTAAATAACCTGCTATAGGCATGCAGAGAGTGTGTTCATTGCAGGGCACCATACAGCTAATTTGCTGCAAGTCTATGGTCATGCCCCTAGCCTGCCTGGGACATCTGTAGCAAGCTAAATCATTTTAACTAGAGGAATTAGACCAATGCTTTCTACTAGGGAAAAATACTGTGGATCTTAGTATTCTGCACCAGACTTTTAATGGTAGAACTGAATTGTGTTGCGGATTAATGAAAGAAAAGGAAATCCATTTTATTTTACTAGGAGCTTGACACTTTTAGTTTTAAAATTTATACTTTTGAATGCTTCCTTCATACATTACACTTCAATGGTCCTTATTAGGCTAGCTGCCCACTTTGTAAAAAGTGTTGGAGAAAATGTGGCGATTGGGACCATTTAAGAATAAGAAAGATGACAGAGGATCTCTCTAATGATGAAATAGTTTGGAGAGCATAAGAAAGCTTTTATTTACAAAAGCAAGGAAATTCTGAACAGAGAAATATTCTCTTGTGAACTACTCTAGAGTACCAGCTATCTGCCCAAGATTTCCTTACCAGAAACCTAAATGGGAATCCTATGTAATGGAGCAGCATTCACTGTATGTTAGCTCATATACTGTATATGCTTTCTTGTCTGTAGGAAATGTTGCTTGTCATGCCAATTGAATAAATTGGTGTGCTGAGAAGTCAATAAAATAAGTCACAATCGTGGACAGATTTTCTTTCTTCCTGCCCCCCTCCCCTCTTCCTTTCCCTCATAGTCAGGACCCTGTGTGTGCTAGGCAAGTAGACCATTACTGAGCCACACTCAGAGTCCACCTGAGGTTGGTTGGTTTGCAGGTAAATGAGGCTTATGATGTTGAGAGAGGTGTAGATTTGAAAGCTGGAGGACACACTTTGGAGCCACAGCACAAACCAACAGGTCTTTAAAATTTCCTGTTAACTCACACTATACAGTCTGAGGTGGTTTTTGTTTGTTTGTTTGTTTGGTTTGTTTTTCCTTTTTGGTGCTGGAAAACTGTGGGACTAGATCACCCTCTGCATGAAGACAGCTTTGAGCAATTAAAACAGCAGATAAATGTCTGAAGGCAAACAAAACCAATATTAGAATCAAACTGCTCTGGTTTTTCTCTTTTGCCACCCCAACAATTGTGTGTGTGTGTGTGTGTGTGTGTGTGTGTGTGTGTGTGTGAGAGAGAGAGAGAGAGAGAGAGAGAGAGAGAGAGAGAGAGAGAGAAGAGAGTCATGTACCCCAGGCTGTCATAACAAGACTGGCAGAAATTGAAGGACCAAATTCAACCTGTAAGCCCACCTGCACAAGGACCAGGTAATTTCCTGGAATGCTGGCAGTTGTAGTTCTTAGAAAATGTCAAAGCCACATGGGAAATACAGTGGTCATATGGTTTTTGTCCTTAAAAAGTTCCTACAACATGTGTCTTGTCACTACTTGCTATGATTCTAGAAGATGGACCTTACCAGAGTCCATCCTGGTCAGTATTTAATCAAAGCTTGCTTCAAATTTGGCTCAACATTGCAGAATTGTTTTTTTTCTTGCGAATCTCAGGATTAACCAAATAAAGATATTCACCCAGAAGTGGTGGCACACACTATTAATTCCAGCATTTGGAAGGCAGAAGTAGGTGAATCTCTGAGATCAAGGCTAGACTTATCTACAGAACAAGTTCCAAACTGGCCAGGGCTACACAGAGAAACTCTGTCTAGAAAACCTGAAAAACAAAACCAAGCAAGCAAGCAAACAAACAAACAAAAGAAATGAAGACACTCTAAAGAGACAATTATGTCTCAGTCTTGACTATTGAACTGAAACACAAAGAAACGGGGATTTCCCCAAAAATATCATGACTTGTGGGTGGGACACTGGATCTCTGTCCTCTTCTCAATGAAGCCACATTGAATAAATAAATCCCTTATTCATCTAATTATTTTTATTAGCTTATTGAGAAAGGGTGTCCAAACCTGTCTAGGAGCATAGGTTGTGATCCCCAAGTTTGATAATAGCTGCAAACCCAATATACAGAATAACCTTGAACTTCTGATTTATCTGCCTCTGCTTCCTTTGGGGGCAGGGATTATAGACATGTGCTACAGGCTGGTTTATGAGATCCTAAGGATGTAACCCAGGACTTTATGTATGTTAAATGTAGACATCCATGGCCCTATTTGCCATGTTTTGAATCTTATTTCTGTGAATAGGAAATTCCTGAAAAGAAGCTGTGTCTACAAAGGCTGATTTTAATCAAAGACTTCAGTGAGTGGGGTGTTTCAAATGTTGCCAGGTTTGGAGCCTAGTTACAGTTTCTCCTTTCCCTCCTCTGAGTTAGACCTAATACCCTGATAAACAGATTAAAAACCTTTGGAATAACAAAGGTTATCACTTTGGTTATAACAAAGGTTAACTATAAATAACTTAACAAATCCTATTTACCATCAATGAGGGGGCACCAAGAATGCTCTCAGATAGCATCTAAGGGGTAGAGTTGAGATTCCTCCACCTGCTGTAACTGACCAGTTAATGTTTTCACCAGAGTTATTTTAAAACTTCCTTGATTTATAGCTTTTTTTGTTCTGTTACCATAACAGCTCCAAGAAACTGCTTCCACAATGGAACATGGAACCAGAATTTAAATTCCCAGGCCATGATCACTCACATTTCGGCTCCAGAATAAACTATTTTAAGTTCCCTTTGATTTGAGAGCTGTGTGTTTTTGCATCAACAGTTTCCTAGCATAAGGTGCCAAAAACCAAGATCCTGAGTAAGATACAGATGGTTCTGGACTGGACTGACGATGGCTTTTTTTTTTTTTTTAATAATGCTGAGAAAGTGGTATGTACTCTAGAAACTGTGCTTGGATTTCAGTTTGTGTACGTGTGTGTATGTGTGTGTGTGTGTGCCTGTGCATACATGTATGTACTCATGCATATAGAGGTCAGAAGACAACCTCACTGTCATTCCTTAGAAGCTGAAGCTGTTTACCTTTCCTTTTTCTTTTAGACCATGTCTTTCACTGGCTTGTAGCTCACCAAGAAGGCTAGAGTGGCTGGTCAGCAAGCCTCAGCAACTGTCTGTCTCTGCCTCCCCAACACTGAGAGTACAAGCATGTGCCACTATGCTTTTTTTTTTTTTTTTTTTTTTTACATGGGTGCTGGAAAATGAATGAAGGTCTTCCTGCTTCTAAGGCAAGCACAAAACCAGTCCCTGAAACAAACAGAAGGTTCCAGAATATCTGCTTCTTGTAAAATTTCCAGAAAACAGCTAACCTCTACAACACACCCCAGAGGCCAGAGGCTACAAGAGCAGGCAGTTTGACTTATTGCCCACCCTGCAATTTTCAAAAGCAGTTTATCCAGAAAAACAGTTTGTAGGTCTGGAGAAACCATTGCTCCCCACCAGATCTCTCTCAGTCTCTGTGCTCAGACTCTGGACTGTGCATTCTCCTGAGCCCTCAGGTGCTGCTCCGCTGGATTTAGAGGCACCATCTCCCGTACCAATAAAAGTTGGTTCTTGCCATCAGGTTGATCTGATTTTCATTCTCCTGTTTTTCTTCATTTATTTATTTTTTACTCTTTACTGACTGAGCCATTTTCCCAGCCCCAGTCTTTAAATGCTTTTCTGACTTGTATATTTTCAACGTACAATGGCTTTAAAGAGCCACTGTGAGTGGAAGGCATCTGCACTCTCAAAGTGTGTTCTTGAAACCACATGTTTCTTTTCCAGATAGGCACCCAAGTCACTGCCTGTATTGTGAATCACTATTGGAAGGGGAGAGTGAGGACCCAGGTAGTCACACTAGGCCCTTTCAGGTTACATAGTCTGTTTGTTCTACTAAAGTAGTAGCTCTCAATCTTCCTAATGCTGTAAAGCTTTAATACAGTTCCTCATCTCATAGTGATCCCTTGCAACCATAAAATTAATCCATTGCTACTTCACAATTGTAATTTTGCTACTGTTATGAATCATAATGTAAATATCTGATATACAGGATATTTGTTTGAACTCCATAAAGAAGATTTCACCCCAGCCTGACCATTTGATTCCAGGCCTGCTGTGTTATACTCTGGGACTGCTCATGTCTCAACACATCTGTGAAATAAGTATTCACAGCTGCCTGCTGAGTCCCTGTGAGAAGTAAGTGTGTCATTCTCTCTTCTTCACCATGCTCTGCTGATTCTTTTTTATGTCTGGGGAAAGATAGGACCTGGGAGGTTCAGACTTTCGAGGAGAGCGTCCTGTTGTGAATAAACTCCATCTCCGGGATGAGTGGTCTTAGCATTTGTTTCCTAGCTGTGATTCATGGTCTTGAGTACCTGTGACCTGGTCACGCACTTGACTGGATTTCTCCACTTTGGCTAAATTAGAATGTACCTGTTCATCTTGAGAGAGAGTGCAGCATTTACTGTTTTCTCCTCACCCATCAAGAAGGGCTGGCCAGAAGGGCTGGCTAGTCACTCACTGAAAATATATGTAAATAGAGTTTGTTGGCACAGCTGCTATATTTAGCCTATGATTTTTATAAAATGTGCAACAGAGCCCATACTCCCCCGCCCGTGAAAGACCCACCAGAAACAGAAAAGCTCCTCTCACCCTGGCAAGATCTTAAGTTGTTTTGCTTGAGGTTTCTCATTTCCTGACACACTGAGGAAGTTTGACCCAACATTGCTTTTTTTCTTTTTAATATATTTTATTGGAAAGAGAGAAGGTCATGTTGTTGTCACTAAGCAACATGATGGGGAAGCACGTCCAGGACAACTTACTGAATAAACAATCTCATAGTGCAGATAAGAATTGGGATTTTGCTCTTTTCTATGTCTTCAGAAGCCAGGCTGAAACACTAGCCTAGTGTCTGAATGTGTTCCATGATGGGACCAGTGCTATCTGTGCCCTGAACCTTGACCTTAACAAGCAGAGAGGAGAATCCTGGCAAGCTAGCTGCCTGAGGAGACTGGTCCGTGATAAGAATGGCTGGTACCATTTTTACAAGTGAGTTGGCCATAGTATGCCTGGAATCTCTACTTCATATATTTACTCCAGATTTTGTTCTTTGGCCCAATTTCAAAAGGCTACCTGACGACTTTATGCTTGCAATTTAAAATATTGTCTGGATGTTTTTCCAGTATGAGTGGTTTAAACAGAGAGCTCAATTTGTGGGTCTATTTTTTTTTTAATTTAACAAATGAAAAAAGAGACGATTGGCCCATTGTCATCACACTGAATAAGCTCCAAGGCTATCCTGGAATTCATAGTTAATATGCAAAATCCAGAGAGCCTAAGTCAATACTTTTGAACAGCTAAGTTTTTCCTCTGGAAAGAGCAGTAAACTTGAATCTAAGAAGAAAAATAAAGTATTGAGGATGTGGCTTAGTTGGTGAAGTCTTTTTCTCATGTGCAGGAAGTCCTGGAAGTAGCAGCTCAAGCCTGTGATCAGCTCTCAGGAGGTAGAGGAAGGAGGATAAGAATTGCATAATCTTGCAACATATGACATTTGAGGTCAGCCCAGTTTACACGAAGTACTTCCATCCTACCCAGTGTCCATCCAAAAGGAGAAAAACAGAGATTTTCATACACAATATTTTACCCACTGAGTGGCCATTTTATGCCATTTGATAAAGAGAGAAATAAGATCTGAGTACTTATATAGATCTTGGAGACAGGATTTCTCTGTTTCAATAGTTTAATTCATTCTGGAATTCATTTATATATTCTACCAATAGACCTTTAATGAGCACACTCCAAGTGCTAGGTTCTGGGTTAGACGATGAAAATACATGATTCTGAATAGGTTCATCTGTTCCAGGGAATTTAAAGGTAGGGGTGAGATGATTTCAACCAGACACACAGCATTAAGTTAGTGTGTAGGATGTAATGATTTCTAATGCTGTTCTAGGATAAAATGCTATTCAGGACTGCATCTGGAGAAGGTGACAGGAACTGTGTCGTATCAAAAGACATGTCTTATGAATATGGGAGATGGAAAGACACCGCAAGATAAGAGTTCAGCATACACAAGTGATCAATAAGAACTGATCTGCTGCCAATGGGATAATAGGCTGGTGAGAGAGTTTAGTTAATAAAAGAAATTCCTTTACAATCTTGAGGACCTCAGTGTGATTCCCAGAACTCACATAATAAAGACAGGTGTGATGGCAGAGCTTGCAATTACAGCACTAGAGAAGTGGATCCCTGGGGCTTGTTGACCAGCTAGTCTTGCCTACTTGGTGAGCTACAAGCCAGTGAGAGACAATGTTTCAAAAATAACAGACATCAATAACAACTCAAAAAACTCAAAACCAAAACTCAAAAACAAACAAATAAATCCTAGTAAACAAGATGGACTGTGTTTGAGGAATGATGTCAGAGGTTGTACAGGAGCCTCCACATGCTTGTAAACACACTTACATGCACACCAGCACACACACATATATATGTAGTTGTACACAAAAATACACATGAATATACAGAAGGGGAAGGAAATCACATCATTTGCAGGAAAATAGTTGTAGACAGAGATATGTTGAGCAAAATAATCTAGAATCAGAAAGGCAAGAATCATGTTTTCTCTCACACATGGACTCTATAGAGAAAAAGACACAAAAGTGGAGGGGTGAGTAGAGAAAGGAGGGGGATTGAGGAAAAGGGAAGTGGGCTAAGAGAAAGCTTCAGGTGAATATGTTCAAAGTACATCATATTCATGAATTAAAATGTCACAATTAATGTGCACTAATAAACAGAAAATTATTGCCCACACCGTAAACAATTTTCCAATTACTAATTAATGCATTTTGTTATAAGTAATTTCAAAATGCCCAAAGTGGTTGATAACTTATTTTGCATTGGAATTAGTAATTTGTAGGTATGTTAATATATTTTATAATTTAAAATGCTAACCATATTAATTGTCAAAATTAAATGTAATCAGCAATACAATTACAGAGATAGTGGTCTATTTGAACACTCAGTCTGTAAGTGAGAGAGATGGGACAGAGAGACTGCTGCATGCACGCTCCACTGGGAAACTCATGGGAAGAAAGTCGGGCTGTGTGTTTGTAGTGATTGTTGAGGGAGGACAAGTTGAGTGTGGAGAAATGTGCACTGCCTCTGGAGTCTTCTATCTTGAAATGATTTACTAACCTTCACATTTAATTGGCTAAAATAGGTTACATTGTTCTTCCTAACTTCCCAGGGGACAGGGAAGCACAATTCTCTTATTTGTCCAGAAATAGACAAATACTGTTACCACAGCCACTCAACTATTAGTCGTGATAATTAGAAAAGCAAAAACCTTAGAGGTATTGGGATTGGAGGCATGACCCAGTCAGTAAAGCACTTGCCTTGCTAACTGAGTTTGATCTGTGTGATGCAGATATTTGAGAGCCATGGGAGGCCTCCCTTGGCCTAGCTAGGCATGATTCAGAAAGACTAAGGTACCAGATAAACAATAGTCATCAAAAGTCAACCCAAAGTATGAATCTTCATCCTTGTCTCATATCAATGGGAATGAAGACACAGACATGGGTGGTGTGAACACGAGAAAGCAGGTTTATTAAGAGAAGAATAGGAGAAACTAAGATTCCCATAGTGAAAGGGATCCCCAGAGGGTTCTGTTAAGCTGCCAGACCAGTATTCTTTTATAGGACTTATGGCAGAAACAGAACAAAGTCTGAGGTCATTTCTACTGAGACTGCCTAAGTCTCTGGGCAAATCCTGGACCAAGCCAATGGAGGTTCACATGATCTGGTCATGTCCCCCAGGTCTTAGCTTGATATGTAAGCTTCTGACCTTGTCTAGGTCTATTAGACTTTGGCTTTGATAGGGTCTACAAGCCACTAATTAAGCTATGCTCTCATGTTTCTGTGACCAGCTTATAGCTCACTATGAACAGTTGTCTTTTTTGACTATGAGAAGCTAACCCCTACTACACCTACTAAGATGTAGCTACAGTCATTCTTGGTTGCCTCATATTTAGCTCCTTGTTTATGGGGGAGGCTTTGGGTGTTGTCCTTTCTGGAATATACGGAGGCTTTTTAGAAGCCATTCTTATAGTTCAGTCTATCGCAATTATATGCATCAGATGTAAGACTCTTTGTAAGGGCAGCAGTGCCTTGCATATGTTTCTCAGAGGTTGTGGGAGCCAGATAAAGCTTGCTAAGACTAGCTTTGTTACTTTTTCCAGAGTCCTGTTCTTTCTCTTAGCTGGTTGGCTTGGTTGTCTGATACCCAACTTCAGGCCCCTTTCTTTACTTTCCTCATTGTTCTTTGATGCCTTAACTCTAAAACTTCCTTTAACCCTAACATCTGTTTTCAATGTAACACTTAGACCTCATATAAAGAAAAATACAGAGTAGTGACATTTGCTTTAGATTCCAGTGCCGGGACAACAGAGATAGGAGGATCCCTGGCATTTGCTAACCAGATAGCCACTTATTGAATTCCATACCATCAAGAGATCCTATCTTAAAAAGCAAGGCACATGGTACCTAAAGAGTAACAGCTGAAGCTGATGTGTGGCATCCATACACATGTAATACATACAAATTCATGGACACAAACACAAATTAGAACTATTATATTTGTTAAGTCTTACTTTTCCAGAACCTGGTTTGTAAATAGCTTCTCTATTAATAGGATCCGCATGTTCTTTATGTCATATTTCAATTTCTCTTGAATGTCATAAGAACTGAATCTTCTCAGAATGGAACATTCTTTTGGTATGACTAGTATTCCTCAAATGGGTACCTGCTTTTATCAATTTAAAAATCTGTTTCTGTTAATATGATTTGACCTTTGGAGCAGTGGTCCCTTGTTCTTGTGCACCACAAGAAGAAAAGAATGCAACTTCTGTTTATTGGTGGTGGGAGATGGGTGAATACACAAAGCTCTTGCTTTTTACCAGAGACTGAATCACCCAATATTTATTTGTGATGTTTATTGCTAGGGGGTATCTCACCTGGCTAAGGTATGCCAAGGTCATTGTTTCTTTTAGAAATTGTAGGATTTCAACATGCTAGCCTGAGGATCTGTGTTTTATATATACTACATGGACTTCTGGAAAAATACTTCTGAATGGAGCCTTAGGGGGTAATTGAGAATTCTAGAAGCAGGGTGACCTAAGACCTGGCTCCATGTAACTAGTTATGAGTCTGCTGTAAGAACTGCCAAGTTCAAAGTATCTGAGACTCTACCCGAGTGAGATGCCAATTGAAGAAATGAAAAAAGTGTAGTTATGTGTACAGAACTTGACACAAGCTGGAATCATCAGAGAGAAAGGAGCCTCAGTTGAGGAAATGGCTCTGTGAGGTCCAGCTGTGAAGCATTGTCTCAATTAGTGATCAGTGGGGAAAAGCCCAGCCCACTGTGGGTGGTACCATCCTTGGGCTGGTAGTTCTGGCCTTATAAAAAAGCAGGCTGACCAAGTCATGTGAAGTAAGCTAGTAGACAGCACCCCTCCATGGCTTCTGTGTCAGCTACTACCTCCAGGATCCTGACCTGTTTGAGTTTGAGTTCCTGTCCTGACTTCCTTCAGTGATAAATAGCAGCGTGGAAGTGTAAGTCACATAAACCCTTTCCTCTCCAACTTGCTTTTTGGTCATGGTGTTTCATCGCAGGAAACTTTAACTAAGACAGAATAGCTGTAAACTCTGATAGAGCCACACCAACTAAGAAATAGCCCAGGATCTCAGTGAGTTTATTTAGCAAAGCACAGGAAGAAGACGCTATCTAGTTTCTGTAGGAGCCCTCTGTAGGTGAGCAATCTCAAACTGTAATCATCTGGGAGGAGGAAGCTGAAGTTGCTAGCTTTTGCATATTCTGGTCATTTGCACTTGGAAAAGAGGAAGTCTTTGCTATTCTTCTGAGCCTCACCCAGGGAAGGCTTTGTCATTTATTCCCAGGGATTTGAGGTATTTGGTCCTTGACATGACCATGCCTGTAGGGAGTAGAAAAAGCCCTAAGTGAGCCAAGTCTTGAATGAACATGTGTATGGTGACATGAGCTGCCCATGTCAAAGATCCCAGAGCTTCAGACTCATGGGATAATGGCAAAGCTTTCCTCCACACGCCCAAGGTGAGGGTCAGAGGGATGGCAAAGCCTTCTTCACGGAATTGGGTGCAAGTGTTGTCTCTGTGTATAATGTTACTATACCTTTCTCCCTCAAATGTTACAGCTTGAAGAATGTTCTTCTAGAGATTGCTCCTACCAGGATTAACTAAACCAGTCTCTTTGATCTTGCTGTTAAACCATAAACTCTGCCTTTATTTATTTATTTTTTATTTGTATGTAGCAACCCTGACTCCTTGTCCAGCTGCTTGCAATAGCCCTGCTTGCAGCTTTTTGATTTAGCTAGGCTTGCTGCCCAACAAGCATCTGGGAATCCTCCTGCCTCTGCCCCCCACAGTGGGTAAATTACAAGTATGCCTGTATACCTGGCATTTTATATGGATTCTAGGGATCCAAACTTGGTTTTTCATTCTGTGTAGCAAGCCTTAACCCACTGAGCAATCATTTCAACCAGGAACCTTCACTCTTGGGGGTGTGTAAAAAAAACAAGCAATTTTTTTTAAAGGTAATTCAAGCTTTAGTGAAAAATAATCTTTCTATGGTGGACATGTGGCATTACAAAATACGGATTTATTTGGGGTAATAATTATCTCACCTGAAATCATCTTTCATTAAATGATGTCTGGGAGCACTGAGGAGGTCAGGAAGGGTGAAGGCAATTTTCACTTTTGTTTCAGTGTGAGCTTGTATTATGTGTGAGGGGTAGATGTTGTAGTTCCATGGG
>NW_021604626.1:324449-332494 GCF_004785775.1 Grammomys surdaster
TGTTTGGTTATTAGGAGAGGGAGAGAGAGAGAGAGAGAGAGAGAGAGCGAGAGAGAGCGAGAGAGAGAGCAGAGGAGTAGAGGCTGGCCATGACCACGTGGAGAGAGGGGGAAGGGAAGCGGGGAGGGGGCAGAGAGGAACTACAGGCAAGAGATCAAGGGATCAAGAGAGTAAGAGAGAGAGGAGGGGGCAAGCAGCCCCTTTTATGGTGGGTAGGCCTATCTGGCGGTTGCCAGGTAACTGTGGGGAGGAGCATACCTGGCTGTTGCCAGGTAACTGTGGAGGTAGAGTTTAGACAGTCTACTAACAGATGTGACATAGAAGATGAATTTAGATGGTGGGATATTGAATGGGAGTTGCCTGGGGATGACTTTGGAGACAGTAAATAGTCTGATTTAAAAGTCAACAGGCTCTAATGAAACAGTCTGACTTTGACCTGTGGGACAATATGGCATAGAGTTTTACTAGAAGGAAGGTATGCCACACCACATTTCACCCTCTGGGCTCCCCCTGGTCCCAGCTTCCAGTAGACTTCCAGTTCTCTCTCTGTAAGCCTTCCATTTCAGCCTCTCCTCATTCAAATCTCAAAGCTGTAGAATTAGTGTGCCTAGGAAAGATTTTTCAAAAATACAGACATTAGTAAGTCTACCCTGCAAGTAGCTAATCCCCCGAGGAGAGGGACCTAAGTGAGTGTCACACACTGTAGGCTTGAATGGAGTGAGAGGAACGTCAGGGTGGGACACAGTCATATAATGAGATGCTGCAACAAGGGCTCTTCCAAGGCCAGAGATCTGAGTCACTCAATTAAGAAGGGACAGCTTGAGAAAAGGAGGGTAGATTTGAAGAGACAGATGCCAGTTTCTTTGAGAATGCTGATTGACCCTAGCACTGGCTGGATTTGGGGTAAATGTTAATCCCAAAGACAAAGAAGAACTGATCCAAATCATCATGGCAAAATTAAAGCAAGCTCTTTTATTTGTGTACATGGGCTGCCTTCCTCTAAGGCAGAGTTTGAGAGGTCAAGGACTATATAGCTCAGGTGGGAAATCTGGTGGACAAAATAGACAGGGTTACAAGGAGCACATAAGCATAACAAGTTGGTCCTAATGACCCCTTGAAACAGAGACATAGTTGCAAGGTGGGTATAACAGCAGGTAGTCATAGCAAGGTAGCTATAATAACCCTTTTGAAACAATGGTAAGGTTGCAAGATTGTTATTAACTTTTTGAAACAGAGACGCTATTGCCATTCCTGGAACAGTCAGCACAGAACCATTTGTTAAGGTTACGTGTAGGGCATAGCCCAATCCTTGAGAAACAGAGGTTCAATCATAAACAGGAATGAACCTAAATTGTTGTTACTAAAACATGGTTTTTAAGCCTAAAATGGAGCCAGGCTGGTTCTTCATTCAAAGAAAGGCTTTTTATGCAGAAGTATGTCTCCCACCCCCAGACAAAGAGAGGAGGAATGAGTTTCTGTGCAAGTACCAACTCCTGGAAACTCCTGAGAGCTGTAAATTTCTAGAAGGGACAATGTCTGCTTCTACTTTCTCTGTAGCCTGGGCAGGACTTGGGAGAGTAGTGGTTGTGAGAAGCTGCGCAGCAGCAGGGCTGAGTATCTCTAGCCCTTCAGAAAGCTGTTTGCATAAATCATAGCAGGTATCATTGTCTGGGGCCATCAGATAACAAGGCATTCTATAGTATTCTTGCTAGTTATACACTGAACACACCAATGAAGCATGGTTTCAAGGCTCTCAGGGGAAGCAGGTATTTGCCAGAGTACCTTAGTGATAAACACAAACAAGAGGGACATCTGCAATTCATCTTAAGAATTGTTGCTTAGAACACATATTTTGGGTAGAGAGCAAATACCACTAAGGATAGCAGATGTCTCAGCCAGGGTTGCTTCTACAAGCTGTGCGCCATGCCTAAGGTATAAACAGGACCTCTTTGCTTTTGTATTCATCAATTGGTATTTTAATTAACAGGAAACATAGAAAGCTGACTGACTTTCTCTTGAGGTTTACTCCTATGAGACTAGATTACAAAAAAATCTCTGGAGATTTTGAAGAGACTGTATTTCATAGCTACAGAGAATTACTGTGGAAAGCTTATGTGTTTCAGGCTGTTATAAAGCCAACCTGTTATACAGTAATGTTTCAGTATCCCCTAGACTCTTCTATAGGTTGTCTTGGGCCTTCTAGGATCATCATCCCATTCCCCTCAATACTAGAGTAAGCCTGACCTTCCCACCCCTGCCCCACACCAAGACTCTCTAGGTTGTAATTCTTCCTGTTTTGTTCATTTAGTAGCATCTCCCAGGAAGCCAGTGGCTTTAAGAATAAAAGTTGGAGACTCAATTGAGCATCTGTGTAGCTATTTCTGTCCTGGAGGGAACAGGAAGGCTCATAAGACTCTGGAAGCTCATGAAATGTGGAAGGCTCTAGAGGCAACAAAGCTCCAAGGTTATAGAAGCAGTAAACAACTGTGGGAAGCGAAGATTATCAGAATAGCTGTTTGCAAGTCATACAGAGAACTCCAGGGATGCAGCTTTCATGAGTCATTCTTGAGTGGGCTTTTCAGTGATAAGTTACCTATAAACAACCCACTCAACTTACTGGCTTACACTGTATTCTTTGATCTGCCATTGGTGCCTTATCTAGGGTGAATAGATGTCTCTCCAGGAAAAGACACACAACAGCATCTATTCTTTGCAAACCTAGAGCCATCATCTTTACCTCTAAGTTGTCACTCACAGAGCTTTCACAGGATAGAAGGTTCATGTTTGGAGTATAAAAAAAAAAGTGCTTGAGACAGATATGATCAGCAAATGACTAGAGAGTAAATGGGACTATGGAGGACATAATTAGAGAATCGAAACAGGCTCAGAGGTGAGCATAATTAGAATGTCAACCTGGAAGGTGCCTGCAGAGAAAGATGGCCCTTCAAACTGGACTTCAAATGAAGAGTAGAAGAAAACTTGAGAGGTCAGAGGTCATAGAGGGGGTTGGTGAGATCATTTGCCCTGTAAGTATGGAAATCAGAGTTTGTATCTCCAGCACCCACATAAAGACTGTATGGGTATTCATCCTGCCTGTAATACCAGTTCTTGGGAGAGATAAAAGCCAAACCAGTGAGCACCAAGTCAACGAGAGACCTAGCCTAAGTAAATAAAAGTAAAGGAAGAGGTGACAACAACCTTTGGCTTCCACACTCATGCCATACATGTTCAGAGATTCGTTCCCACATACTTGTTTGTACCTAAACATCCTCAAACATGTATACATACATGCACACACAGAGGTCACAGGAAACAGAGATGGTGGAGTTGAGAGAATATGGTTCATATAAAGAGAATAATGTGTGTTAAAAAGAAAGTGTAGCTGGGTGTGGTGATGGTGGTGCATGCCTTTAATCCCAGTATTTAGGAGGCAGAGGTAGGTGGATCTCTTTGAGTTAGAGGCTAGCCTGGTCTACAGAGTGAGTTCCAGAACAGCTAGGGTTCTGTTACACAGAGAAACCCTGACTTGCAAAAACAAAAGGAAAAAAAATAGTGTGATTATTAGGCCTGAGAAAAATAAACATTCCACCTAGCAGTGAGGAGGCCCCTGTAGGGGAACACTATTGAGACTAGTCATGGAGGAGGAGTGGGGCACAGAGGACTCACTGGTGAGGAAGTAGACATGGAGAGTGTGGACAATAGAAATAATGACCAATGAGAAAGAACATAATACTCAAAAGAGTTGTGAACTTGCAGTGGGCTCATTAAGTTAGGAGTATCTGGTGTTTTTAAAGAAGGTTGAAGAGTTGTGAGCTTTGCAGACCCAGAAGAGAGAATAACTGACCACATGGGTCTTTGGCCTGAGAAGGCAGCTGGTTGCTAGGAAATGGTAGTGAGCTGAGGATGTAACTCAGTTGGTAAAGTCTTTACATAATATTCATGAGGCCCTGGCTTCCATTACAGGGACTGTATTAATGGGCTGTAGAGCACACCTGTTATCCCAGCACACGGGAGGCAGAAGAATGAAAAGTTAAAGATCATTCTTTACTCTATAGGGATAGATAGTGAGCTGGAGGTTAGGTTTGTGTAGGAGGAATTGCCTCTTCAACGAGAAGGAAGGAGTCAACAGGGTGTTCTAGTGAGTTGGTACTGTGAGTCTAGAATCTGATTCTGTTCTAACTGGTCAACAAATCAAAGCTGCATGCAGAGGTGGAGGGCTCAGATGGAGGCCTCCTGGGGAGATAGTAAAGAACAAGCCACCTGTGAACCAAAGAGGGAAGATGCAGACTGAGGGATGCCAGCTGCCTGCCAGAGCTCTTTCCCAGCTTTCTTAGAGTGAGAGGTGCCTTGTTCTGGGATTTATCTCTAAATCCAAGGGATGAGTCTCACATCAGCTCTTATTCTTCCTTATCATCCACACGTTTGAACTTTTAGTTAGTGAATTCAATTTAAAAGCTGCTTGTAGAACATGTACCATAATCCTGGGTTTGTGGTACAAAAGAAGCAAACATTTACACTTTAAAGGGTCGCCTTGTCTGCTACTGACTTCATGGACCATGTTTCTAAGGGAAGTCACCTCTTTAGAAGCAACATTTAGATTATCTACTTTCTTTGAACATGTAGCCCAGACTTGTTCAACAACTGTGAGGCAGTTTATTTGAAAACATGGTGTTTACTGAGACAAATAAAGCTAGAGCAAAATCAATTAAATGGTTTTATATAACAATAGGCATGAGATTTCCCTTCTTTACACAAAGGCTTAACTTTCAAAATACTTTATGTGTTTATACTATATAGAATGTACACCTAGACATACATAGATACAGATATATACAGGTACATAAACACATATACAAACACATAGACATATACATACAGACACACCCATAGACCCAGACACATTCAGATTGATATGCAATTATACATATACACAGACATACAGACATATAGACACAAATACATGGATGAACAGGCACATATAGTATACACAAACATTTACACATAGACACACACACACAGGCATACACAGACTGATACATGGTAACAAACAAAGACATAGATACATGTATATAGTCCCACATAGGTATTTAGGTATACACAGGCACACAAAAATACACACAGATGGATACACATTTGCTGTTTTTTAGATAGATCTTACTATGTAGACCAGGCTGGCCTTGAACTCATAGGTTTACTGCCATAGCCTCCTGAGTGCTGGGAATTGCAGATATGTATCAACATGCTTGGCTCTGTGTTTTCATATACAATGTTTTTAAAATTATTATTAATTTTATTCATATGCATGTGTTTTGCCTATATGCATATATGTGTACAAGTTCATACTTAGTGCCCTCAGAAATCAGAAGAAGGGTATCAGATACCCTAGAACTGGGTATCTTCATTTACTTTAATCAGGTATTATGTCACAGCAACAAGAAAAGTAAGGTATATGCTATTGGACTGGACTTTGAAGCTTCAAAAGCCCATATTATTCCTGGTTCTTTCTCTGCCTCATGCTTGTGGATTAAGATGGGAGCTCTCAGCTATAGTGCCATGCCTGACACCATGGACCTCTAACTCTCTGAACTGTAAGCCCTAAATAAATCTTTTCTTCTGTAAGTTGTTTTGGTCATGATGTCTCATCTCAGCAGTAAAAAAGTAAGACACTAACTATGTTAATTACTTTTCTTGTTGCTGTGACAAAATACCTGATTAAAGTAACTGAAAGAAGGGAGGATTTATTCTGGCTCATAGTCCATCATAGTGTGTAAAGCATATTAGGAGGAGCCTGAGACAGCTGGTCACAACACATCCGGTCAAAAAGCAGAGAGATGAATTCTGTGCTGAGTTCTCTTTCTCCTTTATCTGTACTCCAAATACCTAGCTCATGGGATAGTGTCAACTACATTCAGGGTGGACCTTCCCTTTCCAGTTAAACCTTTCTGAAAACTCCCTCACAAACAAATCATGTCTCTTATGATTCTAAATTTTATCAAGATGTCAATTCTGATAGATTATCACATTTACTAAGACACTAACATTAACTTTAACATTTTGCAAGACTCTCTCAAAGATTGTCTCATCTCAGAAACTGGTCAAGGCTAAGGTATTCAACTCTCTGGCTATGATCATTGTTCTGTCTATGGTCTTCACCCTCATGTTGACTCCACTTAGAGCCACCATCATCCTACCAGGTATCCACCAGACTGACCAAAATAGGTGTGAAGCTCTCCCCAAGATGCCCCATAGGGTCGATCTCAAAGGAGAGTCTGACTCTTTGGCTTGTTATTCTTGTAGTCTCTGAATTCTTGCTGCAATTTTGTGCTTGACGGGCACTAACATTAACATTTCCTTCATTTCTTATAAAAAGTAGAGATTAAAAAAAAAAAAAACCAAACAAACAAGATTGGTTTCTTAAGACCAGGGAAACATTGACAGATAGTGGTAATTTTCAGGAAGAAGTGATAAGTGACAGGGAAGGACCCATATATGGAGGGAAAATGTGAGAAGCAACATCATCAACACACAGATCAGCTGCAGCACCCCCAGTCAGCATTTGCAGAGATAAATGAGCTACAGTCCAGCCAGCCAGATGAGTTGTAGCTCCACCTGCCACCCCCCAGCCAGCATCTGCTTAAGTGTGGTCATAAACACTGGCATAATTCAGATGCAATGTACATGCCTAAGCTGTAAAATAAGTTAGGGAAAATTATATTTAGAATGTATGCTAAAAGTTTACTTGAAAACCTTAAGGGATGGACCAATCTTATAAGCATCTCTTAAAGAGCAAAGTAGGAAATACTCATTTATGTGAATCTTCTCTAGCATAACGGATGATTATACCTGAAATTATTCCACGCCTTCAGGATGGGGAGAATTCTGATTCCAATTGAATTGAGCTGAAGTTACAAAACGGTGAAGCTCAGGAGTTCATGCTTCATCTCTGACTGTAGGTTTCTTTCCCTCCTGTTTTCCCTGTCTTTCCTTGTGTGCTGGGTGGCGGGTCTTCATTCGGTCTCCTCATGGCCCCGCGGGTGAGATATTACCAACATTTTTCTTTCAAAACATGAATCAAGATTCCATCAAGTCCATCATGGTGGTCATGACAACTGAGAAAGGAAGAAAAGATTCAGAGTTCCCATAACCCCTTTCAGGTATGCCCTCTGTGACTGGACTTCCTCCCCTGGATCCTACCTCTTAAAGGTTCCACAGACTTTCTATTAGTGACACAGTCTGGTTTGTAAGCCATTCACATGTAGCCATTGAGGGACATTTCAAGGTCCAAGCAGTGTACCTAGGAGCATGTCTTTTGATAAGCCAATCCCTCCATTCTGCAGTGCTTGGTGGAAAGAAAGGAATACAAATCTGAACTCCAAATACTACTTTAAAAAGGACACTGTATGTACTTACCTCCAATTGATTTCCTTGAAGGTAAATTCTAGCCTCTGAGATTCTGAAAACTCAATTAGTCTCACAAAGGAAAAAAAAAAGCTATGGAGTATTTATAAATTCTCTAAGATATCAAACATTCAGTATATGCTTAAAACCATGCTGGCAGATCTTTCTTAGCATGTAACTTATTTGCTAAAAGAGATCATTTTTAATGTGTTTTTTCACAAAGTTTCCCTCCAGGAACTAGAATAAGCTGATTTAAATAGGCATTTAAAAATATTAAAACTGCATTTAGAAAAGAATGCATAATTCAGTTTTTTTATTAGTTTAAATATTACCCCTACATCCCAAAGTGTTCGAGTTATCACCCACTCTCAGAGAACTGTGGACACAAATGTTGTGTTGAGGCAAACACAAACTCAAGGACATATGTGTGGTGAGCTCTCAGACTGTTGGCTTACTCATTGATTTATCATTAAGTGTGTTAAGCATATGTGTGTTCATGTGAGGTATGGTGTCTCAAGGCCAGAGAGCAACTTTGGATGTTGTTATTGAGGAAGGTTTCGCCTCTGCCCCCACTCTGCCCCCACTCTGCCCCCACTCTCCCTTCCTCCCTCCCTTTCTCCTTCCTTCCCTCCCTCCCTCCCTCCCTC
>NW_021604626.1:332594-385669 GCF_004785775.1 Grammomys surdaster
TCCTTCCTTCCTTCCTTCTTTCCTTCCTTCCTTCCTTCCTTCCTTCCTTCCTTCCTTCCTTCCTTCCAGACAGGGTCGCTCATTGGCCTGGAGCGCATCTATTAGGCTAGTCTAGCTGGTAAGCAAGCTCCATCTATGCCTTGCCCTACCCACCTCCACAGTTCTGGGATTACAATCACCCACCACCATACCCAGCTTTTTACATGGGTGCTTTTACATGGATACTCAGGGTTCTCGTGCTCAGATGATAAATACTTACTGACTGTATTATCTCTCTGGTACCCTTATTTACATTTTGGAGACATAGTCTCATGTATCTCAGGCGGGCCTTGAACTTGATCTGTAGCTGAAGGTGGCCTTAAACTCTTGCTTCTGCTTTCAAAATGCAGGTATGTGCCACCACACTGGTTTATGTAACACTAGGGATCAAACCTGGTGTCTTGTGCCTGCTGGATAAACAATGTACCAACTAAGATATATTCCTAGCCTCAGGCAATTGGTTTTAAATAAGAGAAATGGACTCTTCTTGAACTTAGGCAGAGAGGATCTGATAGGCTGATGCTAGGTACTGTTGACATCTCCATGGGAACAGGAAGGAGATGGGCCAGAACCAGAGAAGCTGGGTAGCTAGAGAAAAAAAAATTAGGTTATGGGGTATTTAAAAATTCTCTAAGATACCAAACTTCAGTATATGCTTAAAACAATGCTGATAGATCTTTGTTAGCATGTAATTCATTTGACTTTGACTGCTCTGCTGATCTCTGGAAGAGGAATCCATGTAATGCTCAAGTCAGAGCTTCCCTGCATAACCTCTGCTCACTGGTGTTAGCTTAGAACTCAATTGGCTCAGGTTACCTGTAGTGGGGGTAGGGAAGAGGAGACCTGCCATTCACTGATGGTAGCCAAGTATCCCCCTGTCTTTCAGGACACCAAACATAAAGAGTCCTAAATGCTGGATTCCTGTCATTGTGACAGAATGCCTGAAAAACTGACTTAAATAGGGAAGGTTTTACTTAGGCTCATGGATTCAGAGATAGTCCATAGTTGTTTGGCCTATTTCTACAGAGCAAATCACTGTGATAGGCACACTTGCAGGCAAGTCCAGTCCTTTCATGTTGTCTAAAAAGTGGAGAGAGGCAGCCTGTGTTTTGGTAACCCCTAGACAAGCATGTTCCCAATGACCTACTTCCTTTCATTGGACCTCATGTCCTAAAGAACTCATCACTTCCCAGTGATGTCACAGGCTGACACATGGACCTCTAGGGACACTTGGAACCATAGCAATACCTACAAAACTTCCATATCCTATATAAAGAAACCTAAATCTAAATGAAGCCCCAAATTCAGCATCCTTAAAGTGCAGGTAGAAATGGGCTTGTTCTATAAACTCATGTTTCAGTATTTTCTCATGTGTCACTGGGTGCTTGGTTCTATAATCTACAAGGTATATGTGAAATAAAACCTATTGTTAAGAAAACAGCAAGCAGGGAACTGGGGAGATGACTGAGTATGAGTGCTTACTGCGCAAGTATGTAGACCTGGGTTCAAATCCTTGGCACCCACATTAAAAAAAATCAAGCAGAGCCATATGTGCCGGTAATACCAGTGTGGAGGGCAGGAAAGACAGATGGATCTTGTGATCTTTCTGGCCATAAAACCTAGCAGAGATGGTGAGCTTTGGGTTCACAGAGATGCCCTGTGAAATCCATATACCTGGGTACATGATTTAACCAGTCAGTAGAAATCAGTGGGCTCTTCATGCTCAGGTTTTACTCTTCTGACTTAAGTTGTGTGTGCCAGTGGCCCAAGCTCTTACCATGAAAGCCTGAAAGCCAGTTTGGATTCCTAGAGCCCATGTAAATGCTGGGTAGGTGTGACTGCCCACCTGTAGTTCCAGTGTTAGAAAGCAGAGACAGGGAACCAATGGCATAAAAAGCATCCATGAATCCTGACAAAGCTCTGCCTTATTGAACTGTCAGATGCTGCAATGTCTTCTGGTGGACAGACCAACCCTGCAAAGAGGAAGACCCAGACAAGGGCTCCATCCCTGATGCAGAAGCTCCAAGACAGGATGATAGGGATGTCTGTGGAGGAACTGGTCTAAGGAATATCCACTTCTGGGACAGGGCTGTTGGACACAGAGGTCGAGAGCTGCAAGGAGACAATGTTGAGTAAGGAGTTCAAAACCATCACTACAATTGACAAGCTCATTGTTCAACTCTAGAGCAAAGTCTCCCAGCTTGAATCTGCAGTGGCAAAGCTGATTGCTGCAGTTGAAGGCCTGCACAACCACACTGCAGTCTAGACAAAGAGCCAAGAAGCCAATCAGCTTGCTGATCTATCCAGAGTGATAGGTAGGATGGCTGACAAGGTAGATTTTATCCATGCCAGATCTGCTATAGGAAGCAACCATGTCCCAGTGGAAGCCCTCTCAATGCCATTCCACTCTACACTGCCATGCCCCCTTGATGAAGAACTTCCACTCTGAGCAAGAAATAATAATCTTTTTTTTTTTTTAAAAAAAAACAGAGATTCCTAGAGAAATCTGGTTAGCAGACTAGTAACATTGACAAGCTCTTTTAATTCAGAGATGCTGACTCAATGAACAAAATGGAAGAGAAATTGAGGATATTTCCAGACATCAACCTTGTAGGACTCCACATGCAGATGTCATTCACACATATAACTGTATACACAGACTCACAACTATTCATAAGAAATTGAAAAAAAAAAACAGCCCGAGAACCATACACATCTCACACATAACACTGTTATTATATAACATGATACATAATCCTATATCAGAAGTCTATATGTCACATAGGTGCTACATATGTCATAGGAACAGGGTGATCTTTGGTATTATATGCTGAACACAATGTATGATTATGTACAACACAGAGCATAATGTATAAAGCAGAGCAGAACGAGTAGTCTGCTTCAATGCTTCTTTTTCTCAGATTTCCCATTTACCTCTTATTATTTCCTCACCCATTTTAAAACTCATTAAGGGGTAATCTAATAAGCATTATTTCTTATTAAATAGGTGATTAGGAAGAGTGTTAAAGCAGTGTGTTAAGCAATCTGATTGGGGTGTCTTTGTGTGGCTGCTTAATGGGGAAAATTCAGGTTGGCAGGAGATTGCCCTCAGCTACCTCTCATTCTCAGTTCCTGGTTTTATTTTTACAAGACTATTTCATTAGTTAGCTCAAGACATTAAGCATTTCTAATTAAATCATCAATGAGTGGTAGTGTAAGAAGTAGAAGAGTTGAAAAGTTTGGACAAAAAAGCATCAGTAAAGTAAAATGGGAACTAAAATGAGTGGGGTGAGTCAATGAATGGAACTCTGGATAAACTGACCATAAACAAAGGCAGAGGATAGGAGGAAACTTACTCTCTAGCTGCTCATTCATCTGAGTACTCACTTACATTTCAAATGCAACTGTTGGGGCTGGTGTGATGACTCAGTGGGTAAATTGCTTGTAGAGGAACTGAGTGTGATCTCTAGAACCCAACTAAAGAAAAGCCAGTGAAGGACTGGGGAGATGGTTTGTTGGGTTGTCAACTTGACAAAAGATAGTCATCTGGGAAGAGGGAAGCTTAACTGAGAAAATGCCTCCATCAGATTGTCTTGTGGCAAGTTTGTAGAATTTTCTTGATTAATGATTACAATGAAAGGGCCCAGCACACTGAGTAGTGCCATCCCTGGGCTGGTAGTCCTAGGGTGTATAAACAACCTGAGCAAGCCAGTAAGCAAAATTTCTCCCTAAATGGTCTCTGTTACAGTTCCTGCATGAACTGTAAGATGGATGAAAGAAACCTTTTTCTGCCCACCTTGATTTTGGTTAGATAATTTATTGAAGCAATCAAAAGGCAAAACACATTGATGGGTAAGAGCATTTGTTTCATAAGCATGAGGACCTGAGTTCAAATACCAAGAAACCATAAAAAAGTAGGGCATGATTGGAATCTCAACTTTAGGGGACCAGTATAGGTGGATCATGGGAACTCATTGGCCAGCTAGCCTGGCCAAACCAAAGAGCTGCAGATTCACTAAGAGACTCTATCTCAAAAAATGAGATGGAGAACAATAGGGAAGCACACCTGACCTTCACCTTTGGAATCTGCATGTCTGTGTTTGGGTACATGCACACAAATGCCCTACACACATTGATTCAAAATATTTAAAGACTTTAATTTTTATACATGTGAGTGTTTTGTCTGACTCTATGTATGTATACCACATGTGTGCCTGGTGGTGCCTACAGAGGTCAGAAGAAGGCATCAGAGCCCCTAGAACTGGAACTTGTAATGGTTGTGAACCAGCATATGGGTACTAGTATCTAAACCAAACCCTGATCCTCTACAAGAGCAATGAGTGCTCTTAATCCCCTAGTCACTCTCCAGAACCAATACATTTTTTTAAAAAGCCAAGTGTGGTGGCATGTATTTATAATTTCAGTGTGTCTGTGTGTGTGTGTGAGTGTGTGTGTGTGTGTTGGCAGGTAGAGGCAAGATATGAAGAGTGGAAGAAGTCTTGAGTGAGTGAATGTGTGCTGTTAACATGAGTACATAGACAAGGACCACAGAACCTCAGATCTGTAGGTAGATGGCAAAACCTTCCCCTTGGAGTAAGGCTCAATGATGCAAAATCTTTCTCTGGTCCATGTGTGGATATTGATAGTGTGTGCAGAAAATGTTCACCATGGCTC
Organism: Grammomys surdaster; assembly: GCF_004785775.1. Taxonomy (NCBI): domain Eukaryota; kingdom Metazoa; phylum Chordata; class Mammalia; order Rodentia; family Muridae; genus Grammomys; species Grammomys surdaster. The sequence continues at coordinate 337,308 of NW_021604626.1, forward strand.
CTCTACCAATATTTACAACCTGAAGACTGCTCCCCTATTGATACTGTTTCTACTAAGATTAGCTAAACCTGTCTCCTTGATTCAGCTGTATAGCATAAACCCTGCCTCTTTATCTGTGTTCAATAACTCTACTTCCTTGCTCAACTGTATGCAATAACATACAGTTATTGTTATCCCTGCTCAATTATATATAATAAACACACTGAGCTTCCAGGGTGCTGTGATTTCTCCATTAGAGAGCCCAATCTACCTGATCCCAGCTTTTCTATGTATCTCTGTGTTTGTTTACTCTTCGTTCCCTCCATGCCCCAGTCAAATTCATCCCTGGAGCAGTGTAGGACACAGCAGCAAGAGGATCCCTGGGCTCACTGGCCACCCAGAATTGCCTCTAGTTGCCTATAGTATAAGACCAGTAAGAGACCTTATCTCAAAGAAAGTGACTAGTACTAAGGAATGACAACTGAGTTTGCCCTCTGGCTTCCATGTATGCATACATAAGTGTACATGCATGTGCATATGTGTGTACATATGTGTGCACACACACACACATGGTATGGCAGGTTAGCAATTTTCAGGATGCTACTTCTTTATCTCTCTTAGTGGATGAATGTGAAAGGATGGACTTGCCCACCAACTTCTGACATTTCATACACAGTCCTAGTCAAGCTGAATTCCACAGAGCTTGCCAACATGTTAGTAGGGAATCCAGCCTACCTGGTAGCAATGCATTTGGACTTCTTTTCATATAAACCAGGGAGAAGATGCTGTAGCATAATGCTCACAATTGTGGGATATGGGGGTCTTAGAGTCACACCCATGATGGATTAAAGATTTGCCATTGGGCCATCTGACTTCTCTAGATTCTGGTATACCCATCCAGTGTAGGAAGAATCCAAATTTCTTCCTCATAGGGGAGCTAATAGGATGATGAGAGTAAGAGACACTTAGATTAGTTGTTCTCAACCTGTGGGTCATCACCCCTTGGGGCTGTCAAATGACCTTTTTGCAGAGCCACATATCAGATATCCTGTATATCAAAGATTTACATTACAATTCATTACAGCAGCAAAATTACAGTTAGGAGTAGAACAAAAATAACTTTATGGTTGGATGTTACCACAACATGAGGAACTATATAAAGGAGTTGTAGCACCGGGAAATCTGAGAACCACTGCCTTAGATGCTGCCAGGCAACTATACTGACTAGAATCAAATTGTAATTATTAACCCTGTGTGTTAGGATTCTATAGAAATTCCCACATCTATTTCCTCCTTTGGACCTCATTAACACCCATGTCATTAATATTTTTGTTTTGTTTTATTATAATGTAATATTTACCAGTATGTCATCATGATCTATTTGGTATAACTAGTTTTATATAGGCCAGGGGTTGTGTCTTCACTGGTAGAGAGCACTTGCCTTCCATGCAAAGCCCTGGGTTCAGTCCTCAGCAGTGCATAAATTAGACATAGTGGTGCACACTTGTAGTTCCAGTACTGAGGAGTTGGAGGGAGAAGTATCAGAAGCCCAAGATTGTCTTGGGTTACACAGGAAGTTTGAGGCCACTTTGAACTCCTCTAACCCCCACCTCTAAAAAGAAAGAGATGAAAGAAAGAAAATTAAATCAGCTGATGACATATTGCAGAAGAGCAGTGATGTGTGTGAACTTCATGAGGGGAGGAGGTGCTGGGTTGGCGAGGTTGGAATAGATACAGTGATGTGTTGAGATGGGGAGCCTCCCTGTCTAGGGTGGTTCTAGGGCTGATGACTGAGTCCATACCTTTCCCCACTACTTCAGCCCTCTTTATTCTCTGCTTAGAATATATACGAATGTCTTATTTCTCATCAGAACTTACCGAGTTATTAAAGGGAAAATGTTTCTCATAGTTGACGTATACTCACCTCTGGATTACCCCATGTCAGATTGTCAGATTCTCAGTCAAGTGAGATCTCAGATATGAGGATGTATCTTAGGTCGAGGCAAGTGGTTGTTCTGAGCACTCAGCAGCTTCCTGGAGATGAATTCCCTGCCCCCTTTTTTGGTGTCAGGGTAGTGTGGTTGTTTGAATAAGAATGGTCCCCAGAGGCCCCTATGTTTGAATGCTTAATCCCCAGTTAGTGGAACTATTTGGGAAGGATTGGGAGGTGTGGACTTGTTGGAGGAAGCATATCACTAGGGGTGGCCCTTGAGGTTTCAAAAGTCTGTGCCAGGCCCAGTGTTCCTCCCTAGGCCTGCAACTTTTGGATCAGGTATGAGTTCTTATCTACTTCTCCAGAATCATGCCTACCTGTCTGCCACCACACTTCCTGCCCTCATGATAACAAACTCATCCTCTGAAACTATAAACAAGCCACCAATTAAATATTTTATTTTATAAGTTGCCTTGGTGACTTCTCACAACAATAGATCAGTGACTTAAGACAGGGAGCAGCCAGGAAGTGCAGAAGAATAAATGGACAACCAAGTCCCTCCAGGTCACTGATGCTCTAGCAAAGCACTGCTTTGGACCTGGACAGTTTCTGGTGGTCTCTGAGGCACAGCTATGTGTACTCTGTCACAGAGTGCTGTGCTCATGGCTAGCTTTCTTTTGAAGGGAGCTCAATAGTCAGTTATCACTTAGTGTGTGGGAATTGTTCCTTTAAGAATTGTGCAACCACTAACATTTCTATCTTTAATTTTTATTACAGAAAAAGTATAAGGCACCATTGAAATCAAGCATGAGGTTATTTGTTAAAGCAGAGACTCAGTTCATTGACTTTGGTTTCCTTCCACAGGGATCTACTCTGAGGTTAAATAAAGGTGGACTCTGTCTTACTTTGTGAATGAGAATTCTTGGAAAGAAGTGATGTCTGCAAAGACTAATTAAAAGTGCAGCCTTGTGGGGAGGTTGGAGTGTTGTTGGTCCAGAGGCTAATTACCTAATTTTGGACTAGTTTTAGTACTTCACCCATAACCCATTCCTTGTTCATCTTTGTGTCAGAACCACTGCCCTGTGACTAGGAGATGAAAACCATTCAAAGTCTATCAACTTAGCAGAACACTGGCATTCTAACCCAAAAGCTAAGAATGACGCTAGGTAGGGTGTTGGGCCTATGGAGAAGCTCCCCTGCTTTGCTGAAGCAGTCTCTCTGATGTACCCACCAATGTATTTTAAACTTGCCATGATTTTATGGCTTTCTTTGTTCTGTAAAACCATAAAACCTCATGAAACTGCTTCCATGTTGGGGAATGGAATTTGGGGTAGCCTAAACCTGTGCTCCTAAGCCATGGTCACTAAAAATGGCTCCAGAATAAATTACCTCTTATTCACTTTAAGATGAGAGCTGTAGTTTTTCTGTAAATAACTTCATCCTACACAAATTATCTGGGTTTTGTTGTTGTTCTTCTTGTTTTGTGTTTTTTGTTGTTTTGTTTTCGTTTGTTGTTTGTTTGTTTGTTTGTCACAGAATAGGCTTTGTGTTTGGGGTGAATATTAGCTTCTAAAACAGATCTTTCTAAGAAACTAACTGAATAGAGAGAGAGCCTCATTAACAGACTTTTGCTTGACTTCCTGAATGGAGAAAGATTTAATGTGAGAGGGACTGAATTATGGCAAAGGCTAGTGATAAAACTCAAAGACTTCAGGGAGAATATTTGGAGGGTTTTGAAGATAAATTCTAATTAGAGGATAAAAGAGAAGCCCAGTGCAGGAGCAAGGTGTGTAATGTTCACAGCTGGGGACATGTAGACAGTGAGGTGGCAATAAGATACAGGTGGGGGGGGGGAACTTTAAAGACCTAAATGAATAAGGATATCAGGTAAAATATTTTAAATTTTTGAGCTAGAGAGGCACAAGCCAAGCTGAATTGAAATACATCCCTTCCTTATCATGAAGTGGAGGGAGGAAACAGAGGATTTGTCTCAGTAAACAGTTGCAGTCTGGGGAAACTGAGGCACAAGTACCCTGAAGGTGGGCAGCGAAAAGGAGAGGGATGTCTCAGCATGATCTCATCACAGCTGCCTATGCACATTTCAAGGCCCGAAGTGCGTGCGTGCGTGCGTGCGTGCGTGCGTGCGTGCGTGCGTGCGTGCGTGCGTGCGTGCGTGTGTGTGTGTGTGTGTGTGTGTGTGTTTTGTTGTTGTTGTTTTATTTTGTTTTTTTAACCTATCTGCTTGCATCCTGACTGATGTCACTGTGCTAGCCACCCGAATGCAGGTCAACACAGCACCACACTTTTGCAGTGACACCCACACACATGGTACTTAATCATGCACAGCAGCATGTGCCCTTTCCTTCTGAGTGAATGTGCTATTTTACCAGTGTGATTGAGAAGTGTGGGGAAGACCACAGCTAAAGACAGTACCCCAACTCTTCCCACCACTCAAAAGAGTGTTGTTAAAATGGAAAGCAACTAAGAAATGCCATGCAGATAGCTCAGATGGTAAAGTGCTTACCTTGGAAACAAAAGGACTTGAGTTTAATCCTTGACCTATGTTAAAAGTTGATTGTAGTGGCAAATACCTCCAACTCCAGCTGGGAAGGTAGACATAAGAGGGTCCCTGGGAATGAGTTTAGCCTACTTGGTTAGCTTCAAGCTCAAAACCAGGAACAAAAAAGATAGCTGGTGCCTGAGGAATGACAGCTGAGGTTGACCTCTGTCCTGTACATACACACATGTACGTGCACATACACACATAATGCCTGAAGGGCTTAGCTTTTAAGGACTCTGAAAGGTAGTCAGGGAAAGGTCATGCAGCTGCAGGGCTATCCACAGGGTTCTGAGGCACAGGCCAGTTCTTAGGTGTGACAGTCCTGTCAGGGTTTTGCTGGGGGCAGCCAGCAAGCTTCTGAGCTGCCTGCTGCTAAAGCCACTGTAGCAATCAGCATCTGAGTTGTCACTGATCTTCTAAGCCATAGAGAACCTGCCTTTCTAGACTGTTAAGATCATCTGTGCCTCCACATCAAGAAGCCAACACTATGCAGAAAGTAATAGATTGGGGAAGTCACAACTCATCCCTGTATGCCTGGATTCTACTGCAGAAGTCTTAACATTTTTGTTTTGAGAGTCCTAGGGATGGAATCCAGGGCCTCATGGTCCATGCTAGGCAAGCACTCTATCACTGTACTTAATAGCTTTTAATCAAACTCAGTGTTTCAGGTTGAACAGAGATTTTTTCATCATTCTTAAAACTAAGTGAGCTAACAAGAACTAAACATTTACTCAATAAAAGGAAAAGGACACAAAATGTGCAACTGCTTTCGGGTGGTGATCACAAGCTCCTACATGTTCCATTGTGACTGAGTTTGATCTCTCTGATTGATCATCATTCTGGGAAGGTTTGGGTTTTTGTCTAGGACTTGATCCTGAATATCCCATTCTTGAATTTTCCTTTTCTACCACATGTGCATGTGTGTGCACTGTACATTCAGATTCATGATGGAGACCAGAGGATTGTCATTTTTTTCTCTTTCTCCACTCCTTTTTTTTTTTTTTTTACATTTTATTTATTTATTGTATATATGTCTATGCATGTGGAGATCAGAAGGCAACTTGTGGGAGCTGGTGCTCTCCTTTCACTATGCAGGTCCTGGGGCTTGAATTCAGGTCCTCAGGCTTAGCAGCAGATACCTTAACCCACTAAGACATTTCGAGGCCCTTCCACCTTTATTTTTTGAGAAAGGTCTCTAACTGGTTGTGGAGTACACTGATTTGGCTAGACTAGATGATCAGCAAGTCCCATATCTGCCTGTCTATGTCTCCCTAGTGTTGGGATTAAAGGTGTGCTGGTATGTTTGTCTTATTTTTTATACATGTGTATGATTTTTTAAAATCATATTTACCCCCTATTTTCCTTCTTTCTCCTTTCTACTCCCTTCGGACCCCTCCTCCTCACACACATTCCCTACCCTCATCTCTCATTTTAACACTTGAGTTTGATTGAGGTTGCTTGCATGTATATGGGTATGGGGTTATTTACTGGGTTATAGGTAACTTACCAGTGGCTACATCACTGAAGAAAAATGATTCTCCCCTTTCTTACCAGCCATTAACTGATAGCATCTCAGCTGGAATGTTGTTAGCTGGATCTTGCTGGTCTTGTGTAGGTAATCTTCCCTCCTCTTTTAGCCTCACTCAACCTAACCTTATTTGGGGTTTGCCTCAATGAGACAATGTCTCCTGTGTTCCTGGCTGGCCTCAAAGTCTCTATGAGGCAGATGATGACCCTGGAACTCCTAACCTCTATATTTATTCATGTACATTGAACATATCAGAATGCCATCTGATATCAATTTGCACCCGTCATAGTCCTCAGCTTCAAGCAGGAAAGTTGAGTTGATCACAGAATGACTTTCAGATCTAAGCAGGTTGACCAGCAGGAGGAGATAGAGCCTGTCTGGGAAGTTCCAGTATTTAGGAGTCCAGGTAGGATATTAAAATGATGCTTGACACAGTCCTCAGGATCCTTCAAATATTATCCATGCCAGGCTGCTCAGAGTGAGACTCCAGAAGCAGGAGCTCTGGGTAAGATGAAAATCATGTGATAGCAGCATCCTTGTTCTGGTGACAAGCTCCCTGTAGTAGTTTTCAGTCCCTGTAAGATTCATTTATACCCCACTAAGAAGACCCATTGCACTTCTTGAGACAGATATGTTAGATAAAAGAAAAAAGTCCTTCCTGAGAAATGCAGAATCTGCCTAAATTTTGGGCCGATGCAAACAAAATAGCTCTGCAATTCAGAGGAGATAAAACCTTATATTCACTTCACAGACAAGAAGTAGCCACAGTCAGGTGATTAAAGCTGATTGTCAACTTGGCAGGATTAAAAATTTCCATGAGGTAAATTTTGGGACATGCCTGTGAGGTAATTTCTAGCTTAAGTAAATTTAGTGGCAAGATCCACCTCATGAGGTGGGGCCCTAGACCAAAGGAAAAGGAGCTGAAACCAGGACTCCTCTGTCTCTGCTTCCTGACTGTGGATGTAGTGTGATGTAACCAGACTTCTTGGCTACTTTATTGGGTTCTTTTTCTTACCACCCTATTCCACCCTTATCCCTTCCAACCCCCCAACATTAGGTAGTTGTGAAAGAGGGTTAGAGGGGAAAGAGGGCATGGATATCATTTTAATACTTCCTGCTGATTAGGGTGGCCAATATAATTTGACTACTTCCTGCTAATTAGTGCGCCGAGTTTCTTGGGGCAAGTTTGATTTTCTTTATCAGGATATCCAATTTCTTCTTCTTGTCACTTTGCTCACAACCACTTGACAAACAGCAGCACCAGGGGCTCTGGTATTTATATGCCCTCTGACGAGTCCCCAGAATTGTAAACGTAAACTATCTTCAGATGGCAAAATCACACCCCTGCTAGAACATGAGACAAATTATATTTAGCTGCACTGGACAGTCTGAAGCAGCCCCATAGCCCACATCTGAGATTGAAACAAAAACATTCACATAACATTTCTATGTTTTTAAAGAAACCAAAATCCTCAGTATAATGTGACCAGATGTTTCAGGATTCTGCTGCCATGCTTTAGCTCTATTATGGACTGTGTCCCTTTGAACTGTAAGACAAATTAAACTCCTCTTCCTTCAAATTGTTTTTATCAATGTTTTGTCACAGCAATGAAAAAACTAAAAAAAATGCACATTTTATTTAGTTTTTCCCAAATGCTCACACACCATCTCCTGTGAGCAGCTGGAGTTCAAGCAGTGATCAGCCGGAGTTTGTTCATGGTTTGGCCAATCAGCAATTGTGTGACCTTCAAGTCCTCTGTTTTCCTGATTTGTTCTAAAGGTACTTGTTTCATAGCATGTTAGGAGGACTAAGTTTCAGGTTATTGTCATGTCAGCTATATTCACATCAGGGTTCTTCCTGAAACAGTTGGTGAAGTGAGCAGGTCAGTCAACAGGGGATGTCTTATGGGTGTGTGTGTGTGTTCATAATGGTACATATGTGTGTCTTCGCACAGGTACACATGTATGTGGAAGCCAGAGGTCAACCTTGAATGTCACTTCTTAAGAGTCATTGAGCTCAACAATTAGACAAGGCTGCTGGCCAGGTGAGCTCCATTGGAATCTAACCTCAACCCCACTGGGATCACAGGAATACCACCACCTTGTATTTTTGTTACTGTTGTTTCTTTTAAATGTGGATGCCATGGATGAAACTCAGATCCCTATGCTTGTGCAGCAAACACTCATCAACTGAGCCATCTCCCTAGACCAGTGGGAAGTATTGTAAACAGGAGGCTTAAGTTCTAGACTAACCCATTGGTATAAGACAAATTGGAATTGGAACCAGTGTAGTACCACAGCACTCAGGAAGTGTGGATGTGGAATGTAGGTCTAGATGTTTGTATGGATCAGGCAGGGTGTGTACACTGTTTGTGTAGTCTGTGTGTGTGTGTGTGTGTGTGTGTGTGTGTGACATGACTCATAATTCCCAAATTCCCAGAACATCTCTGAGGAAGGAACAGCTATGAATGTAAATCACCCTAGGTGACCTCGGCCCAAGAAGTCCACAACAGCCTTCTAGTTGTACAGGGTCAGAAGGTCGTTTCTTTCTAGAGAATCTGATGTGGGAAAATGCTAGGGCAGCATCTGGGCTTTGACACCCTTAATTCTTCTGGAAGAGAAGAAAGAACAATTGAATGACTTTAATGAGTCTCACAGCAACTTCTGCATCTGGGAATGTAGAGAATGCCCAGGAGAGAGGGAGCTACAGGAAGACAGATGGAAAATGACGGCTGCTGGCTTTAATGGGCATGATCTGTCCTTTAAGTTTTGGGAATCTTTTTACCAGTTGTTTCCCAGGGGTTTTCATTTAAGTTTGAGATTCAAATGTACCCTTCCTTACCCACGGGGTAAAGGACACCATTAACACCAGATGTGTATTCTGTATCACATGCCCCACAAACACGTTCTCAACTAGCTTTCACAGTGACCTTATAAGGGAAAGACTTGAATGTTCATTTCATAGATGAAGAATCTGATGCTCAGAAAGAGCAAGTGGCTATGCTTTATGGGAAGATAAATCAACAGAGGAATTCAAGTTTGTTTTTTCTTGGTCCTCCTCCCAAGATGAACTTGTCAAGTACAGAAGTCCTATGCCCTCTCTTACAGCATGTATGAAATCACCAGTTTTGTGAAACTACCTGTTTTGATGCGATTCTACTCTGTTTGTACGGTTCTAGTCCAGAGACTTATGAGAAACTTGTGGGTTTTCTTTGAAGCACCTTGACTGAATGCTAGGAGCAGTCTTACTTGAGCTCAGAATTTGACGGAGTCCCCAAAGTTGCTGCCATAGAAAATGGAGATCCACCACCGTCTTAGCTCTTTCTTTTTCCTTTTTTTTGTTTCATCTTTAAGAACTGTGTAGACCTGGCTGTGTAAACTCTGGGCTGGCTATTGCAGCAATGGCTTTGCCCAAACCTTCCATCTGCCTTGCAGAGACTTCTTTTAAAAAGAAAAGAAAACCAGACATAGTTGGTACTTTTCATGAAAAAAAAAAAAAAAACAACCAAAACTAGAAAGCAGCAATTTCTTCAGGATACATATACTTTCAGAAAAGATAAGAAAAACATTGTTCTGACAGGGAAGGAAATGTCTAAGGGAGTGGGTGGAGAGCCACTTGCCGCTCCCTTTCCTCTAGCCACAGGGGTGTGAAGACCTTCGTTGAACCAGGTCTGTGAAAGCCATCCAGCATTCACCCTGTGACTTTCATTCTAGCAGATGGGAATCTACTTAATAATCTCTAAACTTGCCAAGAGTGGAGGTCAACTCAGCCTCCAGAGCATCTCATTCCAGTGTTTAACAGTCTCTCTGTCAGGAATGGTTTCTGGTGCCCAGTGCAGGACCCCAGAGAGGCTGCAGTTGTGCTTGCTTCCTTTTGACATGTCCTCAGGAGGATTAACTCCATTTCCTCAGATCCTTGAATGTCAAATCCTCTCCTTTTCCAAATCAAAACAGACATTTTCTTTCTTGAGCTCATCATTTTGAGACTGAACCTGTGATGGTCTTGGCTACCAGCTGCCACATTGTTCCCCCTGCTTTCTCCTGTGAGGGCAGGACTCAGATGGCCTGGGTTGCCTGTGCTATAGCTTCTAGACTCCCAGCTCAGGCCCAGAAGTAGCTCAGTTAACTTGGTCATGGGACACTTTTGAACTTGTTCCCCAAAATAGCCCTTGGAAATGTTTCTTAGTTTCATGCATCTCTGGGAAATTCAATAAAAATAGACTCTGGAACATGTATTTTCTAATCCATGTTATGGTTTGATTTCTAAAGGTAAAAATGGTAACGTGGGCTGGGAGGCAGCTCAGTGGCAGAATGCCTGATGATTTACCATGGGCAATGGAGGTCAGTCCCTATTACTCACATACAAGCTGGGTGCAGTGATGCATTTGTGTAAACCCAGCACTGGGGAGATGGAAACAGAAGGATCAATGAAGTTAAATGGTCACATATAATTGATGCTACCAATTAGCCTAATTGGTAAGGCTCAGATCCCAGTGAGAGTCCTTGTCTCAAAAAACAATGAAGATGGCTCCTGAGAAACGATGGCTTCTGAGGAATGGCACCTGAGGTTGATCTCTAGAATCCTTGTGCACCCTACCCCCACTGCTCCTGCAAACACGAAACAGCTGTGTTACAATTTGTATGAAATTAAAAATTACTAGCAGCATCACACCTTGTTTAATTAGTTGCCATGAATTACTAACATTTCATAAACAGCAGGTCCCCTACCTGGAGTGATGAATGATCTGATAGGAGGAACTAAGCTGTATTACGAATTCTAGTAGAACATCCCTTATTCATTCTCATCCTCTCTCTCTCTCTCTCTCTCTCTCTCTCTCTCTCTCTGTGTGTGTGTGTATGTGTGTGTGTCCGTGTGTGTCCTGTCAGAGAGAGAGAGAGAGGAATATATGTATTCATGTGGGTGTGTGTATGTGCTGTGAATATAGGTGCATACTTGTATATGGAGTTTAGACATTGGACTGGGACTGGGTATCTTCCCCAGCTATTCTCTACCCTAATTTTTGAGGCAAAGTCTCAATTGAACCTGGAATTTATCAGTTTGACTTGCCAGACTGGCTTGTCTTTGAAGTCCAGAAGTTCCCCTGTCTTCCTGCCCTCTCTGGATAGCAGAATTAGGGTTATAAATGTGTACCACTGGGATTTTTTTTTTACTTGGGTTCTGGGGATCAAACACAGGTCTTTATGCTTTGATTGTAGGTATTTTTATCAACTTAGCCATTTTTTCCAGCCTTATCTATTGTCTTTTCTAATTCATTGATTATCAGCTAACCTCAGTGAATGTCTGACACAGGTTTAGCTTTCCGGCCATGGTTGAGTCCTTTACTCAGCTTTCTGAGCACACTGGGTGTTCTGAGCTCTGCTGGTTGTTCAGGTTCTGCATGACTGAGGTTTGGTATTAAAAATGTCCTGAGGCAGGAAGATAGGTTGGTAAAATACATGAATTTGACCCCTGAAATGATATATAAAAATAAAACAACAGCAACAACCTGAATGTGATGGAACTGGGGAGGTGGAGCCAGAAAAATCCCTGGTAATTCCTGCTAGTGAGTTTAGCCTGCTTGGAGAGTTCCAGGTCTTAATGACAGAACCTGTCTCAAAGAACAAGGTAGAAGACTCCTGAAAAAGATAGCTGAGGCTGACCTTGACACATGTGTGCACACGTGTGCCCACACCCTTGCATGACCCCTTATAGATTGTATGTTGTTGTATGTTGTGTGTGCGTGTGTGTGCGTGTGTTTTTTTGGAAAAGCCATTTTTATGGACTATTTAGAGAAAGGTTTCATTGACCCATATAAGAATTGTAATATATTTCTAATTTAACCCTCTCCCCCGACATGCCAACAAAAATATTCCATTCTCATGCTGTGGGCTGCAGACTGTAGCCAGTAGTTCCATGTGCAAAGCAGTTATGGCTCTGCTTAGGAAGGAAGCATATTCTATCAGCAAGCCTGGGTAGTCACAGATGGTAGGCAGCAGAGCCCTGGCTTACTAAGACCATTGTGTTGCCCCCTTTCAAAAATTTATTCTTTTCTAATGATTATGGAGGAAAAATATGAGTCAGGTACTGTGTGGCAATATGCTCACCAGAAGCTCTGTAATATTGCCTTGCCCAGTCTTCTTAGCCATAGACCCAGCCATCTGTGTCAATGACTTTTCACTCTCTCTCTAATAACTAATAGAATGACCAATGTAATTCTTCTTATGTCCAAGACTAACCAGCCAAAGTACCAGTTTGGAAGTCTGGGGCTGTGTAATAACTTGTCTGTCGGTGTTGCGCTTCATCGTAGCCTGGTGGCTGGCTTTCATAGACCTTAGGGACCCTCCTGCTAGGGAATTACTTAATGTGCTGTATGATGCATCATGTTCTGTCCCTGTGTTCTTACAAAATGTCACATCCTCCCTACCCAGTTCATCTATAAGTGCACAGATGGTTGCATGTGGGCCGATGTCCCCTTTGTCAGAACTCTTTTCAGAAGTGACAATTCAGAAGTGACAAAAACAATCAAATCCCTCAACTTTTATGTAAGATGCTGTTATTCTATAATAATCTTTCTTTCCTTCTTCCCTCCCTCCCTTCCTTCTTCCTCCCTCTTTTCTTCACTCCTTGACTTCTCCTCCTCTTCCTTTTTCTCTTTCTTTCTCTTTTCTTCTTCCTTCTCTTCCCCTCCCTCTCATGCTTTCCTTGGGCCACACATCCATTTTCCTTGGGCCATTCTAGGGTTTTACCTCTCAGTAACCTTTTGTGAAGATGTATGAAGTGGATACTTCCTAGACACAAGGCCTGGAGAAGTAAGGCCTTCCTTTTTCACTCAGAGCAGACATCTTTTTAAAGATTCTTCTGGAAACATGGAGAAAATGGCTTTTTATGCTCAGTGGAGGCTAGGAACAGACGTTTTTCAAAAACTTATGAAGTTGAGTTTGTTGACTTGTTCTCAGACATTTAATTCAGTGTAGGGAGCCAGAGAGTTTAAGGGTATAAATGGGAAAGGAGTTTGTTCTGTGGTCATCATTGTGTGTTTTAGTTTCAAAGAAAATATTCTTTATAGCTTTGTTGAATGAGTTCTATAGGAGAAGAGTCTTGTTTTGAAACAAGAGGTACATACATAGCTTATTTAGAGCAGGAACCTCATGCCCAGATTCTTGTGCAGGGGCTGAGGCTGACTTACTGTTTCAGGAGGAAGTAGGTACCACTGAATAAATTGAGCAAAACAGAGATCAGATGTGCTAGGAGTTCAGATCATCTCTAGTACATTCACGAGGCATCTTTTTCTGAAGATCAAATACAGCTACTCCCAGTATCTCCCTGCTGAGGAAATAAACAACTGAGGTGTTGACTGACAGAGCGTGTCTGTGTTCTTGTCACTGAGTCAGATGTTCAGGGAGGAGAGGAAGCATAGTTTCATTTCCTATGAACACCCCTGAGTTAAAACTAGGGACATAAGAGAACACAACCTACAAAAGTAATAATAGCATGCAGACTTCAGGAGGACAACAGCAGGCAACTTGGGCAATGGCTGGAGTTGAAGTTCTTCCTAAAAGCTCCTCAGTGCTGAGCCAACATGTGGTTCATCATCTCTGTTATAGAAAAGGAACAACATCCATGCTGAATTACACTGGCAATTGCCATCATTAACTGTGTTGTGGGCTTTGGAAAAAGCTGCCTCATGAATGTATGTGAAGATGATCTGAGTGTGGGGTGTAGCCAACTTCCATCTTGTTTAGTCTATATAGTGGTACCAACTTCCTTAAAAAAGAAATGACACTCCTGCCTCAAAAGACATTGCTGACATGATGAAGAAAAATCCAAATATTCTGTTGTAGAGAAGCATGTCACTGTTTAGTCTGCAACCTTAGCAACATCAAGAGGTGAACTGTGTATTAACAGCAAAGCACTAGAATGACGGGGTGGGGCACATGTGTGGAAAACATGCTCAGACATTCGAGAAGACCCTAGATTTTGTGGCTTTCCTATGCTTATGTGATGATATCATGTAACTGTGGGAAAACAGGCTCAGATATTTGAGAGAACCTAAGATTTCATAACTTTTTTTTTAAATGTTTGTGATGCTATCATGTAACTGTGGGCAACCCTCTGGATGTTTTAGGCTTCAGTTTCTCTGTCTCAATAATAGTGGCCTAAAGGTCAGCCCTAGCTCTCTCCAGAGCTCTCATGAACCACTGTGCAAGTGTTATTCACTGACTGCATTCCTATATGAAGCTTATAAGAAAGTCAAGCTGAGGAGTGGGATGCTGAGGGTTAAAATGAATTATCAAGACTGTGGCACTTGGGAAGTATCATTGAGGCACTGAGAGCAGAGGGGAACACCTGCAGCCTCCAAGGCCTACAGCATGTACCATGTCCACTGAGCCATGGTTGGCCCTTTGGTGAACAAGCCTATTAAATGTATACATAAAGAGGTTTCGACTCTCCAGTGTCTCCCAGAAAGCAGAGCCAGGAACACCATCTGGCACTCCATTTGCTAAATGTCCCGTTTATGTCAAATGCCAGGAAATGTGGCTGTTTAAAATCCCAGGGAATAAGATCTCCACTCAGCATCTTTCTAATGGACACATACCACACTCTGTGAAGCAAAAAACTCTTTGCTTAGCCAGGTCATAGGCCCCTGCTCACTAGCTCCCTGGGCCTCAGCTGTGATGTACAAAAAGATACAAGGTGAGGAAGAATCTCAGCTTCAACGGTTGGCTAGTGTGCCTGGTACCAATAGAGGGCAGTGTTGCACATCTTCAGAAATCCACGGGCCAACTGGACCAGATGAGAGAAACACTCACCTTCTTCTATTCAACAACAGCAGTTTAATAAAGAACAAGAGCAATTAAAGCAGCTAGCCGTCAACACATCTTGCTCCTGGGCTGAGCTTGTTATGGCTCTATCATCACTTTGATATTTGCAAAGGGCTTTGTAATCATTTGGAGAGACCATTTCTCCTTAGTACTTTGTTTTACAGAATGCCAGGTCCGTTAGTCTTGGCTTTGTTGGTTTGTTTGTTTTGTTTTTCTAGGAAACTCGGATTCAGGGAGGATGGCTGGATAGCTTTAGGATTTTTGAGTTAAGAAACAGAGTTAGAGAAGAGACTCAGCATCCCACATCTTACGATCAACAGTATGTGGTCTCTCTCTCTCTCTCTCTCTCTCTCTCTCTCTCTCTCTCTCTCTCTCTCTCTCTCTCTTTCTCCCTTCCTCCCTCCCTCCCTCCTTCCCTGTATCCCTGTATCCCTGTATCCCTGTATCCCTCTCTCCTTCTCCCCCCTCCCCACCGCCCATATGTGGCTATGTGAGTGTGGTGCATTCATGAAGTCATAATTTTCAGTCTCAAATGTTCTTTAGTATCTTCCACATTTGTTTGAGACTAACCTGGGACTCTTCTATGTAGAGCTTGGTTGTCCCCTAATTCTAGGGAACTACCTATCCTCTGCATATCTCCTATCTTATGATCAGTGAGATTACAGGGGTGTTACACTCGGCCCAGGTTTTTTGCATGGGATCCAAACACAGGTCCTGACATTTATGAGGAAAACAGTTTATCCACTGAAGTAGCTTTCCAATCCTAATTTTCTCTTGACTTGTTATAAAATTTGACCTGGGAGTTGACAGGGCTAACAGAGATAGGCCACCTTCTATCCCTACCATCCATGACTTGTGCTTACTCCAGCAAGGTCTGATGGTAATAGCTAAATTAGTTCATTAGGTCTGCTCTTAATCCCCCCTAAAAATGTATGGAGAAATGAAAGACAGACATGTGAATCTGGCTAGAGAGTGAACACATTCAAGTGCCTGAACAACAAAGATTCATCCTCTGCCATTCTCTCCCATGACCAAGTCACGGAAAATTGATTCTTGAGAGCCAAGCTGTCAGTCTTTCTAGCATTCTGCACTCATTAATCTCTGAATCCACGGAATCTCAGTTTCTTCTCATATTCTGAAGACATTGAATCGCTATTTTGGCTAAATACACTCTACCTATGGTGTCACCTATCTTCAGAAGCCCAGCTTGGTGACACGTTCTGTTATGTGATGCTCTGGCAGCTGAGGAACACACAAACCATTTCTGTTATAGATGAAGTGTCATATCTCAAGTAGAGGCTATTTCTTTTACAACAGTATCAACAAATTGATAAATGAAACTAACTGGCAGAGTTTCATAGTGACACATTGCCAATTTATTTCTGAAACACCGTTAGGCTAAAGAAAGTCCAAGTATATACCTGCATGTATTTTGGAATGACAAATTAAAATGTTTAGGATTTGCCGTCAGGCTTTTGATGCTTGTCAATATGACGTGGTGATGTGTACACATTCTGTTTAGACGTGTATCTTGCTGTGTGGCAGAGTATCTGGTTTTGGGCTGTGAAAAGTTTCTCTCTGTCTGGCACCTCACTTACCCAACTAGTAAAGACTGTTGGCCCCAGAGACACAAGTGCTACTTTCGCTCTGACTAAGCTCTATGCCAGGCTTGGGGCAATCGGAAGGGGTGGAGGGTATGCGGTATTTTGATGGTGCTAGCTTGGTCTCAGGCAACACATTTAACTCTGAAAGGTTTGTACCCACATCCTCTTCATTGTGGCTGGGTTGCTAGTAGCTGGCGGTCATCTTTGGTGATACCAGTTGTTAGGCTGATTTTTGCCAATTTGAACATAGGTTGATGTTGATATTGATGTGCCATCTGGATCTCATCTCTGATACATTTCAAGTCACTCTCAGCAATCCAAAGACTGTAGAACAACCATTGTGTGCCCAATGTCTCTGCAATTGTGCAAGTTTCTATAATCCAAAGTGGCGTCTTGAGGGTTGGGGAGATTGTTCAGCTGGTAAAATGCTTGCTGTACAAGCATTATGATCTGAATTCAAGTAATCTGAATGCGTGTGAAAATCTAGGAACAATGGTCTGAACCTGTAATCTCAGTGCTAGGGAAGAGAAGACAGGGTGATCCCTGGCACTGACTAGCCACATTGTTGAGCTCCAGGTTCAGAAACTGTCATACTGCAAAAAGTAAACTGAAGAGTGACTGAGGAAGACACTTGATATCATCCACTCTCCATGAACATGTGTACCCACAGATGTTATGTGTATGCATGAACACACACACACACACACACACACACACACTCATGGTCCCTTAAAATTCCATTTCCTTTGGGCATATGTTTTATTTCAAGGCATCAGCAAATATCAAACACAAAGTTTTGTGAGAAATGTTTCTTCTCTCACTTTGCATGCTGAGGGCCATGTAAAAGTAAAGGCTTTTGATGATGTGGGTGTAGTGTGGAGTCTAGTTTGAGAATTAGGACAGCTTGAGTTGGAACCCTGAATCACTGTGGGATGGAGGCCCTGTTCATATAATTCTTCAAGCTCTTGAGCTGATGTCACAAATAGTCACGTTTAGTCTTAGCTGCCAGGGATTTCTGGTCAATCTTGTAGATTTTATAACTCTTATCCCTACTGAAGATGCCTCATCTCTTCCTGCTCCCCTTCTTTCTTCCTCCCCTCTTTCTTTTGTGTGTATACATGGAAGTATGTGTGCACGTATGGTTGCAAATGTTTATCTCTAACTGAACCTATGGCTCATTGAATTAATTCTGTTAGACTGACTGGCCAGTAAGCACTAGGGATCCTCCAGTCTCCACCTTCTGCAGTGCCCATCTTTTTGCATTGGTGCTGAGGAACTGAACTCTGGTCATAAGGCTTACACAGGAAACACTTTACAGCCAGTGCCGTTTCAGTCAGCCTCATTTCTGTTTTTTTGTTTGTTTGTTTGTTTGGTTGGTTGGTTGATTTTGGTTTTTTAAGACAGAGTTTCTCTGTGTAGCTTTGGCGCTCCTGGAACTTGCTCTATAGACCAGAACTCACAGAGGTTCTCCTGTTTCTGCTCCCTGCGTGCTAGGATAAAAACCATATGCCACCATGACCAGTCCATACCTGTGTTATACAACATAGGCTGTGATTCTTGTTCTCAGGTAAGGCAAAGCTAGAACCAAGTCTCTCAAGTGACTTCTATGAAGACACCACCACAGTGTCTATAAAAACCTTATTTTGTGGCTGATTCTTACATTATTTGTTCAGTAGGACACATTTGAGTTCCATATAAGTATACTGTTTTAAGCTGTTTTACAGAGCAGCTCAACATATTCATATGTCTGATTCTGACCACATCAAATTTTCTACCATTTTTTTCTGAAAATAAAGGAATTAAAGTCAATGACAACAGCGAGTAGAAAATTCTTGGTATAGTTTTCTGTTGTGCCTACAATTGAAGTTATTTATGCTTAAAATTATATACTTCAAAATATTTCTACACTATTCAAAGACTTTATAAAGACTCAGTATTTCTTTTCTAAAAATGTTCTGATTTTGTTTATTGAAATGGTGAAATTATAATCAAGGAACATTGAAGGGAAAATAATTCGCTATTCAAGGCTGTCGGCTGAGCTTCCTTCCTCTTTCCAGCTTTCTTTCTGCCCTGCACATATACTCATGCTAAGAAGGGGATTTTCATTTGTAGTCTTTGCTCAGGCTTAGTAAGTGTGATCCTGAGAGAGGAGCTCAGTTAGGACAGATAGCCATTTCACCACATTGTCTTGTGCTATGAAAACCATAGCTACATAGTTTAGAGAACAACTCAATTACCAAAGGGACTGTTACATTGATGGAAGGCTCTCATTTCATTCTCAAGTTTTATCCCACACTAGAAACTGTGGACATTGGTTTTTATGGAGTGACAAACAGAAAATAATAGGAAGACAAAGAAGAATATGCAGATATTATAGTTACTTGGCCCGAAGAAGAAGCCAAGGACCTCCTTACTCAGTATCTTTCAGAATCTGAAGGCCTGTGGTAAAGAAAGTGTGGGAGGCAGCTGTTAGCTTTCACCTTTGTGTAAATAAAAAAGTTATGATTGCAACTCTGTGTGTGTGTATGTGTGTGTACATGAGTGTGAAGATCAGAATTGATGTTGAGTGTCTTCCTTTGTTACTCTCTGACTTATTATATTATTTATTTTTTCTCCACCTTATCTTTTGAGACAGGGTGTCCCACAGAACCTGGAGCTTGTCAATTAGACCAGGTTGGCTGGCCAGTGAGCCCTGGTGATCCTCCTGCCTCCATTTCCCCAGCTCTGGGATTATAGGTATTTGGCCATAACTAGCTCACAATTCAGGTTCTTGTGCTTATGCACAGCATGTTAACCCACAGAGCCATCCTTAGCCTCTGGATTTAGGTTATTTTGAAATCAGCTTCCTACATGTGGAAACTGTCATTCAGGAGAGGGGCCAGATTGTAGGGAACAGAGGAAGCCCTGAATAAATGTATATTTTGACATTGGTATGGCCTGTCAAAGACTACAAGATCAAGTGATACATGGTAAACTGTCAAAGTCATTATTCATATGGGCCAGACTCAAAAAGGATGGCAAAACTTTCCTCGGGAGTTAGAGTATTGTTTGTTTATGAACAATTGATCAGCCTTCGCAAAGACTAGCAATGACAGCTTCCTCTTTAGGGATGTTTATAGCCTAAGATTGCTTAAGTACAGAGATCTCCTTCTGGGACTAGCTAACCCCTCCCACCTTGCTGCACCTAATAAACATACTAAAGTTCTAGGTTTCAGTGGTTTTGTGAGGTTTTGTATACTGTTGCTGAATTATTCCTAAACCTTGTAGTGTATCTCTACTGTCTTCTGCCCATGGATGCTGAGCTCTGGAGTTCAGATGAAATGGCAGGAATGCCCTCCAGCAACTTCAGACTGTTCCTAATTGAGATGACTCAATAAGTAGGCTTAGCACCCTCAAGCTACACAGCCGGGCTAGGATTATGAGCTGATTTCTTCACATATGAATCACGACTGGGGTCATGTTTGGCATCTCTGTGGTGCTCACACACTCTTGTACATGTTTTCTTCCACAGATGGGTAGACATTTGACTTTGTGCTAATGGCTTAGAGAACAGGTGTAAAAGCCACATAGTCTTTTTTTTTTGATATGCAAGTCTCTTTCTTTGTATATGTATGTATATGTATAAGCACCTCAGTGTGTATGTATGTATTTGTGTGTGTGTGTGTATATGTGTGTGTGTATGTGTGTGTGTGTGCAAGGACAGAGGTCATCCTTAGGTGTCATCCCTCACATATTTTTTGAGACAGGGTGTGCCACTGGCCAAGGACCTACCAAGTTGTCTAGGCTGACTGGCCATCAATCCCCAGGCATCCCTGTGCCTACCTCTTCCCTACTTTCCTGCAAAATTTGGCTTATAAAAATGCACCTCCATACCTGGCTTTTACAAGGATTCTGGGTATTGAGATTGTATCCTCTTGCTTGAAAAGAAAGCATTTTACCAACTGATTTATCTTCATAGCCCTTACCTTGTTTTTAAATTTTTAAACAGCACAAGATTACTTTTAGGTGGTCTTATTTCTAACAGCTTCATGGAAATATAATGGTTGTACAATGTTGCATATATCTAATACGAACAATTCAATGAGATCAAATGACTGCAAGCATCAACAATGCCATTGTCACAATCAAGGTGATACATCCAGCATGTCTATGAGTTTAATTTGCTCCTTTGTGCCCGACACCTTGGTGGTGATATAACATGCCCTCTTGACAGATTTTGAAGGCACATCACCCTGCTTCTCACTGGACATACCGTGTACTAGAGTTCTAGAAAATACTCTCCACATCCCAATCAAGTCACGAAGCTCTAGTTTCTCTATATAATTACAAATGGTCAAGAGGTATATGAAAAGATGTCCTACATAAGAGCTAGGTAACTGCTAGTTGGTAAAGTGCTTGCTTTGCAAACATGGGTATCTTGGTTCAATCCTCAAAACCTGCTTAAATGTTAGGCATGGTGGCACACACTTGTAATCCCAGAACCAAGATTGTAGAGATAGGCAGAAACCTGGTGTTCACTGGCTAGCTAGCCTAACCTATTCATTGAGGTTCAGGCCAGTCAGACTTCCTGTCACAAAACAAAACAAGTATATGGTGTCTGAAAAATGATACCCAAGGTTAACCTCTCTCTCCTGTACACCTCTTCCCCACAGATATCAAAACAACAACAACAAAACCCTCTCAAACACCCAAACCTGACATGAGATAATCTCCACACAGGGTTTAGGATGAATGTTATTAAAAAAGAAACCAGGAAAGTTCTGGTGAATGAATATTTATAACCTAGCTTTGAAATCACATGAAGCCTAACATGATAGCAACTCATAGATCCACCAGATCACAGTGCAGAGCTTACCCTACAGTTAGAGATTCTGATACCAGGCTCTATGCATGTCTCTGCTTACTACTAGGAACTTATGATAGCATGAGGAAAGTAGCCCAGAGCCAAAGTAGTATCTTATAGGAAGGGTCCCTGGAAACCCATCAAGTATTTTCGCCTTCTCTGATCATTCTACCAAGAAATTCTTAGGCCTTCTGAGTCCAGTAAGCCATCCAGCTACAAGTGGTTTTTCATTGGTTTTTATTTCTAACCGTTGGCTTGTGCTTTCTGGGCCATGGGTACTGGGATTCCTAATCTTGGCTGTGAGTGCCTTTCTAAATGTAAACAGATGGACAAATTGCCAGCTGCATGTAATACATTTCACTGTAGTAACACTCTGGTGCTGGCTGGGTAAGCATAGCTGTATTAAATAGTAGTGCTTGCTCAGCCCTTTCCACATGGGCAGAGAAAATGTACAGCTCAGGCACCTCTGGGAGCACCCAGAAAGTGAAGTACATCCCGTTAGCTCAGCAAACATTGGACAGACCTGCTTGCTTATACACTTTCAGGGGACTATGCCGGGTGAGGCACGGGGACTTGAACATTTATTTAATCTTATCCAGCTTCTGTATTTGGAGGAGGTGTGTGTGCAGGGAGGGTAACATAATTGAACAACGTCAAACCAACTTTCTGTTATTGCCACCTAAAATAACTTTGGTGCTGAACTAGTCCCCCTTTCTAGGTTGACCACAGTCAGCTTGGAGTCAACCTTGTGTTTTCTCTCCTGAACCCTGCCTACCTTAGTACAGTGAAGAGCTATGTGAATTTAGCCACTTTCCAGCCCAGTAGCAATGTTTTCTTTCTTTTGCTTTCCTTGGTCATGGTCAGAGGAGGTAATATTCCACTGCTGGCCCTGGAGTCTTTCCAGTGGGCCACTTGTCCAAACACCTTTTTCCTTTAGCTTTAGCAAAACCATCAGATGCTGTTTCAACAGTCTTGTGACACTGTTTCTAGAAGTTTCAGTAAATGCCAAATGCTTTCTGGTTCAGTGTACTGAGTCATGATAATACTGACTTAGTATTATGGGGTAAGTACTATCTGTTACCTACTGTTCTCTCTCTCTCTCTCTCTCTCTCTCTCTCTCTCTCTCTCTCTCTCTCTCTGTGTGTGTGTTTGTGTGCACGTGCGCGCATGTGTATGTGTACAGAGGCCAGTTGTGGATGTTGTCCCTTAGATGCTACCTAAATGTGAAACAGGGTTTTGTTTTTTTTTTTTTTTTACTGATCAGAGACTTGTTGGTTAGACTAGGCTGACTGTCCAACAGACCCCAGGGGTCTTCCAGTATATCTCTCTGGATCTTGAATTACAAGTATATACTATCATTCCTTTTTTTAAACTAGGGTTCTGGGGTTCAAACTCAGGTCAACTTAGTAATCTACCTAGGTCTTCTTGCAATATCCTCTCTTATAACATCTCATTGGATGGGTAAATTTTTAATACTCAGTTACCAACAGTATATCACCAACAATAATAATTAATATTTACTAGGTGCTTACTGTGCTGCCTACTTTTATGTCAACTTGACACAGGCTGGCATCATCAGAGAGAGGAAGCTTCAATTGAGAAAATATTTCCATAAGATTCAGCTACTGGTAGGGCTGTAAGGCATTTTCTTAATTAGTGATTAATTAAGAAAGATTGGGGGATGATCCTGTCCATTGTGAATGGTCCACCCCTGTGCTAGTTTTTCTGAACTCTCTAAGAAAGCAGGCTGAGCAAGCCATAGAAAGCAAGCCATAAGCAGTATCCCTTCATGGCTTCTGCATTAGCTCTTGCCTCCAAGCTCCTACCATGTCTGAGTTCCTGTCCTGATTTCCTTCAGTAATGAACAGTGATGTGGAAGTTTAAACCATATAAACTCTGTTCCTCAAAAGTTGCTTTTAGTTATGGTGCTTTATCACAGTAATGGTAACTAAGACTCTTACTAAGTTCTGGGTCTTGTTTAGGTGTTCTACATATTATGTGCAACTTTTCTAGTGCCCTGGAGTAGTGGCTATTAGCATTGTCCTCTAACACAGCTTGGGAAACATTAGACATGTTCAATCCAAGGTCCACAGTCCACATATGGCCCAGGGTAATAATGAATACAGACCCACACAAAATTGTGAGTTTATTACAAGCATGATTTTGTGGGTGCTTTTTTTTTTTTGTAACTCAAACTCAATCGTGCAGTTCTTGAGCTTGAACTTTGTAGATGTTACTGTTGTATCTCAATGTCAAAAGGTCCAACGCCCAGTGAGCATGGTATCTTTCCCATGATCATTTGATGTCTGCATACCTTACATCAGCCCCAGTGCTATTTTCTGTTTCTATAGCTATGAGTTTGGAGGGATCACAATGCTGAGTTTAGGAGTACTGAAGAGAAACCAGGAAGTGGTTGGTAGAAAGCACTTTGGAGAGACAGAAGAAAATCCACCTTAGTGTGTCTGATAAGTCTTACAAGTAATACTCTGGAAGACCCAGTCTTCCCAGTGAAGTAGTCAGTACTATAGAAGCCACACTGTTCTGGATACCCACAGAGGACTTACCATACTAGCTTCATCCTCGGTCATCTTTAAGATGTACATCTCAGTTGGTAGAATGCTTGCCCCAAATTCATGAAGCCCCTGGATTCAACCTCCAGTGCCATAGATACAAGCCTATAATCCAAGCCTTCAGAAGGTAAAGATAGGAAGATCAGGAGTTCAACAATGTCCTCTGCTACATAATGAGATTGAAGGCAGCCTGTGCTACTTGAGATCATGTCTCAAAAACAAACAAACAAACAAACAAACAAACAAACAAACAAACACTATCACAACCAAATGAAAACTCTAGAATTCTAAACAGCAAGAGCCTTCTGTAGGGTGACTGTTGGGATTCAGAAACCCACAACAACATTACCTGTACATCAGGGCTTTGCTTCTTGCCCAGAGGACAGGAAACAGCTGGGCTCCTTGGTGTTGTCATCTCTGGCCTGTCCCTGATGGACGGGAAGTGCTTTCCTTAAAGTGTACACTTAGTGTAACTGAGAATCGATGGGAAAGAGGGGCTCAGAAGTGCCTGAGCGGTCATAAATATTTCATGCTGTTGAATCAAATGGAAAAAGCAAGGCTGTTGCTTTTTCAAATGGAAGTGGCAGAGACTTCATCCCATCTGAGATTAATAGGCACACTGCCCAGCGATCAGAGCATGGAGACAAAGAAGGAAGCAGCCAAGACTGTGTAGCACAGAAATGGAAGATTCCAGGTTGGAGGGGGTATTCAGTATATACTCCACAGGCCAAGACACTGGCCAGGCTACAAGTGGGTCTCCCTTTATGCCTTCCTGGAAAGCAGCTAAACTGAGGCATTGTTCTCAAAGTCTCAGGATAGTTGAGGCAACACCTAGGAAATTTCTAGAATCACATGAGTAATAGTGTATAGTCAGTCTTACATGTCCTATGAGCACATGCATGGAGGAAGAATTGGATGGAATGGCTTTGCATTTCTTTACCCTTAGTCAGAGACTATCACACTCTGGATCATTCCACATGGCTGAGGAAATGGGCTTTGGTAAGGAGTGACAGGGACAGATGTGCACTCCCTTGCTTTGGGAATTCTTTTCATGTTTCTCAGACTCGGAAGGCAAACACAAGGTGATTTTCCAAGCCATTTACCCTGCTTGACCTACTTCCAAAAATGATGTCTTTCCTTCTGCTTCCTGACTATTGCATGGATGGGAGAATGTGGTCATATTTCTCTTTGAGATCAGAGCATTATTAGGGAGTCAACTCAAAATTTATATTCTGGGCAAGAGGTGGACTGGCCAGGCACTTTACCAAGTGAACTAACTCCCCAGCTCCTTCCTCCTTAAGCCTCCTCCACACATCTCAACCCTAATCCAGGCAGGTGGATCTGCTTTCTATCTCTCTTTGTTTTGACCTTTGAAAAAGTACTTTGCTACCTTCAGTCTTACTTATTAATTGACAAAAAATAAGTTTTATTAAAGTTTAAGAAGAGGCAATCAGATATGATCTAGTTGAAATGATAACCTGGGCCTAGGACCCTCTATCGATATCCTGCCAACCCACAAAGGGTGGTTCCCAGGGTCACTAGGGACCTGCATCACCAAACTCTGGTAATTTAAGTCATCTATAACAAAACAGATTTTGTTATCTATCTAATTCCTACTCATTATCAGACCCCAACAGACATATTAGACATATCAGACCCTGTGTAAGCTGATTTTCTATTTATAGTCATGTCACTGTGATGAAGGTTTAATTATGTATTATATTATATCTTCATGAACTTTCTTTTTCACCCAAGGAAGCACTCTTTGGCCTGTCTTTAGCATGCCCAAATGTAAGCATCTCAGCTCTTTCACTAAGCATCACTATTAAGTTATAAGACATAAGTATTGCAGTAGCCTGGTAGTTGACTTAACCAAGAATAACCATATAGTGTGGAGACATTGGGAAGAGAGGTAATTCTCATCACAGGCAGGAAGAGCAGAACTGTGTAAGATTTTATCATGCCTCTGAGAATGGTATGCATCTTAAAACAAAGGACTGTGGTCTAGCAAGATGGCTCAGTGGGTAAAGGTGCTTGGTGCTATGTCTGATGGCCCAAGTTTGATCCCTGGAACCCTTATGGTAGAAGGGAAGAATCACCTCTACACAGGTGCCATGGCAAGCTCCCTGTAGCCCTAAATAAATAAATAAATAAATAAATAAATGTAAAACAAATAAACATATTACCTAGAACATTCCTGTTGATATTTTTATACTGCTGTTTACCAGGTCATTGAAACTTCAGAAAACAAAACTGTGGGTGGGGATGGCTCCATATTTCTGTTTTTCCTGCCCACATCTGGCCTGTGGACATAGGAGGAAAATGATGCTTTATTCACACATCTGACACCCCATCTCCTGTCACATAGGGTGTGTCATCCTCCCAGATGACATCTCTGCCAAGTCAGGGTGTGACCTCTACAAGCTTCTCATGTACCTTTGCATCTGAGCTGAGTGAAATGGAAGCTGTGCAGGTCCAGGAAGCCTTGTCTGCAGAGGTTTGAGAGATATTTGGATTTCCAAGGCATTTTCTGTTTTAAGACTAAAATGAGAATTTCCTTCACTCTAAGCAAAAGTTATCTGAGAATATTGGGATTGAGTTCACAATCCTGAGGGAGGGGCAAAATAAAATAGTTTTAATTATTAACATTCCTCCCCCCAATCTCTATATAGATCTTGAAATGGTCCTCTAATATGCTATGTGTGTGTGTATACCCCCCCTCTCTGTGTGTGTGTGTGTGTGTCCCATTTATGGAGGCCAGAAGTTGACATCAGATGTCTGCCTCAGTCATTCTTTACCTTATTTTTAGGATGTGTTCTCTCACTGGCTTAGAACTCACTGATTTAGCTAAACGGTCTGGCCAGTGAGCTCCTTGGGTCTGAGATTATAGGGGTGCAGTGCTTGCTTTTTATGATCAGAACTCAGGTCAAAATGCTTACATAGCAAACAGTTTACTGACTGAGATGTCTCCTAGCCCCCTTCTAATACATTTTAAAAATATGTTCTAGGTTCACGACCTCTGCTTCCAGGAATCATTACATCCCCATCACTTGACAGCACCAGTAATCCATCAGCTCTGAGAGCTCATGTGCTTTGCAGAGACTGACTCATTTCAGCCCCAGTGGACATAGCTGTAGGCTGCAGACTGGCTCCATAAGGGGCATCGTGAGGCTGGGTGAGTTTTTAGAGTCAGGACTGGGATGAGGACATGGCTCTTGTGATTAATATCCATACATGATGCAAGAGATGGACATGGAGTCTCCACAAGCTGCTTGGGTCAGAGAGTTCTAAAGAGAATTTGAGATGTAAATCCTGTCAGGAGTATTTACTGTTAGAAGTGTGACCTCATCTTATTGATTTCCTTTTAATGTCTGTAAGTCTGGAATCCTTGGAAATGAGACAGATTTCAGAAATGGACATCCCAAAGCATTCACAAGGCTTTAGACCATGAGATGTATTTCTACTGGAATGAATGCTGCTCTATCAAGAGGGTGATGTGAGATACTCACAGCCCCAAGCCCCTTCAGAAGGCTGTGGGTTTACAGCATACACTAAGAATTTCTAGGACTTGGGGCTCAGATAAAACAGGTGTGCATTGATAGATTGAACCTTGTGAAACTGCCAATAGCCAACCATGTTACCCATGAAAGTGGTTCCTTTGTGTGGTTTACCTAATGATTTTTTTCTTTACCTTTTTACCTTTCCTCTCCATCTTTCATTTTTTGTGAGTGTCTTGACCTCTTGACCACTCTGCCTCTACCTTCTGAGTGCTAGGATTCCAGCCATGAACACGACTACTTGTTTAGGTGGTACTGGTAATCAAAGACAGGCCTCTGTGCATGTAAGGCAAGCACTTTACTAATCAGCCCCAGCTCTTTATTGATCCTTTTACTTCACAGGGACAATGGACCCATGTTGGAACCCGCTGCAGGAATATGGGGGGGGGCTTTCCACGAAGGCAGGTCCCAGTAACTAAAGAAAGTCCAGAGTTCCAAGGGCTGGGAGCTTTGGCGACAGCAGGCCCCAATAATACGAGAAGTCTGTGGGTTCCATGAGTTTTATTGTTCATGGTGTGTGATAGATGGTCTTCACCCCCAGTTTAAGCCGGGGGGAGCTGGCTTAAATAGGGAGGGGGGAAACAGGAGGGACTGGGGAGGAATAACTTAATTTAGCTACGCTCTCCGGTCTTTAGGTAATTCATGAATATGGAAGTCTCTTGAGGCTGAAGCCTATAGTCATGCCCTGTAGCTGTGTGTGGATGGTGATGCAAACCTCTCTGGGAGGGCCTGCTTAGCCAAACATGTCTGCAAGGTGCAGGTTAATGGAGATGTAGACCGTGTGTCAGGAGTCTGGAATCCGGGGGTATGATGAGATATGTGCTGTCCCTACCCAGGCAATGGGCACCTGTTGGATCTCCAGCTATCTCAAACCCAGTGTTCTACGGGGAGACCAAATCATCCCTTCACGGTCCTACAGACCCACATAGGGTTTAGACTGAAGTCCTACTCATCCTCCCAAGTTCAATTGACTAGTTACATCAGTGTCATTGTCATCAAGATCACAGATAGAAGCAATTTAAGGGGAAAAGGTTTGTTGGGCTGAAGGTCACAGAGAGATTTTACTGTGGTAGGATAGGGTAACTCTGTCCAGCCAGAACATTTTGCAAAGATTGTTCACACAAAATGTATCAGGAAACAGAGGGAGCAGCCTTAAACCATGAAGCAGAGAAAACCTTAGTGACATAATTCTGTCATCTCTCTCTAGCCTTCAATATAGCACCCTAAGGTGGGCAGTGATTGTTGAGAAGCTGAGCCTTAGTTTTTGAGATAGGATCTCATGTCGGCCTGGAGTTCATTGATTAGGCTAGGTTGGCTGGCCAGCAAGCCCCAGAGATCTGGCTGTCTCTATCACCCCCCGCCCCCAGGGCTGGAACAACCAGAAGGTACCAGCATACATGGCCTTTTTGACATGTGTTCTGAATATTGAACTCAGGTTTTTGCAGGCAAGGTGAACATTGTACAGCTGACTGTGGTCCTTAGCACCAAACGGTTCTTTTGAGCAAAGCTTACTGGTTTTCCTGTCCTCAAACAAAAGTTATCTAAAGTTTATCCTGTTGTAACCCATGCCTGTGGTGGCAGTGAGGAAAGCTACATGGGTATAGACAGTGCTCATTGACCCAAACACATGCAGCTTACTGGTACATGTGAATGCAGAGCCAGGAAGTTTCAAATGAGCATGTGCAGAACAGCCTCGACCTTTCCCTCTTTTGCTGGGCACTCTTTTGCTGTGTGCCTAACCACAGTTAGCAGCTCTGAGGTTCTTCTAGCTGAGTGGAGACTAAGCCTACCCATCCCTCAGTTGCCCTTCATTATCACCTTTGCCTGGATTTCAAGCCATGTCTTTTGTCTCTAGTAAAAACAGAATCTCATCCTTATCTTCTTTGCTTGTCCCACTAAAGCTTCAGGAATTGCACTCCTGATTGCATGGATGCTCTATCAAAACCTTTCCCTTAAGGCATGTAAGCCCTTAACACTCAGGTTCTAGAATTCTGGTTGCCACTCATGTTCTAGAACCCTGGTTGCCACACATGTTTCAGAACCTCAGTTCACCATTTCTTTACTTCTGTACCATATGCTTTGCTGATTGGACATTGTTCCTTCTGACTAGTAATGTTGGATAAGTTCTGTCCTTCACTAAGCTGTGTTGGACTGTATGACCCTGACTGGTTCTCATGGTCCATGTCTAGCAGAGGATAGAGAGTCATCTCTCTAGGAGCTGCTCCTCTCAGTTTGGGACCAAGCGTGTAGTCTCTGAACAGCCCACTTTGCCCTGTTTATATGATGTTAAATGTGATTTGCAGATCTGTGGCCTGTGTCTAGTCAATAATTTGGTTCTTGGACTAGAAATTGATGAAGAAGATAAGTTCAAGTTACCTATGTTTCTCTCTCTCTCTCTCCCTCTCTCTCTCTCTCTCTGTCTGTCTCTGTGTGTGTACATGTGTGTGATATGCATTTGTGTATATACATGGTTTGCATGTAAGAGAATACATCTTGTAAATGTAGGTATGCATATTTGCACATGGAGGCCTAAAGGTAATATCAAGAAAACAATCTTCAATCACTCATTATTCATACTTCATTCACTGAGGTGGGGTCTTTCAATCAAACCCAGAGAATACCCATAGAGTAGCTTACTTGGGGAATCTCCTTCCAAGGATGGTGTTACAGCTAGACCATCATACACAACTGGCATTTGCATGGGCTCTGGGGATCTGAACTCTGATTCTCATGTTTGCAAGGCAAGCATTTAACCACTGCACCATCTTTCAAACCTCACTTAAGGTTTTGAGACAAGATCTCTTATTGGCTTGTAGTTCACCAGGTTGGGGTGGCCAATGAATGCTAGGGTATCCGCCTGTTTCTACCTCTACAGCACTGAAAAGTCATGCCATCCTGCCTGTCTTTTTAATGTGATTTGAGGAATCAAATTCAGCTCCTTGTGCTTATATGTTAAATGCTTTACTGACTAAATTATATTTCTAGTCCCAAGTTCAAGTTCTTGACATGCTAACTCTGCATGTTTATCCATGGGCATGAATTTATGGTGACAGAGGCAGGCATAGAGCCTTGTGCTAATTAAATCAAAACAGGCCACACTGGTCCATCCTCCCTCCCTGAAGATACACAAAGAAGAGAGGATGCCATTCTGGTTACACAGAGTAGGTCATTGCAGGCTTCAAAGGAAGACTCTAATGACCAAATTTTTTAAAAAAGGAATAAACTCTTTGTTAGACAGACTTGTCCAATGTTCCTTGAACGTGAACCAAAGGCAAAAGCTCACATCTTTTATTAGACACTGCTTTCTAGCCTCAGTTTTGTCAACTTCTTGAGGGAGACTGAGGGATTTTGAAGTTGTTTAGAGTCCCATTTGAGGAAGGTTTGACTCTTAGGCAGGATATCAAAAGCCTAAACTTGGAACTTGGAGGCTGGCAGGAGCTATGAGTCAGCCTACTCTTGAGAACTTAGTCATTTCAAGACCCAGAGATGCCAACTTGACACCTAGTAATAGTTTCCAGTTACTGAGCACTAACAAACAGGAGGTATCAGTCATTTCTAGATTCTCCCTGGAGCCCCTGCTTGGAGGGACCTGAGGTGGCTGTCCCATTTACTTCTAACACTCCTGCTAGCTCATATGTACCTAAGATTCAGTGAGTCCCATGCATATTACCGTCCTTGGGGACATTTCTAAAGTGTATGCTTCATAGTTTAAAGACTGGCAGCCTGCTTGAAATCTACACAACTTGGCTCTACTTGGTGGGTTAAAGTTAAAGGACATCAAGTGAGATATCTGTTGGGGAAACTGTCAGAAGATTGCTTGAGATTAGAGGTAGCTTATATCAGAGATGGCTGGATTCAGTCTAGACCAGCAAACCATTTAATGACAAACAGACAACCTCCTTGACCTCCCAGTAAGAGAGGGTGAAGCATTATCATTGGAACTTTAAAATAAGAATGGTGTTTTCTAAGCTAGGGAGATAGCCCAGTCTTTAAAGTGTTTGCTGTACAAGCATGAAGACTCAAGTTTAATCTCTAGTAAAAATTCCTAGTGCAACGGCCATTTACTTGAAATCCCAGTGCTGGAGAGTTAGAGACAAGTGAATCCCTAGGTCCAGCCAGAAAATCCTAATCAGTGCAGATTCAGTCAAATAAGAGACCCTGTCTCAAAACACAAGAAGGTTGGTTACTGAGGAAGTATAACATATATACACTTATGTATGCACACATATACACATACACTCAGAGAAAGAGAGAAGGAGAAGGGAGGGAGAGAGGGAGAAGAGGGAGGGAGAGAGAGAGAATATAAATGTTTCCTATTCTGCCTTTCAGGGTGGCAAGAAGGGAAGAAGGAAAGATAGGTTCATTTTTCAGCCAAGGCTCTCTGGAACAGCTGAATGGGGAGGTGGTGGCAGGCAGGCAAGCTTTTGAGAATTCTGGCTCAGAACTTGGCATAGCCATTATGATGAAGTTGATGCTACAGATTTAGTCATTGCTGCTGAGGCATGGCAGCAAAGCAGGGCATAGGAGGTCTTGCTGCTAATTGATTCAGTCTAAGCTCAAGTCTAGCCTCCCTTGGCAGACACAACCATTCCTATTAAGAGAGACTGAAATGAATCAAAGCTATTTCAGTAGATGTGCCCAGCTGCAGAGACAGTGCAACTGTGCACATGGACCAAGTGAACAAAGAGTCTGACGCAAACCACCAGCACAAGAGGAAATCATGTAGTAGCAAGGATAGGGGTTTTGGAGAAAGCCCACTAATATGAAGTAAAGCACTGACACAGTGTGACAGCTGACAGGTGTGTGGGCAGGGCATGGCATCTCTATGGAAACCAGAGGACAGGCAGGCTGACAATACAATGTGCTGCTAACTCAGAGAGTCTACCCAAACCCAAACATGCAACCTCCTCAACTTCCACTAAACAGTAAGTCAGAATCAAGAAATATGAATCTGTTTCTTAATCTTATTTTTAGTTGGATAACACAAGATATTAGCAGAGCATCAAGGAAGGCAGGGAAATGCTGGGTAAGCTTTCAGCTAGTAAGGGAGACACACCTATGTGCTCATCTACATTGTGCAAGTGTGTGCATGTGCACGTGCACATGTGTGTGTGTGTGTACCTGTGTTCAGGTGCACATGTGTTTATGTGTGGAGGTGAAAGTGATGTCCACTGTTTTTCTCAACACATGTTTTTTGAGACAAGATTTCCAAGACCTCTCTATGGAAGCTGGAAGGTATCTTTCACCAAATCTGGATCTTCTCCTTATTAGGCTAGTGTGCCTCACCAGCACATCCCAGGATCTTTCAGTCCCTGACTCCATAGTGCTGGGATTACAGGTACCTGCTGTTGCACCTGGTCTTTTAACATGGATTCTAGGGATGGAAAAGAGAAAAACTACCTGTTTCTGGAGGTTGGACAATGGGTGGTATTCCAAGACCTAGCCTGAAATTCCCATGTTAGAATACAGATGCACACAT
The DNA here is from genome assembly GCF_004785775.1 of Grammomys surdaster. Lineage (NCBI taxonomy): Eukaryota > Metazoa > Chordata > Mammalia > Rodentia > Muridae > Grammomys > Grammomys surdaster. The sequence goes on from NW_021604626.1 coordinate 370,184, forward strand.
GAAATGCGTGCACACGATACCCACCCCCACCCCACACACATGGAATAAATTGGTGTTTTCCAGGTATTTTTATTCTTTCTTCCAGAAGATTTTCCTTTCTTTCAATTTTACCTATGCTATGGAAAGAATGTTTCTTATTAGAGAAGCTTATTAACCACATGAGCTTTGGGAAGGGAGAGGGGATTGATAGGAATGCACACATATCCATGGTTGTTTCTTTAAGAGAGAAAGGAAACAAATTCTGTATGCTTGACATTGTAGTAAAGTTTAGGTAGTACATTTGCTGTATTCAGTGTTCAGCTTAATATTTTTTTCCAAGTATGTAGTGTACTTGAGAGAGAATAGGCTCTTGGAGAAATTCCAATTTCTAGTGGTCCCTTGTCTTCATAGTATGTTAGATGAAGGATGGACATACTTGCCTTTCTTTAGGGCATTTTCCTCCTGCCAGGATATCAGAGTCTTTTATCAGGGAGCTTCAAGGACATGGCAGGTGCAAAGAGGTTTCCTACATAGACAAAGCATCTAAAACCCCAAAGCTGTTAGAGACTAGTGAAAGATGAGGAGGTTGAAAAAGGAGAAAGTGGCTTTTGGCACCACTGAGTGTCCTCAGCAGAGCACACTCATCAAAAGCCCTTACCTAAGTATCTAAGGTCAGCCCTGAGAAATAGAGCCAGCAGGGGGAAAGCTGCAATAGAGGGAGGAGTAAAAGAAAGTGGTGAATGAGGAGGGGAGGAAGAGGAAGAAGAGGAGAAAGAGGAGCAGGAGGAGGAAAAAGAGGAAGAGAAAAGGAGGAGGAGGAAGAAGAAGAGGAGGAAGTATTGGAGGAACAAGAGGAAGAAGGGGAGGAGGAAGAGACAGAGGAGGAGGAGGGAGGGGAGGAGAAGAAGTGAAGGAGGAAGAAGAGAATAAAGAGGAAGAAGGGGAGGGTGGAATAGGAGGAGGGGAAGGAGGAGACAGCTTCTGACAGAACCCAGGCCAGGATCCTCCCAGCGGCCAAAACTCCGGAAAACTAATTTGGAAACATTATCCAACAAGATCTCCCTAGAAGGCATTAAGCCCAGAAGGCCCCATAGAGGAGAAGAGGCCAGGGCCAGGATGCCAGAGGCTCAGCCCCATGCAGAGGAAATCAAAACAGCAGGATCCAAAAGGCTCCTGGAGAGATAAGGGATTAGACTTGCTGGAAAGCCTAGGAAGACCAGGGAGTCTCTAACATTCTTGAGTTCCCTGTAGAAAGGAACCTTGTACAGTTTAAAAATGATCTGGGAAAAACTGAGTTGTGTGCCAGGGTCTCTGATGAGGTTTAAAATCCCCCCAAATTTCCCCACAGGCCAGTGGAGGAAAACTGCTTGTGATCCTGTTCCAGGGCTGGCTATGCAGAACTAAGTCTGCAAGATCCTGCAGACTGTCCTTAGTGGCTGTAGAACAGGAAATTATAAGTGGTGAGACCACTGGAAGTGGAGCTGCTGATCAGACAAGTTCTTACTGAAATTTAAAATCAAAGTAAACACCAATGCAGGTGTATGTGTTGTGGTTTTCTCTTTGGCTGTAAAGCTTGCATCTTGTATTGGATTCCAATTGTTCCTGGGAAGCAGCCATTTAGCTCCAAAACAAACAAACAAACAAACAACAAACAAACGAGTTGTGTGCTCTGTATTTGTAATTAAGCAGAGGTCTTTGAGTGACTAGAGTATTAGTAATGAGGGTACCAGCCAGCCTGGAAGCTGCTATGACTGAGGGCAGTTTCTTGGTGTAAGTCATGCTTCTAAGGTTAAAATGGACTATATCCTTGAATTTCTATTCAAAATTAACCCTTTCTTCCCTAAGTTATGTTTGTCAGGTGACTGACCACAGCAGCAAGTAGAGTAACCAAAACAATCTTGCAGCCTCATGCACATTTGTCAGCTCTTTGGGATGACATATAGCTCTTAGGCACTGGTAAAATGGAGACACCCTTGTCTGTGTCCACTTCAGGAAAGGAGCACTGACCAACACTCTACTTACCTCTACTCATCTGTCAATGGAGTCCATGCTAATTGGGGATGGATCTAGTCCCTCCAAACTTCTTATAAAATGGCTATGCTTTGGATATGGTCTGCTGGAAAGGATTGCAATATATAGGCTCTAGGTTCACTCTTCGAGGTTACAGGAGTTACAAGGTTAGAGCCAGAGCCTTGGCAGCCTTTCCAAGCCAGGTTTACCCACTAGTCTTCAGCAAAACAATTAAGGACAAAATCACTAGTGAAAAGAAAGAAAAGAAAAGAAGGTTTTTCCAATGAGGTTTTATCAAGAAGAAAATGGAGCTCCAGTGGTTTCCTAAGCCCACCATCCAGGACTTGACATGAGGTTTAGCTTTAAGTTCACTGCAACAGGTATGTATAACTAATCATCCTGGTCCATATGGTTCTGTTCATCACTGACCCATCCTTGTCTCAGCTCAAATCTCTTTTGAGAGGTTGTCTGGCAAGTTGTCCTAATTATGTGAAATCTCTTCCTGGAGATAAGCTCTGTCTGTATGGCACCAGGCTTCAGTCTCATCCTTTTCCAGTATGAGGTTCCTGAGGCAGTTCCAACTTCAGGGAAGTCCATTGTTTCAACAGCTTGGCAGCAGAGGGGAGGTAGCACAGTGTCTCTTTAGAACATCGTCATTGGTGCCAGGACTTTACACAGAGAGACCAGGTCTACAAACTGATGCTATTGTCCTTTATTCTCCTTTGTCCTTGGCTAATGTTACCCTGTCACTGGGGTGCTAAGGAAAAGTGACAAACAAGGGTGAACTGCCATCGCCCAGGAGAAGAACATGTGAATGTTCTCTCTTCTGTGTAGACAGGGTGCCCTTCCACTGTGGGTGAGGACAATAGAGCAGAAACCTATAACTGATGTTGCTTAGACATCTGGGACATGATAGAAAAGAACCCTGGGAAGATTTGGGTCAAATAAGAAAAGTCACTTGTATTGGGCAGGGTCATCTTAGGTGATATGTAGAGTGCAGAAGCTTATCACATGGGCTTCACATGGTAGAAGAACTGTGTTTCCATCACTGAAATGGTTTGATGTGTATATCCTTGAGTGGTGGGTAATGTGCCACAACATAGTCATCTTGAGTCTTGTCTACTCTTATTTTGTGATTTCCACAGGGACTGAGTCAGGAAAGTGTGTGAAGAAAGGAGTTACAGACTTAGAATATTTTTGGTTGTAATGGACACATATTTCCACTAACATAATTGTTCTGATTCATTGTTGGTGGTTAGAAAATCATCCCAAGGGACTGGGATCAGCTCAGTTGATAAAATACTTGCTTATATAAAGACTTGGGTTCCATCCTCAGAGCCTTATAAAGCTGAATATGGTGGTATATGTCAGCAATCCCAGAGTTTGAGTGTTGGAGGCAAGAGAACCAGTTTAAGGTCATACTGGACTGTATATTGAGTTACAGGTCACTCTAAGATACTTGAGACTCTGTTTCAAAAAGAAAAACACATTACCTCATATACAGGGCTATAATATCAACATTGTTTCATCAAGAATTTTTTTTAGTAAGGAAGGCTCACTGGGAATAGCTTGCTTCTGCTCCACAGGGTATCTTCCATGCCAGTCTTTAGGCTGGAGGCTGAGCTTTTGTTTGGATGCTGGGTGCTCCTTATTAGATGCTAGTGTCTGCTAATGCATACCTGGTGGCTACAGCAGTAACATCCACAAATGGATTGATTGTGTCCCAGGATGCATCCCAGCATCACCTGAGTTCTCAGAGAAGTGTCCAGAAGACTAGATAGAAACTATGTCCTCTGTCATGATTTGATGTGGTAAGCCCCATGAACCTACCTAGATTAACAGGGAGAATACCCATCCCTCACTAGCTGGTTCTAATACAATCTATATCGTTGTTAGGAACTAGACACAGGGAAGCCACCTCGATGGAGATGCAGAATAATCTGGAAAATACAGCCCAAATGAGGCAGTCACCACACAGTGACATAGGTGGTAAGAAATTCCATGACCTCTGCCACATGTGATAAGGACCATTTTTGTCTAATAAATGAACACATGGTAATTCTCACTGGCCAAATGGAGGCATCTTCACAGACATTTTTGTAAGATATTAGCAATGCCATGCTGTGAGAGTGAGTGAGGGGACAAAGTGGCATGGTAATGTCACACTCCTGCTTTGTCTCATTCCAACTGTAGAAGCGCAGCAAGGTAGAAGAAGTTCAGTTTGGGTGCTACCCTCTCTGACTCTGAGGAGACAAAAGTAAGTGCCCAAGTAACCATTCATTCCTTAACTGACCAAACCAAACAAACCTCCCTTATTCAGGAGTTGTATAGAGGGTTGGAGAGACATCAGGGAGCATGAAGCCAAAGGGGAGGGCAGTTGTGCAGCTAGCAATCGGTTTCACCTGCAGTCCATGAGCACAATGCTGTGCAGAGACAAGCTGGGTAAGTGACAAGAAGTCACTCCTTGTCACAAGTGACTCCTAGAGTATACAGTGGCTGTGTCCATTAACCTAATTAAACTGCCTAACTGGTTAATCACATGCTTCCCCTGATGTGTCAATCAAGGATGAGGGTGAAGTGATAGGGTTCTTCTTGCAGTATACTCTTGGGGTGGGGGTGTTGGGGAGGGGGTATTCCTTGTTCTAACAGCCTAAAGTGGCATTTGTGCCTTGGAATCAAAAGGCAGCTGAAGGGATTATGTGTGTGCTCTTGCTGCTAATTTGCATTTAATTGTAATTGGCATTCATTTAGGGTCCTGGCAGCTGAGCTGCACTGTGTGTCAGCCAGACACTCCAGCAGATCATGAAGTTACCCCAGGAGTGTTTCAGAGGGACACTCACTGCATTTGTAACAAGTGGCATTTCGCCATACAAGAAGCTTCTTTCCTCAGAAAAGAGACAAACCATGAAAGAGACGTCAGGATCAGGAATGGAGAAAATCACTGGGTGCCAGTGGAAAAGCATCTTCCCACCCACCCTTGAAAAACAAGATTCTAGACCACTTTTTATGCTCTTTTCAGCTGTAGCAGCAGCACTAAAGCATGTTTTTCTAAATTGGCAGGGAATGAGTGGAATTTGAACAAAGAACACATCAAATGTGGGACAACTTCATAGGCAGCACTTAACAGAGAGAACAAAGAACACAGAAGCCCAGACCCCTGCTGGCTGGCTGGCAGGGGAGAAGCTTTCATTGGTCATCTGGGGAGATTAATATCTCTCTCTCTCTCTCTCTCTCTCTCTCTCTCTCTCTCTCTCTCTTTCTCTCTTTCTCTCTTTCTCTCTCTTAAAAGAACTTGGAAGCCACTGTATATAATGTATCTCATTTGTGTACATGAGATGTGCCACAGAATTAAAAGATGTAAGAAGTAACTTTGGGAGATGGCTCAGTTAATGGAGTACCTGGTATATAAGCATGAACACATGAGTTTGGGTCCCCAGTGCACATGTAAAAAGCCAGATCTGGTGGGGCTTATTTGTAATCCTAGTACTGGGGTAGTTGGAGGTAGGTGAGTCTCTAGGAAAAAAATGACTTCATAAATTGGTGAGCTCTAGGCTCAGTGCAGACTCTGTCTCAAAATTAGTGTATAGAAAGAGAGAGATATAGCCCACTTTAATTTCTGGCTTCTACATACATGTCTACACTTGTATATACACACACATACACATACACACACACTCACACACACTCATATCTCCCCGCCTCCACACACAAGAGACTTGAAAAGTGTTCAGAATCAGGGTTTGGTACAAAGTTGTATTGTTCCTTTGAGAATCCTCACCATAGGTAGCTTGAGGCACAAACTGCTAAATCATTATTCAAAAAGTGCTTGGGGTTCTTCTAAATAGAATGAGTGTTGTGTGTAGGGGTGAGTATGTATCTGTATGTGCATATGGTATGTGTAGTATATGTATATATAAATAGGTGGGTATGAATGTATATGTGTGCCTTTATGTGTGTGTAGTGTGTGTTTATACTTTATTTATGAACTAATTTATAGATCAATCTATAGAATAAAGTAAACATGCAAGATGAATTTAACACAGATATATGTATGCAGGGAGAATGTCTTTGTGTGGCTTTTAGTTTAGCTTGGAAAGAGAATTTCTTGAAGAGCATCATCAATTTGTTTGAACAATACCAATCTGTAGGAAGACATCTGTGAACCAATGACTCTGTTGCTTCCTTGGTCACAAGAGTCATCCTTCGTATGCCTTTATTAACAGCTCTGTAACTTTTGTGGAGTAAAATAAATGTTAAACTGTAGTACGTCTTGAAACATTGAAGAAAACAAGGAGGACTTATACTGAGGTGCAGTAAACTGATCTCATATGTTTCTCTTTTCTGACTCAGTGTGCAAACAAAGCAGAAAGAGCATAAACTCTCAAAGTCAGTGGAGGATAACAGCAGGCAAACAATTACAAGGAGTTCCTATGAAATGAGAGACCCTTGGGCACAAAATGACTTAGAAAGGTGGAAGGAGATGAACCAGGATTCATAAAAGGGGATTTTGTAGAGAAGATTTTACCCCTTGGAAGCTGAGGGCACAAAACATGGCTTTGAATCAATCATATGATCATACACCAAAGTACATAGCAGCAATATTCATAACCAAAGGTAGAAACAATTCAAATGTCCATTGGTAATGAATAAACAAGCACACAGTGTGGTATGCACATACAGATGCCTTTAAAAACAATGAAAATGACTCTGCACACTATAATGGTAATGAACCTTGAAAGCATACAATGTAAAATAAGCCAGCTCCAAAGGAGACAGACTGCATGAGTCCATTGAAAGGAGCAGTGGAGAGAAGGCTAGGTGGTTAAATGCACTGACTTCTCTTCCAGAAGATTTGGGCTCAATTCCTAGCACCCACACAGCAATCGAAAACAATCTGTAACTCTAGCTCCAAGAGATCCAACATCCTTTCTGGCCTCCAAATGCAGTACATGTACATGGTGCACAGATACCTAGGCATAATGTCCATACACATAAAATAAAAATAAATATATTTAAAAATGAAAAGCAAATAACCAGAAAACAAAGCAATCACAGAGACCAAAACAAGAATGTCCCTCTGTCAACCTTTTGAAACTTTTATTCTTTTCAAGTGAAATGGATTTTTTTAAAAATTATCCTCAATACACCATAGTCAACTTCATAGGAAGACAGAGGAAATAGTATTGACCAATGATGATAATTATAAAACTGCCTATTTCAAATTTGTCTAGTTATAGTTTTGCAGCAACCACTGACCACTACAAAGAGAATATTCTGTGACTAAAATATAACATATACCAATATTAATCCATGGACATAAATATAAGTTTTCAGAATTTATTTTATAAATTGACACATACATTATATCCATTTTGCAAAAGAAAGGTAGAGCCTCCTCACTTAGGCTACGAATGTTCCATCTCTGACACAGGCTTCTGACCAGGTTTATGGGATCAGATGTGAATTCTGTTCTCTGTATTGATTTAAAATCCAACCAGAAAGCATCTGTTGCCTCCATATCAGTCATGCCTTTATTACAGCAGTGAGCATGTTGTATGTGTCAGGTTGCCTGTCTATCATGCTTGGTCTGCACAGGAGGACAAATGGTGCTGCAGAAACTGGATATCCACATGGAGAAGAACCAAGCTAGGTCTGTATGTCTTGCTCACAGATATTGATTCTCACTGGACCAAACACATTAATGTAAGACTAGGAACTACAAACTGTTGAAAGAAATGGAGGGAAAAGACCTTCAAGATGTAAACATAGGCAAACTTGTTGTCAATAGAACTCCTTAGTTGCTCAGGAAACAAGACAATTGATAAATGGGACTTTTGAAACTTTTCAAACTTAATTTATTTTCTTTTATTTATTATTATTGGTGTATGGTGGAGATCAGAGGACAGTGCCAGAGTTCTGGCACTTGAACTCTGTCAGGTTTATGAGATAAGCACTATCACCTGCTGTACCATCTTGCCAACTCTCTTCTAATGTTCTGTTAGCAAAGTCAGGGGAGAAGATGAAAGAATAGGTCATTAAGAGTATTTAAAAATCTGGAAATGGTAGACACATCTGTGTGAGTCTTGGGTCACTGAAGACTGAAGCAGAACAATTTTGAGTTCAAGGCCAGCTTGGGCTACATGGTGAGACTCTGTCTTAAAAAAAAAAAACAAAAAAAAAAAAACCAACCAAACAAATTAATGCACAAGACATAAAGGGAGAAATGGAGAATAAAAAATAAAGAATGAGATATCCATCAAAGGGTGAGAAAATACAAGATTTGACTTGTCAGAGTCAAATCAGAACCAGAAAGTGAAAGAAATAGAAGATGGTATCAGAATTACCACAGGATCAATACAATAAAAAAATTCTGAGCCAAAGGGCACAGTCCTAAATTGAAAGGAACCATAACATGCTCAGAACAACACACTGAAGACTGAAAAATGGCTTCCACAGGAGTACAGCATTGTGGGCCTTGTGATATGAAACGGTTCTAACAGGTTACGTAAGTCAGGTCATACACAAAAGATGAAGGGAGAATAACATAGGATTTCTCAGTTTTAAGACCTAAGTCAGAAGACAAGGGGTCAGTGCTTTCAAAATGCCAAGGGAAGACAAGTCCCCACCTAAAATCTTATCTTCAGCTGGAAAATCAATAAGAGCACACTTGGTAATCTTGTCTGCATTGAATTCACCTGAGCTCACTGGTTCCCTAAGGCCTTGCTCTATAGGTCAGTCAGAATGAGAGAGAATCTTTACAACCAAACTCCTTTTCTAAACATGTTTCTGATCATCTGTTCTGTAGCACAGAACTGGTCTCCTAGCAGGAAGCAACTGGATTTTGGGGGCTTAGTTTTCTTTGCTATGTCCTTACCAGAAGACCCTGTATCCTAGATTGGATTACTTCCTGTTTACTATTTTCCTCTCTCACTTGACAATATCATATTCTCCAATAGTTTTGAGGGAATGGAAAAATTTGAGCACCTGCATGTTTGCAAGTGGCTTCATTTTGTCCTTAACCTTGGAGATAAATAATCTAAGAAAGGGGGAGGGGCTGGGAATGTTAGCTACTCTGCCTTGTTTTCTCTCAGTCTGTGAAGGATTTCTGTAGCCTGATCCCATTGTCCTGAGCAGGTGAGTTCCCCACTTGCTAAGGGAGCATAGTAGAAGTCTGCAAGCAGTGAGACAAGCAGAATTTTTAGAGCAGCAATTTTCAACCTGTATGTCATGTTCTCTTTTGGAGGTTGAATGACCCTTTCACAGGGGTGGCCTAAGACCATCGGAAAACACAGATATTTATGTTACAGTTCATAACAGTAGCAAAATTATAGTTATGAAATAGCAACAAAAATAATTTTATGGTTTAGGGGTCACCATAACAGGAGGAATTGTATTAAAGGATCACAGCATTAGGGCAGTATAGAACCACTGTCCTAGGATGTGAGGTCAGATGGGCTAGGGGTTAAGGGGATGTATTTCCCCTCTCCCTGTGGCTTGAGAAAAGGGTCATGGAGTGATTGGAGAAGAGATGAAGGAATGACAAGATGGTTGGGCACCAGGCCCTCTATTCTGTGCTATAAGCATAAGGTCTGGGTGGTGAAGAGTGGCCATGAGAACAGGACAACAAAGTCAGGGCTTTACAATCAGGTCTATTTTTCTTTCTGCTCCCAATGGACCACACCCAATAAATGAACTAGTGTAAACAGCTCAGCTTGTAAACATTAGCAATTCCAACTGTTGTTCAGAAAGCAGATGACATGGGTTGTTTTTAGTTCCTTTTGTTTTTCTGGTTGGGTGTGGTGTCTCACACCCATAATCCTAGTACTTATGAGGTAGAAGCAGGAGGATTACAATAGACACTAGTTTTGGCTAGGTAGTGAATCTATGAGTAACATGTGCTAGCTTCAGAGTCTCAGAAATAAAACAAAACACCTCAGTTCAGGAGAAGTAGTGAGTTACTGGGAGCTGTGGCACCTTGAGTCTTTTCCTTTAATTATTGTTCAGCCTGGTACTCAGTTACTGTTCATGAGTTCATGTTAGCATGGTCAAATTAAGGAACACTGAGTATCAATGAATTCTTGTAGATTTGTTTGATTCTAGGACTGTGCAGAAAACAGTAACAGCAATGAAAAGTCAAACCAAATTTCAAAACAAGCCAGTTACTCCACAGCACTCAGTATTCCCAAGCCTCAGCAAGCATAGAACCTCACACAAAACTTGTGGAAATTGTATGTTCCATTTCCAGTGTCAGTTTCCAGATAAGCCAGTCAGGGTGGACAATGGAGCTTCACACTTCAAAATAAGATCATTTATTTTATGTGTATGGGTGTTTTTGCCTGCATCTATATGTGCCGTGTGCATGCAGTGCCTTCAGAGACAAGAAGAGGGAACCAGAGCCCTTGGAACTGCAGTTAGGGAAGGTTATAAGCTATAGTGGGTGCTGGAAATTTGGGTCCTCTGGAGAGTCGCACATGCTCTAAAGGTATGAGCCATCTCTTCAGTCCCAGAATTTCAGGATTTTTTTGTTTTTTAATTGAACATCTCAAGTGATTGTAGAGCAGGTGACTGTGTACCTCCTTAGAGCAGGCCTGCCTGCAAGGCTAAGTTTTATGTTTACTTGCTGCAAAGGCTGCACCTAGGACTTGCAGCTATGGAAACCTTTCTTTTTCTTCTTAGCCCTGACATACTGAAAACAAAACAAAACAAAACAAAACAAAACCTTCCCTCTTTCTTTAAGATTTAGTTTGCTATTTTAAAGTGTGTGTGTGTGTGTGTGTGTGTGTGTGTGTGTATGTGTATGTGTGTGTGTGTGTGTGTGTGTGTTCACAATGAGTTCTACTGCCCATTGAGACCAGAACCTTCAGATTTACTGGAGCTACAGTTACAGGCAGTTATGAGCCACCCAATATAGGGGCTGGGAACTAAAACTCAGGTCCCCTGGAAGATAAGTGCAATTTCTTAACTGCTTTTAGCCCCAAGAAGTGAAACTTTCTAAAGAAGAATAAGAAGCGGAGGGTGAAGGGAGGAAGGGAAGGAGTAGTAAGCAGTGTCTGCAAAGAACCCTGTTTCAGCAGTCAGTAGTCCTCATTCTATAATATTTCAGTTCAAAAGCATTCATCAGGCATTTACCATGGCTAGCGTTACAGATGCTAATCTAAGTTCAGAGGATACCTGATTCTAGACCCTTACATCTCAGGACAAAAGACTGAACAAGGGACACATAGTTAGAATCAGAAATAGAGTCATCTTATTAAGAAACAAAATGAGCTTATTAAGAAATAAAATGAAGGCTAGAGGGATAGCTCACTAGTTGAAAGCACTTGCTGCTCTTGAAGAGGACCCAGGTTTAGTTCCTAGCACTCAGGTGATGGTTAACAACTGTCTGTAACTCCAGTTCTAGAGGATTCAACAGTCTCTTCTGGCCATCCGGGGCACTGTATGCACATTCGGAAAAACACCTATACACATAAAATAAAAATAAATATATCTTAAGCTGGGTGTAGTAGCACATGCCTTTAATTTCAGTCTCAGGAGGCAGAGGCAGGCAAATCTTAGTGTGGACCAACCTGGTCTACGTAATGAGTTCCAGGTTAGCCAGGTGCAGACATGTACCATGTTCCATGTGGTAAGCAGTGAAAACTGACTGGTATGAGTCCAGAAAAACAGGCTTTGTTCATTGACATGAGAGAATATGCTTCCTCAGCCCCAACACTATGAAACACTAGGATTGTTTGATTTGCTTGGGTAGGAATGGATGTTCCATTCTTGCCTGAGGACCCGAGCCTCCTGAGTCACTTTGACATGGGGAAGCGGCTTCAGCTTCCAAAACAGGCGAAGAGGGATTTGTGCAAGGCTTTTCACAGTTGGCTTCACTTTGCTGTTTCCAAGGAAACAGGACTCCAAGTCTCTCCTTAGACCTACCTGCTGGTAATCAGGCTGTGATATTCCTGGAAATTAAAAAGGCTTCTGACGGTACATGGCCAAGACCCGTAAACATTCTGCCTACTAGTGTCACCCCATAGCTTCAAAATGACGGCTGCCCCTGTCCTTCTGAATGGCTATTGCTTGTTTTCCAAATGAAAACTTCTTTCTCAATGACTCCCTGCAGCCTACTTTTCTCTTCTTCTACTGTGATTACCCTGGATCAGTTTCCAAGTTGCCTCTGCTCTGTGCCAGTGTCCAACATAGACTGTTTCTCTTCCTTGGTGTGTGTGTGTGTGTGTGTGTGTGTGTGTATAGAACACAGAAACTTTGAATGTGGAGTTCACTTATTAGGTTGCATTGGCTGGCTGGCAATCCCCAGTGATACCGCCTCAGATCTAGTATTACAAGTAAGTGCCACCATACTCAGCTTTTTAAACAGATTCTGGGATCTAACTCAAGTTTTTGTGTTTGCAAGACAAGCACTTTACACATTGAATACTCTCCTCAGTTCTCTGCTCTCTCTTAAACATCCTTCTGCTCACTTCCAAACTCCCACACTTCAATCCTGACTCTTAGTGAGATACCTTGCAATGCCTGTGGCTTCTAATATCCTTTATGTAAACAAGCTAATAAATGTAATGTTTTGGATCAAAGATAGCAAAGAAGTATTCTTACTCTTTTGGTGGTTACACTGGTACATTTTGTATAATTAGGCTCTGGAAAGAAGCAACAGTAAAAACTTGATTTCTGGGGGTCTTAATGTCTGTGGAATAAAAACTCCTGTCTTGGTTGGCTTAAGTCCCAAGCATGGCTTCACATAGTCAGCCTTCAGAAGAGATGCACAGTCAGTCTTCAGAGATCAGGACAAGTTAGCCTTAGAGAGTTCTTTCTTCAACTCATCTTTGACAAACATCTTTTTACTCCTTGGCTTTTTCAGAATTTTCTTTTTCTCATAGTGTATGATTTCCTCTCATTGAGTCTATGCAGAAATTGGGTGCCTCTTTGATATAGAAGCAAGCTATGTGGGATGTGGTGACTACAACAGACACTTTCACTGACAGGCTTCAAACAGTAACTGGCAAATGCCAAAGAGCTTAAAGCTTCAGAGACCAACAAATGCTGAGAGCAGCTATCATCTCTGCTTCCTGGTTTTGCCTCGGGCATACGCTATCTGGTTTTAGTAGAGAAGAGAAATGCCTCCTCTTGGATATCAGCCCTAGCTCGTCTTGCCTTGGCTTGGACTTAATCTACAAAGCTCTCAGCAACCTGACTTTGCTAGTTTCCAAAGCAAATTATCATTGTAGAATACCTATGAAGTAATTATAGATAATGGTCCACAGTCTGGCAGCTTCAACTTCAGCCTTTTGATTGAGAAATGAATTCCCTATCTGCGGCTCCAAGACCTCATTATGTGCTGGACTGGCGAATTGATAATGAAAGACTTGAAACGTGTTTGATAGCAGAGAAACCCCTTTCTTAGTCTGCTGAGCCTCCAGATCAGGGACCCTGGAGACAGACATCCGAACTTAATGCAAATTTCAAAGGAGATTACAGTGGCTTCTTGTCATCCCCTGGGAATTTCAGGAATGCAGAAACCAAAGGAACAAAAGATGTAAACGTGTGTAGTTGGGATGGGAGGGATTTCAATTGATGTAAGACAAAAGAAAATGTCTTAGGTAGCCTGGAAAGGTTGGTTTTGTTTGTCTATGAAAGCATAAGCTCCTTTGGCCAATGACGTAGAGAAAATGGATCTCACTGAGCCAGTATTTTCCTCAACAAATGTATGTAGTTTAATTGAGATGCTGGAGGTGACAGAACCGAAGATAACCACTTGATTCTGACTTAGTCTGACCTAAACATTTCTGCTAACCTGTATTTTCTAGGTTCTCTAAACATCTTGTCTCAATTTATTCTTAAGGCATGGAGAATATGGCTGGAGATTGGAGTGCAGGCATGGGAAGAGCCTAGGACATTCTTTATCCCTCTCTGCTTCCTTTGATTGGTGGTTCAGGGCTCCAGCTGCCATGGACTAGTTGTAGCATTTTGGACTCCTGCTCCAAACTGGAGTGCCTAGTACTTAGTAAAATGGCCAGTACTAGTTACTAAGTTCCTCTCAATAACTAGACAAGACCTTCTTTTGTAGGCTGTAGGTTGGTTAATTTAGAAAACAAATAGTTCTAAAGCTCACAGGGTACTTCTCTGAGCAGTCTGTACAAAAGCCTTCTGCAAACACAGGTAGTAGCCCTCACTTGCTTATCTAGGTGGTAGCGTTCTCTCACCTGCAGACAGAAAAGTAGCCCTCACAGGTGGTAGCCTTTCCTCTACAGACATAGGTGGTAGCCTTCTCTCACCTTCAGAGACAAGAAAAGTTCACATTGAACAAGCAGTTGGGTTGTATATTCAAGAATGAGCAGGTAATTCTAGGAACCAAGGAGGAGGGAGCAGAAAGGGAGAGATTAATTCAGGTGTCATTGGTCAAAAAGTATAACACAGTTACAATAAAAAACAGGTGCTTCAGAGGAGGGTCAACTTGCTAGATGACACTGACTTGGATCAAGCTAAAACCCAGCTGGCTGCTCTGTAATTCACTCACAGAGAGGAAAAAAATGAATTGTCTATTGATTCTGAACAGCATACTCCCTGTAGGGATGACTATTCTTGTCAGATCACTTGAGGCAACTCCCCAGACAGGCATAAAAATTTCAGGATCACCCCCCCCCCCCCATTATACACTCTCTGGTCATGTGCCATTTCTTTAATTGGTGACATTTAGGGGGTCATCTTGAGGGACCTTCAGCTCAAGCTGATACCTTCAGGGCTTTCTCTTTACTATCAACCTCCTAACCCCAGGGGAAATGCCCTTGTGACCCCTACTGGCAGTGCCGAGTAAGTACCACAGAGTTCTTCAGAACAGACATCAAGTGTATTCTAGCCTTATTTGAACAGAAGCTTAAATATAGAGCATTAGCTCACCCTGATTCAACAAGCTGGAAAGGCAAAAACAAATAATCACTACATATGTACCAATAATGGAACAACAGAGTAAAAACAAAGAGAGAAGCCTGCTATCAATATTTAACTATAAGATCAGTGTAAGAGGGTGCTCTACTGAGTACATGGAAGTGACCAGAGAGGCAGAAACAGTTCCATGGTGACACACTGTCACAGTTAGGGAGGAGAGAAGAGCTGTCTGTATTCAGGAACTTCGGGTATGAATGTACAAGGCAATCAAGATTATTAAGAAGGAGATGATGAGCAATAATGTTAGACTCACTTGCATAGAGATTGTTGGGAGGGATAGGGACAAGGTGCAGAGTGGAGTCAAGGGTCTTTCCCAAGCTTCCTGAGGACACAAATTCTCTGTATTGATGCTACTCAGAGGCTGAGTTGGACTTCTTGTGGATAGATTGAAGTAGGAGCAATCTGACTATAGTTCTAGGAAAGACAGTATCCTGCCTCTTCCTCCTGCTCGCGCTCTCTCCTCTTTTCTCTTCTCTCTTCTCCTTCTCCTTCTCCTTCTCCTTCTCCTTCTCCTTCTCCTTCTCCTTCTCCTTCTCCTTCCTCTCCCTCTCC
>NW_021604626.1:385769-389779 GCF_004785775.1 Grammomys surdaster
TCTCCCTCTCCCTCTCCCTCTCCCTCTCCCTCTTTCCCTCTCTCTCTGTGCGTGTGCTGAGGATCCAGGTTCAGTT
Source organism: Grammomys surdaster (assembly GCF_004785775.1). NCBI lineage: Eukaryota > Metazoa > Chordata > Mammalia > Rodentia > Muridae > Grammomys > Grammomys surdaster. The sequence goes on from NW_021604626.1 coordinate 385,846, forward strand.
CTTATATTTGATGGCAAACAGTTTATCAATGGATTTATCCCCCAGCTCTCTCCCAATTCTTTGCTGGTATCTTTGTAACTGTTTGGTACCACAGGCAGATTGGGAATAGCTCATTCTGCAAATTGTATCTTAAGCTGTTTGTCAATGATACAGCTTCTTAATGATTTCTCTCCTGCCTTCTTACCATCCCATTCCTCAGTGCACATGTTTTATCCCAAACAGGAAATGAAACAATATTCATTTGTGTTGTGTGGTTTTATAGGGGACAGGTGCTGTGTTCCCTTTGTAGATGGTGCTGTTTATTATGGGTGTGGCATCATGTGACATGAGAAGATGGGAGGCTTAAAAGAGATAGAGAGCTCACTAGAAGCAATGGAAGAGAGTATCTACCCCACTGTTTGTCCTCACAGCTCTGCCCTGAGTGAAAATGTACAGAAAGATCTCCCAGGCAGCAATTGTGGTCTAGTGTTCAGAGGGGCCAATGTGGAGAGATGGATTGAGGAACTCTGCAAAGACCTTGCAGAGAACAGGGGAGTGTTGGTGCCAGCAGCAGGAGACTATAAGAACAGCAGTAGACAGCAAGCAGGGTGTGAAGGAACAAGCCAGCCCAGAGCAAGGACCTCTCTGTGGGTGGGAGCTGATAAGACTACTGCTATTAAATTAACTTTCTTTCCTCTCTTTCTACCTCCTTCCATCTCCTTTTCCTTCCTTCCTTCCTTTCCTCCTCCTCTCCCTTTCTCTCTTTTGACAGGGCCTCAAGAAACTCTAATTTGGTATGTATCAGAAGATGACCTTGAGCCCGTGATGCTCCTGACTCTACCTCCTAAGTGCCAGGATCACAGGCATATGTTCCCAAGAAGGGTCCAAATTATTTTTCCTACTTGATCTTGGTAATTCTGCTAAAAATTCAAAAGTATCTTCTTTGTAAAAGAGAAAAATACATTTTAATAGTAGAAAGCCATTATCCTGAGGGTCATGGGGCAGTTTTGTAACAACCTCAAATCATATACATAGCAGAGTTAGAGTTTGGGTCCCAGTTCTTCTGATTTAAATACAGAGGGTTTTTTTTTTTTTCAAGAAAAAAATCATTGAACAAATTTCTAAGTGTTTTAGGAGATCTGAAGTCAGGTTTCACAAGCAATTCTTTTTACATTGGTGGGTTACCTGAGGCTAAGCAAGTTTAAAGAACTTGAATACGTTGCATATCAAATGAACAACTTCTGAGGCTGCTCAGTCTCAAAGTCCCTACCTCCACCTTGTCAATCCTACTTAGCATACAAATCTATAAGTTTGAGGACACGTTCTGTATTTTATGTAAGTGTGTGCTTGTATGTACAGTTATGTATGTGTTTGTATGTATTCACCTCTGTGTGGGAGAGTATTCATGCATGTATATGCATATGCATGTTGTGCCACCTCAGGTGTTATTCAGGAGATGTCTACATTTTTAAAAAAGATTAATTTTAAGTAAATGTGTGTGTGTATGTGTTGGTTCGAATGATGGCTGCCATAAGTGCATGGGGAGTGGCATTTTTGGAGGTGTAAGCTGGTTGGAGTAGGTGTGGCTTTGTTGAAAGAAGTATGTCACTGGGCGTGAGCTTCGAGTTCTTAGATGCTCAAGCTAGGCCCAGTACTGCACTGTCTTCCTGCTGTCTGCTGATCTAGATGCAGAACTTTTAGCTACCTATCCAGCACTGTATGTGTCTGCATACTACCATGCTTCTGCCACTTAGAAAATGGACTAAACCTCTGGACTGTAAGCTAGACCCAATCAAATGCTTTCCTTTGTTAAGAGTTGTCATAGTCATGGTGTCTCTACACAGCAATAGAAACCCAAAGATGTGTGTGTGTGTGTATTTGTGTCTCTGTGTCTCTGTATGTGTGTATGTATGTATATATGTTTATGTGTGTCAGTGTGTGCATAAACACATGTGAGTGCAGGTGCCCTCAGAGGCCAGGGGTGTTATATTGTATTTCCTGGAACTGAACTTATAGGCAGTTATGAGATACCTGATATAGGTGCTAGGAATTCATCTTGGGTTCTCTGGGTACAAGCTTATAGCTTCTGATCCATTTCTCCCATACTGCCTTTTTTGTTTGTTCTTTTGAGACAGGATATTCCCCTTTCTCTTCACTCTGCTTCAGTCTTGAATGAAAAGCTGTGAGCCTCAGGGATAGCCCCCCTCTTTACATCTTTACCAGTGCTGGGGTTACAAACAAGCTAGGTCTTGATCTGGGGATGCTAGGAATAGAATGCAGATCTTGGTGCTTGAAGAGCAATTGCTTACAACTGACCCATTTCCCCATTATGTATCTTTCTGTATGACAAAAAACCTCATGCTAATAAGTGATTATATATATATGGGAGAAAAGAACAGGGAGAGGGAAGGAGGGAGGGAGAGGGAGCGAGAGAAAGGTAGAATCATATAAACCACAGGTCTCCTGAAGCCAAGCATTTGTCTCTTCCAGTGAGACTGGCAAAGCCTTCTGAATATCTGAACATGCATAAAACACAGTCTATCTTGGACTATCCAAATGCATTTCTCTTTTCTACACTTTTGCACTGGAAAACATTTTTTTTTAATTTTAAAAGAGGTCTGTGTTAGTTTTCAAATCAGATGAAGAGTTAATGCAAAGTGTAGTAAAGAAGCTTATTTCTGATGCGGAAAAGGGAGGGAATAGATGTGGAAATGAGATTTACCCCATACAGCTCCCTCAAGAGAGTGTAGTTAATGTAGTGATGTAATGTGATGAGAGTGTAGCTAGTTGATCAAAGTGGTCTAGAGTTACCATGTAAGATCCCACGTTCTCTTATCAACTGTCACTCATCTGAGAAGTGATAGGAAATGACTTGGACTTCTTACTTTACCAGGTCTGTAGCTTTTGTACTTTGGTTTCTTCCCAGCTTTCTGAAAGGTTCAGACATGAACAGTGGCAGTTGATAGGTGGATGTGCTATCAGACTCCAGAGCAAGGACCTAACGATATCCTTGAGCATTCAGAGACATTCGCTGGTAAGAGATACTTACCCTTTGTATTTGCATCATTGATCTGTGACTCTGTGTATGATAAACACACTCCATCTTGCATCCCCTTGGGACTGGGCAACGGCTCCCAAGGTGAGCAGGCATGTTACACTTTGCCGTAACTCTGTTGGAATGGTTCTACAAATGGTTTCTGTTCACTTCTGTGAGAATTAAGAGCATGATAAGAAAATTGGACTCATAATATGACAATGTTTCCTTAAAAAAAAATCCCTTTCTTAGGTAAATAAAACATGTCATGTGCCAGAACTTAATAGCAGCAGGTATAAACTGGCATGATTTTGAAGGGTATCCATGATGGTGAAGGAGCAAGCAATGGCATTTCAAAGTGACCTTTAAAGCCCCAAATTTGACCATGGAGGTGAGGCCAGGGAGTAAGATTGAGGAGTGTTGCCCTTCAACTTGGAGCAAGCCATCGGGGTCACTAGTCACATACTTTCACATGCCTTGAGGGAGACAGGGTGTTGTGTTTCTGTGCTATCCATGGTCCAATACAGAGCCTGTCCTACAGACACATGCTGATTAAGCTGCTTCTGTTTTTAACATGAAGCTGTTGAGCTGTGAGGGTAAGGGGTATTGTAAGGGACTGCTGTCTTCTTGCTTCAAATACAAGGTAGTGTCTTTGCTTTGCTAAATACAAATTTCTAGACAGTACCGTGGACTGTATGGATTTTCTTTTGATCTTATTCTTGTCTGAGCTTTTACATGGTGCTAGGCTGTTCCAGACTTTTGACACTAGTTTGAAAAAACTGCATTGAGAGTAACGAGTATGAAAAATCTTTTTTTTTTTCTCTCTCTCCCTCCCTCCCCCCCCCCCCCCCCCCGCCCGGCGCCACACCAGCCAAGCCCCCCCCCCCCGCAACACCCGCACCCCCCCCACCCAGCGCCGCC
>NW_021604626.1:389879-406056 GCF_004785775.1 Grammomys surdaster
TCCCCCTCCCCCTCTCTTTCTCTTTGGTTTTTCAAGATAGGGTTTCTCTGTGTAGCCTTGGCCATCTTGGAACTCACTCTAAAATCTCCTTTTTCTAATGGGAACTATTTCAGAAATGAATATAGGTGATTTCCCTTATAGAATGTTTTTCTTTTCTAGAAAATTTCTCCAAGTATCTGGATTTCTTTCCTCCGACATTCTCCTGACCTACCCCCTCTCTGATCCAATGACCTGTTACCCATAAGCCACATTATACATCTGTGGTTGTGTGTAGGACCAGGATAATGAGATAGAACACACCTGCTAGTGCTCCAATGAGCTTATGAGTAAACTTCCTGGTAATACAACTGTTTCCAAGAAAAAGCAGATACAAAAATGCTTTTAAAATGTTTTACAAAGGAAAATCAACTTATTTAGAAAGGAATAAATATTCATTGGAATTTTGTTCTCAAATTTTCCAATTTGAAACTCTGGCCAATAGATGCCCCTATTTTAAGGTCCTGTGTTGGGGGGCTGTTCAGAATGGGGTCTGACTGATAGAATCTTTAATTTCATCATTCTTTGCCCCACAAACCTATCTCTTCAGTCACTCACTATGAGATACTTAACATTGATTTTTTTCAATGGATTTATGCTTTTATGGAGTTAACTTCAGCTCTTGTCATCTAGAAAATGCTGGAGGCAAGGAATTGCAAAACTACTTGGCTGCTTAAAATGAGGGGAAAGGGAAAATCAAGAATAAAATAGACAAAACTACTGAATCAATTGTCTTGGGACATTTGCTTTCCCATCAGCCAGAGAGCAGTTTCTTTCTTGTTTTACTGTAAATGTCTTAAAGTACAGAAAAATAAACTAAAAAGGCTCATCAATATCCCTACTATTATAGTGGTAAAAATGTAATACAGGTTGGTTGATGGATGGGTAGATGCTAATTTATAAAATCAGGATTATAGATGCCAATTTAATAAAAACTGTTAAGTTTAATTTCACTTAAAGACTGTAAGAAAACAAATGAAGTGAAACAAGAGACACTGAGCTTTTAAAAGTGATTTTCATGTTTTTATTAGTATGTATGTATTGTACATAATAATTTGTTTCATTGTGACGTTTTATGTGCATATATAATATATCTTAAGCAAATCTTAATTTGCTTCCCATTACCTTATCTCTTCTTCACTTCACTCCTTTGGATTCTCTTCCTTTTCAGAACTATCTCTCTCCATTTTCATGTCTTTATTTTTAGATTTTTGCTGACTGAATGCGTTTCACTAGGGTTCCTTAAAAGAGGATAAGCGAAAAGTTACTTAGAGGAGCAAGGGCAATTTGCCAGTGGCTATACCACTAAAGGAGATGTCTCTCCCTCCTCTAACAACCATTACCTGACTATAGATGCTCTGTGGAGGGTAGGGCCTTGTGAGCCCCTCTCTCCTTCATGACAGAATGTTAACTAAGTTTCTTTCAGGTAATCATAGCTCTCTAGAATTTAAGAGTTCAATGGCACAACAGTAGGTTTTCCCTTAAGCCCAAGACCTACCTAGTTTCAGGTTCTTGACCACTTTAGCAATGTCAAGAATGGGCTCCATCTGATGGAGTAGGCTATAAATCCAGTTTTCTTCTTTTATTATAAAAATATTCCCCCCCCCACAAAATGTGTTACAGTTTCTCTTCCCTCTACTCCTTCATTGCCTCCCCTCTTCCTTTCCTTTCTGTTTCTGTATTTGGATCAACCTCCTTTCTGTCTCTCATTAGAAAACAAACAGGCTTCTAATGGATAGTAATAAAATAAAATATAATAATTTAAACAAAAAATAGCACAGTAATATAGGACAAACAAACAAACAGAAGGAAAAGAGCCCAAGAAAAGGCACAAGAAACAGGTATAGACACAGAGACTCACTTTTTTTTTTTTTTGCATACTCAGAAATTCCATGAAAATACTAACTTGAAGGTCAGAGGACCTGAAGGGTAAAAAGAGAGAAAAATATATAAATAAGATTAAATAAAATGAAGATTTAAAAATGCCCTGACCCAACATTATGATACAAGGAACCTCCAAAGACACCATTGAGCTCATTTTCTGTTGCCCATCTACTGTTAAATATGCAGCTTACACTTAAGAATGGCACCAAGAACTTAATCTAATTCTTTTGAGACAAGGCCTCGTATATCCCATGGTGGCCTTGAACTTGGGATGTAGCTGAAGATAACTTTGAACTCTTGATCATGCTGCTCTCACTTCTCAAGTGCTGGGATTACAGGTGTCCATCACTCAGTTTATGGGGTTCTGGTGATCACACCCAGTGCTCTTCCAACAGAGTTATAGCCCCACTCTTTTTCTTTTTAGTCTGCAGTTATCATAACTATCTCATACTAACTCCCCTTTTATCAACAATTCTATTTTCAGCACCATTTTGCTTGTTCTTAAGTTATTTATTAAACTTGTAATAATGGTAGTCTGTCCCTTTAATTTGTCTGTAAGCCTATTTTTATCATATCCTACTATTTTGTTGTCTATGTTTAAGTTTTTGTTTCTCATGTGTGTCTTGATTTATGTGTTTTTTTCATAAAAGATTTGTTTACCTATTTTATGTATGAATGCTTTGCCTGCATGTATGCATGTGCACCATGTACATGCCTGCTGTTGGAGGAGCTCAGAAAAGGAAATTGGATTCCTGGAATTACTGGTGTCTGTGAGTTTACCCAGAGTGCTCTGGAAGAGCAGTACTTTGATCAGTGTTCTATTGCTGTGAAGAGATACCATGACCAAGGCAACTCTTACAAGTGAAAGCATTTAACTGGGGGGTTTGCTTCCAGTTGCAGAGGTTTAGTCCATTATCATTGTGGTGGGAAGCATGGCAGTACAGAGGTAGATATTGTGCAGGAGAAGTAACTGTGAGTTACATTCTGATCTGAAGGCAGAAAGAGATGCTGAGTCTGGTGTGGAAAGTCCATGATAGGGGGCTTTGAAACCTCAAGGCCCATTCCCAGTGATATACTTCCTTCAAGAAGTGCATACTTCCTACTGCTTTTCAAATGATGCCACTCCTCTATGACTAAGCATTCAAATATATGAGCCTATGGAGGCCATTCTTATTCAAACCACCACAAGCAGCAAGCGCTCAACTACCAAGCCATCTCTTCAGTCCTATTATTTCTTCTTGATCATGCTATTTTCTTATATCTCTGTATTTGCTCATACCTTCTGCCTGAACATACAGGGGCCTATTCGTCACCTTCTTCCTACTCATTTCAGTTAACAGGAGAGGAAATAAGGAAGGCAGAAGGTGCAGCATCATCAGTGGTGGGTAGCCTTTTTTTAGATTACCTGGGCTCAATTCTCTCTTCTAAGATTTTTCTAGAATGCCTTAATTTGGTAGCCACTTGAATCAGATGCGATTTAGATGGCACAGAAGTTTATCTTTTTTCCCAGCTAATAGTTTGAATATGAACAGTGTGGTTTGGTGACTACAAACAGACCTGTGGGAGCTCCAACCTGTTGGTTGCTTTGCAGTATTGAGGTTCCCATGTTCTTATCTGAGGACCAATCCAGCTTTCTCAGTACTATGCTATTCTTAGCCCTGATTTCATAGTCACACCAGTCAGAACAAATGGGGTGAGGACAGTATGGCAGGGCATACTTCAGCTAGTGTTTTCAGGCACCATCCACTTAGTTTTTTGAGACACAGTTGTGTCTTAAAACTTAAAACGTTTTACTTAAAATGGACACAGGTCAAGCCGACTATTTAAGCTGCAGTGACTCTGCCTAGCTCAGCCGCCATGTTTCTCGGCCAGAGGCCACGTGCACGCTGCAGCTAGAACTGGCCCACCAGAAACACCAGTCCTGCTACCCATGAGATGCCAGCATGGGAGATGGCTCTGCCAATCTTCCACGCTGTCTCTGCAAGGCTGGGCATTGCCCAGACCATCCCGCCACCCACACGGACCCAGTAGGAAAATGAGACTCTAATGCTTAAATTATCCAAAAGCGTATATAGCTGGTAATGATCAGTAATAAGATGCCCATGCAATCAGAAGTGTAACCCAATACCCAACCTAGATATACCAACTACCTTTGACTGCTACAGACACATGAACATCTGCCTCCATTGCTCCTACATCTCTCATTCTCCTCTCTTGTCTCCTAGCTCCTCCTTTTCCTTCTCCTCTTCTTCTTCCTACTCCTCCTCTTCCTCTCCTTACTCCTCCTACACACAGTGTCTCATAATCAGCTGTGAACTCCATAACCCTATGTTTCAAATATTACCTTGTCAAATGCCTAGAACATAGAGATGCAGCCACCTTCTGAAATGTCTGTGTATGTGAGTGCATGCGTACCTATCTATGTAAGGATGCATGTTGAGAAATGTATTCAGTATCCTGGGTAGTCATGTTTTCAGGTGACATTTTGTAATTCTATTACTCTAGGAAGAAATGGGAAAACATGGCCTCACTAATGTTTCCCTCTAATGGTGAGATGTAGCTTATTCCTGGGGTAGGAGAAACTGAGCTTAAACTGGACTTCTAATTGACTCTTCCAGGTGAGAATTCTTTACAGAACCTGCCTCCTTCCATCTCTGCAGTTGTCCTAGTAGCTTTCTACCTTACCACACTGAAGGATGAAACTCTCTTTTTGATGTATGTAAATCTGGGTATGATGTAGTCAGTAAGGAACCCCTAATATATGTCCCTTCCCTCATGCACATTCATGTGGACTTCACAGGCCCAGCCTAAGCTATTATTCTACAGGCAGCATCTTCTTTTTTTGTTTGTTTGTTTTGTTTTGCTTTAGAGACACAGTCTCTCAATTGTCTGGAACTTGTATATTAGGCTAGCTGGCTATCAAATACCAGACACCTTCCTGTCTCTGCCTTCCTAATGCTGAAATTACTAGTACACACAATTACTTGGACTCAGGTCCTCAGTTTTGCACAGCAAGCATTTTACCAGCTGAGCCACCTTAAAGTTCCCAAGGGCTTGTTCTTGAAGAGGATGTGGGGACCCTGATTTTACTAGCTAGCTCTTAGTGGACAGAGATCTATTGCCACATGCTCCTACTGTGATGTTCTGTGCTTCCTCAGGCCACAAGCAACAGGGCAAAGTTGCCATTGTTTGCAATCTCTGAAGCTATGGGACACATTAGAACCTTCCTCCTTTTAAGATGATCATATCAGATATTTGCTAGTGAAAAAATTTAACTAATAGACATCTTGAAGATGAGACCAAAGTATAAGATCAAATTTATTTGTATTTTATGTACACATTATAAACATGGTATGGCAGTAATGTCATACAATATCTGCATTGTGCTGGGTATGGCCCATTGTAGGATGATAGGTGTATAATTTTTTAACCTGTATCTCATATTGGCACTCAAATAGTATCAGAGTAGCATTATGTTGCTTCAGTTATGTACCTAAGATAATAAATTTATAAAGACAAAATATTTATTTTGAGTCATGGTATTCAGTTAATGGTCATTTGGTGCCATTACTGTGGGACTGTAGATAGGCAGATCATCAAGGCAGATAGCATAGGGCAGAACTGACCTGATTACCTTGTAGTGACTAAAAATAAGAAGAGAGAGAGAGAGAGAGAGAGAGAGAGAGAGAGAGAGAGAGAGAGAGAATGGACAATGGGACCCAGGGACAAAGTCTAGCCTTCAAGGAGTCTCAGTGACACACTTCCTTCAACTAGGTCCTACTTCCCACTAACTCATTAGACTCTAAATCAAAAAAAAGATGTTCATGGGGGTCAAAGCCTTCATCATCCAATCACATCTCAAAGGTCCCACCTCTGTACACTGAAGTATTTACTGGAGACTAAGCTTTCCCATACAAGGATTTTGTTTGTTTGTTTGCTTGCTTATTCTTCTCTCATATATCACATCCTGAATACAGCCTCCCATCTCTCCATCCCTGCCTCCTGTTCTCCCAGGTGTACTCCTCCTCTGTGATCTGGACTTCCCAGTGATATCAACTGAACATGGTCTGACAAAATACAATAAGACTAGGCACAAACCCTCATATCAAGTCTGAGAGAGACAACCCACTAAGAGGAAAAGGGTTCCAAAAGCAGGCAAAAGAGTCAGAGCTACCCCATTTCACCCACTTTTAGGAGCCCTACAAGAACACCCAGCTACACAACCATACCTATATACACAGGACCTAGCTTAGATGTATACAGTGTCTGTGGTTGCCATTTCAGTCAATAATCCCCATGAGTCCTGCTTAGGTAATTCTGTGGGCTGCTGACACAGGTTTTGAGACAATTATTCTAGACTGGATTTGAGCTCTCCATGTAGATGAGGTGACCTTGAACTTCTGATCCTCTAATTTCTATATCTTAAGTGCTGGAATTATAGGAGTATACCACCACATCTTTATTATTCAGTTCTCAGGATTGAATTGCGGCTTCTAGAATGCTAAAGAAACAATGTGTCAACTGGACTACACCCCCCCCAGCACTTAAGTGGTTTAAATATAGATAAAATTGAGAGTTGAATAAAGCAAAGTTATATTTAAGACCCCAAAAGTAATTTCCAGTTAGCTGGAGGGCTTGAATCATGGCAGAATTCCAAGAGATCTGAGGAGAGAGATTGAGTCTGCTTCAAATAAATCATGCCTGTGACATTAAGACATAATTTAGTCAACAACGTGAAACTTCCCAAGTTGTCAGGATTGGAGCACTGATGGCTTGTACAGGGGATGTTGGTTTCCCAGCAGGATCACATCATGACTAGCAGCCCTGCAGTTTACACCTCTGATGTGGTAACAAGGCCTCGAGAAAAGGAGTGTGGTTGGCTCTGGTCCAAACGAGGGGTGGAGATGCCAAGCCACTGGAACTGGCATAAGAAGTGGGAAGCTGCTGTCTATCCTGGTGATTCATTTTCTTGTTGAAGATGGCAGAAGGCAGTATGTGTTTGTTCCCAACCTAGAGGAAATGAGATACTGGCTGTTTTACCCACCATTTCAGGGACCATTTCCTTGTGGAGATCTCCATTCAGGTATTATTACCATGTGGAGATGAGACCTTATTTTTAGCTTTTGAAACATAGTCAATTGTATCCTAGGTTGACCTTGAACTTGTTTGTAGCCAAGGGTAACCTTGAACTCCTGATCCTCTTACCTCTACCACACTCTTACAGAATTATAAGTGGGTACCACCAGTCCTGGCTAGGGACCTTCTTTCTATGGAACAAACAAACACTTTAGGGTGCCTCTATATGACCATGAAATTTTTATTACCTAATCTACTTGAAAGAAAGACCCTTAACAACATAACTAGAAATCATAAAGGAACATTAAGTGGAGACCAGTCTTTAACATCTTTAGAATTCAGTTGCTGTATATAATCTATATGTTAAGTGGAGGAACTGACTTTTCAGAACTCAGGTTCCTCATTTTGCTAGACAAGCTCTGAAGAGTACCTGTCTTTTCTACAGTTCTGCAGTGCTTCAAAAATCTTTAGGCCAATGGCATACTATACCAGTGACTCTTTCTCTTGAAATAGCCCCATTTAGGACCCTCATAGATTATGAGGGTAAAATGGCCACAAAACTCAGCTGAGTGAAATTTTATTTGTTTTGTATTTATTCATTTGGGCAGGGTCTCATGTAGCCCAGCCTGGCCTTGAACTCACTATATAGATGAGGACAGATTCAGACTCATCTCTTAAGAGTTGGATTATAGGTGTGAGCCATTGTGTTTAGCTTTGAGTGAGGTTTTGAACTTGCTTAACATCTAGGCTGCTTTGTGCTCAGTTTGAAATGGTAACAAGCCCTATAGTGATGCCTTCCCTTAGTTTTGAAGGTTTAGAAGTGATCAGAAGATGAAATGCCAAGACAAATGGTTGAATGTGATGACAGATAAACATAGGTGGACATAGATCATCAAACCTCTTGTTAACCCTGACTGGATCACTATACAATGTATATGTACATTCAAATATCACATCATGTCCCCAAAATATGTACAATTATCATCTGCCATCAAACATAATATCCAAGTTACAGCTCTCATCTCCCACATAGGCTGTTAGTAGCAGGGCCATTTGTGGAGGTCCTGGCAGGCAATGCCCTAAAAGGGAGTGACAAGTGTCATAGAGGGAAGTAAGACCAAATGCATCCTGGATGTACCTTGTGAGTTCTCTGAACCTTGAGGTTCTCATTTGTAAGAGCAAATAATGAAGTTATTAAAACTTGATCTTATAATGTTATATATTAAAATAGGTACTACCAAGGGTGGGGCTTAGAGTACTGGGAAGGTGAGAAGATTAGATGTTCATTGTCATTCTTGATTATATAGCTAGTTCAAAGGCAGTCAGGGACACATGAGAATTTACCAAAAAAAAAAAAAAGCAAGCCTAGCATTCTCAATAAAAAGAAACCTATGATGTCATGGGAGGTTCCTTCACTCCTTCCCTGCAAGAGCTGAACCCCTCCCTCATGGGGCTGTCTGTTCTATGTTTTCATGTGTCATTGAGTGGTAAGAAGCCTCCAGGACACATGCCTCCATGTCAAGTTTGACTTCTGTAAAGGGTTCTTTCATTCAGGTTTCTCAGTTGCTAAGTTGCTTACAATTCCTAAGTATATATACTTTAGGAGGAAAAAACTTAATTTTTGGTAGAACTGACTGCTCTTTAATGAACTACAGAGTCTTATAATTTGGATTGAGAAGTAGAACTACAAACCGGAAACACTAAGCAATGTCTTTGATTTGCACAGATAGTTTGTTCAGCCTCAGTGGCAATAAGTTATTAAGACACATGGGATACAGGACAGTAAATAATTTTCATGTTTAAATTAAATGTTTCAATCTTCATGATGTTTTACTCATAAATTTGGAGAGTATTACACAGTGATTTATTAAACAAAAAGAAATGCTTAGTCAAACTACCAACCGGGGAGAAGAAAAGAGTGAGAAGCTTCCATGTTTAAAGCCTCAAAAGAAATAAACAGTAAGCCCCATGGTTCTTTCATTTCTCTAGAACTATGTCTAGGGGGCTGGGGCTGGGGCCAGGGCTGGGGCTGTGACTAGGTTGGCAGAATGTTTACCTAGAATGCATGAAGTCCCATGTTCCATCTTTAACACTGTGTAAACTTGGCATACATGTCTCATCATCTCTAAGGTAGAAGCAGGAGGATCAGAAATTCAAGGCTGCATAGTGAGTATGAGACTAGCCTGGGCTACATGAGCCCTTACCTCAAAAAAAAAAAACCCACAAAAAAACTGAACAACAAAAAAGTAAAATAAATAAAATATATCTAGATTAATTCTGATAAACAGCTTGCTTGGATGTGTCGTGTTTTCTGGAAATGTCCTTGAATGTCAGTAGAATTTAATTTCAGTAAAGTGAGTACCTAGTATTGCCTCCTTTCTAGGCAAAGATCTAAAAACACACACAGTAGTGAGTTTTCTGTACTCTTGGTTAAGTCCTGGGATATGGTTTCAGTGTCCAGGAAAGCAGGAAGTAGAGAAAACATGACTCACTGCTCTGAGCAGTATGGTACTGCCCCATGCTCCAGTGCGCTTAGACCTGAGGTTTTCTGCCATTGGAGTTGGGGGGTGAAAGGGGTAGGGTAGTTCTGCTAGTTTTGTTGTGATAAGCTTTCTAAAGGAATTACTTAATATGTTTTGGCTCAACACTTTTTGTCCTTTTTTGGGGGGGAGGGGACATCATGTCATTATTTTTTCTATTGTTTTGTTCCCCAAAGGAATAGGCATTTCACGTCCCCAAGGCTTACCAAATATACAGTTGTTAACATGATGCTCAGTTTCCCCCTTTCCCTAAATTTAATATATGATTAATATGCAAATGTACACATTCCCTATCTGTTTCTTACAGAAGCAAAACTCACCAGTAGTAATCTGCTAATATCACAAAACTAACTTTACCACGTGGATACAAAAACTGATATAATTTGAGTGGAAAAAAAAATGTTCAGTTGGAAGCCAACTCTGCCTCGCTCAGCTCTGAAACCCTGGTTTCAGATTCCCACTGTTGGAAAACGTCTCCTTGCTCTCTGCCAACTGTAAGATTATTTTGAAAAGATAAATTAAATCATAGAAAGTGCTAGAAAGTGGGCTGACCCCAACATCTTTAACAAAAACAGAGCTAATAGAATAATAGCCATCAGGTTTGGGATTTTTATGAAAACGTTTAATTCAACTGCTTCTTTGGAATGTGTAGTTTCGAGCTTAAGTTACAGTTCATTCTAGGTGGTTTTTAATGCTACTCAGAGAATACAAATGTCATTTCAAGTTAAGGCTTCGCTGTTCATTTTGAAACAATTTACAAGTGTCATACATATCATCATAGAAAATAAAAATTTCTGTAAAAAAAATTTGCACAAAATTTTATGAGGGTACAAAACATGAAGCAATAATATACCAGAAAATGAGACATCTTACTACGGAAAGTCTTATAGATTTCAATAAAGAAAAAATATGTTATTTTACACCTTTAAAAATTACGAAACAATCTAAAACAATATAAACTGAACATTTTGTAACACTGCCTTTACAAATTAATAACTTTATAAACATATAACTTTTAAATATATTTATCAGTGCAAGGTACTTTAAAATTTAAAGTTGCAGTATCATTTTTCCTTGGCTGAGGATACTGGTCAAGTTTGTTGTCTTAGAAACAAAGTCTTACTTAATGTCTCCCCCCCCCCCCCGCAGTATGATTATAACAACTGAATTGATGCCTCTGGGAATAAAAACATATTTTTTATTTTAGTGATCAATACTTTCCTGGAAAAAAGACATTCTCAATCCCATTAAACCAGGGTGAACAAAAACCATTTGTCCAGGAAGCAAATGTGATCTCTAAGAAACATAACTGAGTGAGACCTACAGCCACACAAGGAAGGGAAAGAGCTGAGAGTTCTTATGGACAGCCCATCAGGACAGAAATTTACCAGCCGGAAGCTGCTTTGGGTTAAGATATTTACCTCTTTGTGCTATTGAGGCGGACGTCTTGCCAGTCCTAAGGTAGGCTTTTTTTCTTCATGAGCCATTGGAAGTTTCTAGAAGCATTCATTAAAATGTATTTTTTCAGGGTTTCTGCTGAATGGATTTTTCTAAACATTTGTTTCGATTTTATGTATCCCTTCTGACCAGTCTTAAAATATTTTTGCCTCTGGCATTAGGGTTATTGTTTATTTCTTAAATGAGCTATTCTTTTTGCATTATCCTCCTCTGACCCAATGACAAAACAAGAAGGTTTTCAGGGCTCATTTTACATATTTGGATGTAATGTTTTCACGTCCTTTTAGACTTGGGGATTGTACTCTGTGCTTCCTGTGGGTCTCATCTGAAAGCCAGTTGGTATTCTTTTCTCTTTCAACTTATGATTTCCGTTAGATGCAAACATTCATATCAAATATTAATCTAATCAGGATGTATGAGTACATGGCTTAAGGAAAAAAGATACTGTCACTTTAACAGTTAACAAGAAACCCAAAGTTAGACTCTGGAGGACAAAGTTAGGAATTCCTCTTATTTAATTATCTTAAAACATAAAGTCTAGTAAAATTGTTCGCCATTGCCAGCAGGTTAAAGCTGCAAGGTTCATTCTGGACAGTGGCAAATGCTTCAATTTCCAGAGGAAAAAAGAACAGAGGAAGGAAAGAAAGAACCATGAGTTTGTATCTGAAAATACATCCCATAGGAAAGAACAACGAGAGAGAACATTGCAGCTCTATACAAAGGGTCAAGAGACATTGACATTGAACTTCAGAAAAAAGAATGATTAAGCCACATTGCCAGGTCTTCAGAGCCCTTGCCTTCCCGGGGTTGGCATAGCACACTAAAATATACTTTCTTCTTAGTCAGTGGGCCACCAGGTTTGATTGAAGAGAAGGGTTTTCACCAGAAACAGAGTGGATCATCCACGGGACACAAGGAACCAGTACAAACAAAAAGGCACTTGAGAGGACGAAGACTAGCCAGTGCCGAAGACTTTTGTGGTGGTCATCAGCGGGACACCCGGGTGCTAGCAGTTAGGTGGCTGCAGGGTATGGTATTCTGAATGGAGGTCACAAACACGAGACTCAGTACAACACTGGAAAACATCAAGAAAATCTGTCGGTATTGCTTGGTAAACAGAGCTGACACGCTATATGGGTACTGAGGCCACAGTACTTTGCAAACAAAATAGTCTAATCTTTTTTCTTTCTTTTCTTTTCTTTTTTTTTTCCTGTGCTCGCTGCAGGTAGCGATGCAAAGGTGGACGTTGGCGTCCCCTGAAATGTGGTTATGCTAATATGCTCTGGGCACTGGGGTATAGGTCACATGTCCATCAAAAGGGCCCACTGAACAACGCCTAGTGCCAGCATCTTGGATTTTGCAGTTTTCGAGAAGAATCCACCACAGGGTAAGGAGAAAGAGAGCAAAAAAGGGGGCAAGTAGGTTAAACCATGAAGTCAGTCATACTTGGTCTCAACTGGCTTCTGATTACCCAAACGAAACCAAGAGAAGAAAGCAGGCTGTACATGATTCCTGTTGTTACCGCAGTCACCTGCTTGTGTCTGTAGGTGACCCTCATTGAAGCTCCTGAGAAAAGCCTGGCATGGCATCGTGGATGCCCTTCCGAGTTTACAGTGAAAGCGGAGTAACAGAGTCCCCGCCCTTCCCAGCTTACAGTGAAAGCAGAGTAACAGAGTCCCTGCGCCTCCACTCCATTGTTCTCCCGCAGCGCTCCTCCCTTGTTCCCTCCAGCTCCGTGCCTTCACGCCTCTGAGTAATTACTCTGTGGGTTCAGTTTATCTTTTTTCAACTTTACACCATCCACAAGTTCAAAGTTATAGTTCTCCAGGGCAGATAGGTTTCTTTCCGACATCCCATTGTGCCAACAGGCACAGTACAGCACAACTCCACAGACTGCACCCAGGAGCACCCCCAGGGCACTCATGGCTATGATGGTGATCAGGATGGGGTCCAGGGTCTTAAGCACATTGCCTGGCTTCCTGGAGATGTTCTTGTCACCTTTCCCTTCTTCATATCCTGGAGTGCTCCCTAAGGAAGGAGACAAGATTGGCTCATAAACACTGAGAGCTACATGTGAGTATACAGAAAATCAGGAAAGAAGGGAAGGGTCTAGGAGGCATTTCATGTTCTAGTGCATGGGGATTGGAGGGGTGGGAGGTAAGGGTGCTGGAATGGACACTAAAGTCACAACCTGGTCTAAATCACTCTAGACTGACAGGTGTGTTTGTAGTTCTTATCCAGTTAGTTATGATGAGACAAAAGCCCAGGCTGGCCTTGAACTTGCCACATAGCAGAGGATGACTTTGCATTGTTGATCCTCACTACCCTGGGGTTGGAACTGTAGACATGCACCATTATTCATTATTCCTAACACATATGTTGCTGTAGGTAAAACCCAAAGCTTAGTGCATGCTTTTCTTTTTTTTTTTTTTCCTGTGCTCGCTGCAGGTAGGGATGCAAAGGTGGACGTTGGCGTTCTACCAGCTGAGCTACACCCTCAGCCTCAGATGTGCAGGCATAAAGTTTTGTCAAATCTCTGTCACACAGTTATCTAGTATGTTCGATGGGTGGACTTAAACATTCTCCTGACATCTGCCTGACACCCCCCACCCCCCGCCAGCAGTCTCAGTACAGTGCCACTGTGGGATGCTGTTCCTAGTGTCCCCATGGGTTTATACACAGAAAACTGTGAACATCCCTCAAAACCAAGACTGTGCTAGTAACACTGAAAGGGAGGGTTTTTTTTTTTTTGTCCTAAGTAAGTTAATGCCTACTCCTGTTATGCAGAAAAGGCTATGGCATGGACTGAGAAACAGTGTTTGTGTTGTGCCAAATTGAAGACATTTAATAATCAGTGTCTTCACTGCCCTGGTAGTGTTGCTGGAGACCGTCACGCTGCTCTGTAAAGGAGTCACTGGGGATGTGTTTGCTTTAGAGTGGAACATGAGAAGTTATTAGCATGGGAGCTTTGAGCCTAATTACCTGGTACTAGGAGCAGGACTGAAATGCTAATGGGCAGCTTGTGTGGTGTTTACTTAATGGTGCTGTGATCAACTGAGATTCCAATCAGCAAAACTAAAAATATGAGATGTGAGTCCCTAAACAGGGGAAAACAAGCCTTGGGGGCATATTAATATGCTCTCCCTTGATGAAAGATTGTTTTGAAACAACTTCTAATAAAGTTTACATCTGTGTGGACTTGGTAATGTGTTAATATTTGCAACAACACAGAACTGTGTTTATTATTTCTATCAGTTTATGACATAGAGTAAGACCATGTTTTCAATGGCAATAGATGTCAATGGTATCTCACTGCCTGTAATATCTGTGAGCAATACTGGCCAGGTTTGGAAGCTTCCAGGATTTACCTATAATACAATGTCTTACATCTGAACCCTGAGAAGTGCTAACCCAAACCACACATTTTAGAGCTAATCAAACACCCAAGGCTACTCCCAATTTGACCCAAGGCTGATGTTTCTGTCCTGCTGTCTGTCAAATGGGAGTAAACTTGTCCCGTGGAACAACTCTGAGGGTTCATGATGACATGTCTTTGTTACATGGAGTATAAAGTAGTTCCTTAATAGATTCTATCTTCAATATCACCATACACTGTGGGGCCAGGGAAAGAAAACAGGACAAGATCCTCAGAGAAGCTAAGCTCTCTGCCCTCCTCAAGATTACACCTGGGAGGTAAACAGACACAAGAATTTGTTGGGTTCAAATGATTATATGAATAGTCTCCACAATTTTCAATTTTGTGATTGTGTTTCAGTGACAAAGCTCAGGCAGGGAGAAATGGGGCATACTCCTGGGAGTACAACCTCATAGTGTCACCTGTAGGCAGCTAGGGACAGACAATGATCCAATCCATATCCACTCACCAAAGCACAGGGACTTATTTTATCTGAATTGCTTGGATACACTAATGTATTAGGATGCCAGAGACATTTCTTTACAAACAACAACAACAACAAAAAAATAGGAAATTAAAAGAGGCTGATTTGTAAGATGAATTTACCTGTTTCATCAATTTTAATTTCTGTGTTCTTTTTATCCAGGTCTATTGGTTCTGACAAGAAAAAGAAAATGAAAAGAGATGTTTAAACTGCCAATAAAATAAAACAGATATGATACACACAAACTGTACAGAAACCCTCCAACCCCTCTGCTGGGCTTCCATAGTTCAGACAGGAAAATGTCTGGTTACATGGCTCAGAAATGCTGTTAAGACACTGTAAAGGGAGGGGGGAAGGTTTTGGCATGTGGAAGACTGGTGAAAAACGAGAAAGACAGTGAGAATGGATCCATCACTATGAGGGTGTATTGTGCTGATGGCTGCTTCCTACTGTTAGTCTGTGTTAAACTGGCATTTGATATAGCACAATGACTCTTTGAGCTAGGAAACTTCTTCTTGTGCTTTATCAGAAATAAATAAAATAAAAAAAAATAAAATAAAATAAAATAAAATAAAATAAAATAAAATAAAATTCTATGGAGCCTCAGGATTGGGAACAGTCCTGAGTCCTGTATTCTCCAATTTAAAATCTTGTCTAACACAAAATAAATACATTTGTAAATGTGTATAAATGAATGGCTCATCTGTAGTTGGTATTAGTAGCCTCCATGACTAGGTTACTTAATGAGATATATTTGGTGAATAAATATGTAATTACTCACACGTGCATATGAAGGCCAGAGGTTAGCATCAACTGTCATTTTTCAATTTCTTTTCATCTAAGTTTTTGAGACAGGCTCTCTCTTACTGATCCTGGAGCTCACTGACTCAGGTAGATTGGCTGGCCCATGTGCTCAGGGATCTACCTATAACTTCCTCCCCTGTGCTGAGAGTATATATATGTGCTACTGGGCTTGGGTACTAGGAATCACAGCTTAGGTCTTCAGCTTGTCTTGCCAGTCCTTTCCGACCACTCTTTATTGGTATATCTAAGTAGGCAAAAGTCACTGAAGGAAAAACTCACAAGACCAATGTCCATATAATTCCCTGTATCACTTGGCACATTGCTTTGTATATAATACATATATTATATACAAATATATATATATATATATTTGCTGGCCTGAACTAGTTTTTTGTTTGTTTGTTTGTTTTCATTCATGGAATTTGATCTTCTATCCCTGAAACAACCCCTTCTTCTTCTTCTTTTTTTTTTTTTTTTTTT
>NW_021604626.1:406156-443975 GCF_004785775.1 Grammomys surdaster
GAGACAGGGTTTCTCTGTGTAGCTCTGGCTGTCCTGGAATTCACTCTGTAGACCAGACTGGCCTATAACTCAGAAATCTGCCTGCCTCTGCCTCCCAAGTGCTGGGATTAAAGGCATGCACCACCACTGCCCAGCTCCAACCCCTTTTTATATATTGGGAATATACACTTGAATTGTCAGATAACCATAGAAATGAGTAATTTACAAAAACAATGCCAGCTGAACTATTAAACTATATGATTTTGCAAAGCTGCTGGGGAGGATGGCATTGAAGAGGTTTTTTTGTAATGTGGAATGAAAAATCAAACCATTATTCACTATTTTTCCTCCTTCAGTTTCTTCAATTGATGGTATCAAACCTTTTCCCTTTAAGGATTACATATATTCAATGTATTATATAATAAAAGACTTGTAGAAAAGACCAAAACCCATTGCAGCCAAAAGGCCTCCTTTATCTTCAATTTGCCCAGCAGGCTTATTCCATTCTGTTATAATTAACAGACTATTATGTAATGATATATAACAAAAGTTTCAGTGTCGCAAATGGAGCCTAAGACTAATTACTGTGCTATTACATTGTCATTAGTGATGCTATTTGTAATTATGGATCAAGATCTGGGGAATATGAATTGGCTTTCTCTGCCCGACTTTCATCTGTGGATTGTAGAAGGCCATCATGACAACCCGGTTAGGCAGATCTCTGAATGGCCATTACCTGCCAAGTCACGTCAGCTAGAGCAGAGCCAGAAGCAGCTACTTATTTATAATGCAATGATGAATGTTGGTGTCTGTGACTCATTGACAATGTAATGTTAATTAAATTCTCTGTGATCAACATGTTCGAAGGCCCACTGTTTTGTTTCCACACACAGATATCGGGAATAGTCCAGATGTCTGAGTGTTCTACTCTCCATCAAAATGTTACTATAGGCCAGATATGACTTCTAAGCTACAGTCTTTAGATTCTGGAGGTATCAATCAGACTTTCTAAGTGACTAGGTGGACAAGGAAGTAAGTGAAGATGAGCTGACCTACATTTATCCTCTTTTATCTTGCATGTGAATTCTGGTCTAAATGACAAGGCAAAGTCCATCACATGCTAAGGATCCTGCCAGGGCTAAGGGCTTTGTTCACTTCCAGCTCAAACCCATCCTTACTTGCACAGTCCTCCTGAGAAATGTGGTTGTTAATACTGATATCATCCACGGCAATCCCACCAAGGTTTCCTTTTCCAATTTCACCTTCAAAAATAACCTGAAAAAAAAAAAGAGATGGTTTTCATGATATTTTAAAGTTCTACTTTCAGCATCAATGTTTTACACTCTCTCAGTTGAAGCACTGACATTAGTTCATGAGACTGCATGTAAGTTAAATTCATGAGATTGCACAAAAGTTACTCATTCTTCCCTATCAGTGGCAGAGATGATTCAAACCTCTGCTCACATGCAGTTTTCAAAAGATAAGCTTTAAAAGGGAACAAAATATTTAAATGAAGGGGCTGGTATCTATGACATCTTGGAAATAAGTTATGATGAAGAATTTTTTTCTTTTCCCTAATGTCATCTAAGAGACAATGGGATGTCACCAACTCAAACATCACAGAGGCAAGAGTTCAGGGTGGTAAAGAATTTCACACATTATCCCAGTGTCCTGAAAGCCCCAGCCCTCCCTTTGTGGAAGGGTGCATACCTGATATAGTTTCAGAGATTTGTGCAGCAAAACACGTCCTTCTTTCCAGTGGTCTCCTTGGTGCCCAACCACCATCCAGACCAGTTGATCATATTCCTCCGGCTTCTGGTAGCGCAGTTTGACCCTCAATGTACCCACATGAGAGCCGGACATATGATACCAGAAGGTCATGCAGTGGGCAGAGCTCTGGGAATAGACCACAGGGCTCACCAGGCGAGCTACTTTGCCTTTCTGATTTTCATCAGCTTGGGAATAGATGAAGTTACCATCTCCTGTGGAGGCAAAACTCTGTGTCAGGGAGACCTGCCAAATCTACAGCTCTTTTCTCTCTCTCCTGTCATGTACTACACATAAACACATTCTCCTGGGTTGGGTACCAAAGAACCAAGCAGTCAGTGGAGAGAGCAGATGCAATTATTGAGAACCCCATAGACACTGGTAGCCCTGCTCGAAGGGGCTTTAAATAGACTCTGGGTACTGTTTACCTGGATCATGGTATCACAGAGAACCAGGCTACAAATTGTATCTGTCTTCATACTATCAAAGGTAGAGTCTAAGCACAGTCTATCTACAGACTTTGAAGAAAGTGTCTGACTTTAAAATGTTTTAGCATATCCACGTACACTCAGGTACCCTAGGCATTAGCTGAGATATTGATCATTGTCCTCTGGGGAGCAACTTGTTGGCTGCTTAATGTGGTATTTTTGCTATTGCACTTTTCTAATATATACATATATGTATATGTACACACACACACACACACACACACATATATATATATATATATGTTTATATATATTCTTGGTTGTGTATGTGCATGTATATATGTGCATGTGTATGTTTGTGTGTGCATACACATATATGCATATGCTTGCTTCTATAGTCAACTGCATGCATGTGTGCAGGAGCTCATACTATGCTTGTAGAAGATAGGGAACAACCTTGGATATTATTTTTCAGGTGTTAACCACTTTGTTTTTTTGAGACAGAATTTTAACAACTTACAACTCCAAAAAAGGATAGGCTAGCTGGCCAGCAAACTCACAGTAAACACCTAGCCCTAGCGCTAGGTAAACAAGTATAAGCTACCACACCTGTCTTGTTTGTTTTTATTTTTAAAAGATTGATTCTAGGGATTGAATTCATATCCTTGTGTTTACAAAGCAAGCACGTTTTTTTCCTGACTGAGCCATCTTACCAATTCCTAAACATCTTTAAAAATTGTTCTTGTTTTCCTTTTAGTTCATGCTAATGATCTATGGATTTCTCAAGTGTCCCTAAGAGTTTGATTTTCATTTGTGAGCCTGCTTCTGTTTGTTGTGCTTCTGGCCTAAGCAGAAGCAAGTCTGCTTTCTGAGGTTCATTTGAACATGCTGTTTTGGCAATGGTGACGTTTATGGCGCCATAAGGACTTGCTGTTGGCTCTGCTCTAATCACCCCCAGTGGGAACGACTGTTCTTGCTTCCACCTGGTCTAAACACATAACCTGTGGGCCACCTTTTGTTCTATGAATAGGAATCACAAACTCCCACACCTCACATGATGTAACTGGAAATGTTATGTGATGCTCAGATCTCAGAGGGCAGCAGAGTGTTTCCTTTGCTGGCCCACAGGCTTGTAAACCTATGAGGTATCTTTTCACAGTGTATGTGTGGGCATGTTGTCCTCATGCTTTGTTTCAGTAGTGTCTAAGTGTTTTAGTAAGCAGCTCTCTTCCCTTACTAGCCAATCAACCTAAGCTCTCATAGATGCTCATATTAAGTCAGTGAGTGGATCCATAAATTCCCCTGACTGAGTCATGTGTGAGTCTACGTGTGTGTGTGTGTGTGTGTGTGTGTGTGTGTGTGTGAGTGCGCGCATGCGCGTGCATGAAGGTCAGGAATGTATGGTGGGCATTCCTTAATCACTTCTCCACTTTGTTTTAAGACAGAGTCTCTTAGTGAACTTTGAGTCTCTGATTTGGTTAGATTGGCTGATCATCAACCCCAAAGACCCTCTAGTCTCCCCAACAGTGGGATTATAAGTACAGAAGGCCATATCTGGCTTTTATGTGGGCGCTAGAGCTCTGAACTCAGGTCTTTGTATCTGCATGAGAGACACTTTACTATAGAACTATCTCCCAAGTCCTCACTGGGTTTGCTTTTATCCTTATAAGCATGTCTCTACCCCTGGACACCCCTACAGCCACAATGTGATGGTTTCCACCTACAACTAGACATCAGCCCCTCCTTCTTATCCTTCAGCACCCACAGACACTATGGAAAACAAAAAGTCTATGTTCAAGTCCTTTGTACAAAATGGTTGAATGCAATGCACCCTCTGTGTTGGTGAGTTCTAAACTTTTAGATCCAACCAACTTTGGATAAAAATATTCCAAATGATGTCCATACTGAACAAGTATCATTTGTCCCCTAAACAGTGCACTGTAAGGACTATTCACATAACATTTGTGTTATATTAGGTACTATAATTAAAATAGAAATCTTTTTATCTAGGGGTAAATGTAGATAGAGTTTATGCAAATGTGCTATTTAATGTAAGGCACATATGGAAGCCAATTGTACCTATATTTCCAGTGCTGAGCACAGCAGCTGCTGAGTAAAAGACCTGCTCAAACAACATTTGCTCAGTTAACAAAGGAAAGAAGCTAGAATCATTTATAAATGGGTATACAGATATATTCCTATAATCAAGAGCACAAAACCCAGTGGGGTTCCTTTACATTCAAAATTAGTAATTTTACTTAAGTAGTAACAATTTCAAATTGCTTCAACATCTGATTTGTAAAGTTCATCACTATCATTGTTTCTGAGAAGGGATTTCACTATTCAGCCTGGGCTGACCTTGAACTTGTGGTCCTCATGCTGAGGGCTGGGATTCTAGTGAGCACCACTGTGCCTAGCTTCCAAATATTAAAAGTACAGGGATGGTGTTGTAGCTCAGTTTGTGCAATACTTGCCTAGCATGGATGAAGTCCTGGGTTTATTCTCTAGCATCCTATAAGTCTGGGTATGGTGGCATATACCTATAACTCTAACAATCCAAGGTGGAGGCAGGAGGATTAGAAGTTCAAGGTTCTCATCAGCTACAAGTGAGAACTTAAGGCCAGCTCTGGCATGAGTGAGTCCTAGTCTTTAAAAAAAAAAATGTGAATATCCAGTGAGTGTCCACGTTCATGAGAGTTAGCAGGCAGGGAGTCTTTTCATCTAGACTGTTCCTTGTTAACAGTTCCATGCCAGGCATGCCTGTTTGTCTTAGATGATCCCATTTCTCTCTTGCAGTGGGAGGCTCTTTCTAGTTAAGGCAGAGCTAGCTGCCAGTCAGTCTCAGCAACTGGGAGAACAAAGGAGCCACATAGTCCGGAGGAATCATACTTCTCTATTGTGAATCTAAGAAACATACTCCTTTTCCAATTTCCCAGTGCTGAAAGTGCTGGTGTTTCCCCTCTCAGACACTTGATCAGACTCTGGGTCGGGGAACCGTGTCTTCATTTTCTCAATTAGCACTCTGCTTCTGTGAGCCTTTTAGCTTTTGTTTCTGGCTAACATAGCTTTTCACCCTCTTTGAATGTCAGGTCCTACTGAGCCGTTTCACTTCACTTTGCATCCATTTTTCCACCATTACTGCCTTCATCTCAGCTAATTGCATTTAGTTAATCCAATCCCATTTATGTGTACAGTGCCATTTACAGTCAAAGTATTTTAAGTTTTCTAAAACCGCTTGTCTTAAGAATCAATGGAAAGTGTCTCGGAATTGAAGGAGTCCAATTTTATCCAATTTCCTTGTCACTCTCATTAGGAAAGGAGGTGGCCGTGGCAGAAAGAGGCCTCTTCAGCTTACTCTGTGCTTATATTCACCATGCAAAAGTGAACAGCAGAATGGTAAAGGGGTGGAGCACCTCCCACCCACCTGGAAGCCCACAAGCCACCGGCCTATCCCCCAGCTGGCATGTGAGAATTCGGGGCTTCTTCAGTATCCCAAATACTCAACTTAGGGGTCTTTTGACAGACATCTACTGAGTACAGTTCAGGGTGGTGGTGGTGGTGGTGGTGTGGTGTGTGTGTGTAGTGGGTGTGTCTGTGTAAGAACCTCGTGTAGGGTAAAGAAACCAGGATCAGGATGGGAAGAAACATACTGAATTAGCTGTCTGTATTCATTCCAGTCCCAGTAATTCCTTGTAGGAGGAAAGTACAGGTTGAGAGCTGGAATACAGAGCTCGGGGAAAATGGGCTAGTTTGAGAGATGTCCCCTGTAAGAGAGTTTACCCCACATTGTTCTCCCTTTACTTCAGGGGAACAAAGAAGAAGCACCAGGGTGATGTATTGTGCCTAATGTTCACTGGTACCAAGTCTAGGATGTAGACATTACTGATGAAGTGTGATTATGTACAGGGTGCCCACCATGCAGTTATTTCTTTTCTGAGACAGGGCCTCACATAGTCCATGCTGGTCTGGAATTCAGTGTGTAACCCAGATGACCTTGAACTTCTGATCCTCCTGTTTGCCCTTTCTGAGTGCCAGGACTGCCAGCATGTATCATGTCTGATTTTAAGCTGTTATTCCTTACTACTGAAAATGGTTAAAGCTGTTCTTGGTAAAAGTTTGGAAAAACTATAATGAGCTTGAGTTCACTGAATATATCTAATGCTGACCTGACATGGCTCCCCCATCCTCGCTCACTTGTTTTTTAGGGAAGCCAACGTGTAGCCAGACTCAATAAGAATTCCTCTTCTTGCCCCAAGCCTCTTTCCACTAAGGAAAGAATCCTTGACAATTCCAGAAAAAAAAAAAAAAAGAAAAAAACAACATGAGTGAATGGTGAATGCTTCTAGTATTTCTTATCATCTGTAAAGTTACAGGTGTCAGGAACCTTCCCTGGTAACTAAAGATGTGCCAAGCATGAAGCCATGGTGGCAGTCTTACCTGTATGGTCCTGAATGGGTCCTGTCTTGCTGGTTAGCACACTCCACCTGAGTTGTGCATGGCTGTCATGTTCCCAGTGGCAGAATGTCTTGTGAGAGCCCCAGCCAAACTCGCAGTTAAAACCATATGTTGGAAACTCTTCAGTGGAGAAGGACAGACAGACATAAGGGAAGAATTAACCACCAGGATCAGGAAGGACATTAAAAATCTCCTGGGCATCATTTATTTTAATTCCACATTTCTTCTAAAGCTATGGAAAATCCACCAAACTCAGGATTAGCAAGAAACTAACAGATATATGAACACATCAAAATGTCTGCAAAATCACATTTAGCGTTATCTTTCTTCTTATTTTTTCCCATCTTTAAAAAGATTATGGATTGCCCATCAAATTGTATTTATGTGAGATTTCCAGGAAGACTACTTTCCAAGGTGCTTGTGTATGAAACATCAGCGGTACTTTCCCTAGTTGTACAATAGTCAATACGAAAATTAATATTATTGAAGATGAACCATAAAGATTGATAAGCATCAATGATAGGAATATGACTAGAGATTAGCTACAAGTGTCAGAAGCTGGGATGTGAGTTGGCAGGAAGCCTAGCCCTGAGACTCACTTCTCCTCACACCAGCTGATGGCCCAAGCCTTGTGTCAGGTTTGCTGAGATTACTTTCTTTCTTCTGTGCTTTCTATCAGGTCAATTAGTTTCAGAATAAGTCTTTTTTTTTTTTTTTGATGAATTTCTAAATTTGCATATAAATTGTTCGCCCCCACTTAAAACCTCAATTTGAGGTTACAGAAAGCCCAAATTCATTGACTCTTCAGAAATGCTTTTTAAAAATCTTCCAAATGTTTCCTTTGGAAGCTGAAAGCATAAATGTGTTTGCGGGAAGGCATCTGACCTTACTGCCCTTAACCCGAAAGCCTTTCATTTACTCAATTCAGTTCTTTGAAAGGGTCTTGAGTTTAGAAGTATTAAAATAGAAAAAGAAAAAGAAATCGGTGATAGAGTTTTGTTTGGGGAGGAGTCAGCAGAGGCTAAAAACAATCTCAAAGATGAGATCTTTGTCCTGTCCCCAGGCAGAGCAAGCCTGAAATTTGTCGTCCACAAGATGTCAGTATTGAGTTGGAGAGAGCCACATCATGGGTGTATGTCCAACTGAAGTGGAGTCTTGAAAGACTTGCATACAACAAAGGAAAGCATGCTATTATGGGCTGCCTTAGGGTCAGGCAGAGACCACATCTTTTTTGAGCATTTCTTTAACTTGCCCAAGTGTTTAATACAAAGTTCTTCAAGTTCTTTTAGTTGCTCTTCCAGTTCTTTCCAGTGCCCCTCCCCACACTGAACAATGGCATGAGTGGTTTTAATAGAAAGATTTATTAAATGGATAAGAATGATTTACTATGCATGTTTTGTTTTCCAAGAAATTCTTCTCAAGTGCTAGTGTCAGATTTTGGAAGGAACTCACTATATAAATATTCAGAAGGAAGTGAGGTGTAAGTGCTTATAACCAGGAGGTAATGTTACCTCTTAAAGGGTGGGGAGAGCTGGTTCCAAAAGAGAAGTTGGTCACATGATGTGAGCATTTTCACATAGTCAGCTAGTACAGAAGGACAGCTTGAGTGTCAAAGGAGAAGGAGTTTTCACGTGTAAGATACTGAAGCATGAAGTAGAACTTCATAAGGCTCAAAAATCTCTCTTGAAGTTACAACCCTTGGGCAGCAAAACTGACTTTCACAGACGGCATGGTCAACATCCTTGCCCTGGAATGTACTGTTGTGTAACCTCATGGTTGGAAATGTTGATGTGAAAGTGTGAGGTTTTGACTTTTTTTTTTTGCTTCAGTCTGCTTTGTAAGACATGCAAGAGGGCAGAAAAGCTTCATAAGTGGTTTCATCGACTTGGCTAACACATAAAATTTGCTCTCTGGTCCAGAAAACCACACTGTGCATTATGTTGGCTAACATTCTGATGACATCGTAAAGCATATGAATTTGGCATTTTAGAAATGGCCAAGACAAGGAGAAAGATATTTCTCACATTTCCCTTCTTCTCAGTGGATAGTGGTCTACCTTTATCTTCCAGTGATCTGGTCAGCCCTAAAATTTAACTAAGGGACACATCTAACATGGTATTGAACCCTCCTTGTCTACTTGTCTTATTTTAAAAACTTATGGCTATCTTATTTACTAAAAAAAAAAAATCAATGCATTTCAGAGGGGCTAGGATCCAGATTGTGGAACCCAGTGCCTACAATTCACCTTGGATATGAAAAGGACAAAATATTCCAAGTATCAACAGACATTTGTAAAGGGAAAAACAAACAGACAAACAAAAACCAAAACCAAAAATATGCATAAGGATCAGGAAAGAAGAAGAAAAAAAATGGAGAAAGAAAAGAAGAAAGTTAAGTGGAAGAAAGATATGAAGATGCAGGGACCCTGACAGCTAAGCTTTTAAATTATTACTCAGGCCTTGGAGTTGTGCACAGTTCTCATTAAATTCAATAGTAATAATTGGACTAAATCCCTTCTTAAAAATAGCAGGAAACAATATTCTGAACTTAAAACAAATTTATGGCCTCTGTGAGCAAATGCCAGCTGCGCTGCTGGAAGGATCTTGCCTGCAGTTGGGTCATTAAGCACAGGATGTAAGCAAGGATTTAATTTTCAAGTCAAGGTTCCTATCTAGTATGATCACTGCTTGGTTATCAGCTGGTCCTAAAGCCAAGCAAGTGGGGTATGGAAGCTCACACAATCATAAGTCACCAACATACTGTGAGCTGCTGTGGGGATGTGGAAAGACCCTCAGAGGGTGAAAGTCCTTTGCAAAGAGAACGGCATTAAACAGAGCAGTCTGTCCAAGCATGAATAAACTTATGCCTCTAACGACAACCTAGGGAGTATATAGATATTGTATTCATGCTGAGTTTACTATATTGATCAGAATCTTCAAGATGAGTCTCT
Organism: Grammomys surdaster; assembly: GCF_004785775.1. Classification (NCBI taxonomy): domain Eukaryota; kingdom Metazoa; phylum Chordata; class Mammalia; order Rodentia; family Muridae; genus Grammomys; species Grammomys surdaster. Next base: position 415,736 of record NW_021604626.1, read on the forward strand.
CTCCTCTGTGTGTGTGTGTGTGTGGACATGATCATGTATGTGTGTATGTCTGTGTGTAAGTCAGAGGTCAATTTTAGATGTTATTCTTCAGGTACTATCCATTTTGTGTTTTGTGATTGGCTCTCACTGGGGCCTGGAACTGGTCAAGTAGGTTAGGCCTGGTAGTCAGCTAGCTACTGGGATCTGCCTGTCTCCACCTCTGAGCATGCTCCATACACCCTGTTCCTGTGTGGATTCTGATGATGGAACTCAGGTCCTCATGCTTGCACAGCAGGAGTAAGTGCTTGCATATTCTCACTGAGATACCACTCAGCTCTTAAAACAGAATCTTAAGATTCTGCTTAGTTTGTAACTGCTCAGGAAAATAGAATTTTGAAGAAGATGTAGAGTCTGTCTATGGCCACCTGTGAAGTATGAGAGGCCTGTATACATCAAATTTTAGGTGTGGTCAGCCTCATCTTGAGCTAGACTTCTGTCTGGAAGCACATTCCATCCCTGTGTGGCCCATGCAGTAACCTAAGCAGAAGGTTACAGTGAACAGATAGCTTTTAAAGGTCAACAGTTCATGCCCTCCAGTGAGGAGGTGAAGACCAGATTTATAACTGAGACAATGGAATAAACAGGAAACCATATAGACATTGTCTATCTCTATGATCAGCCAGGCTGTTTGAACTAGTCTTGTCTAGTTGGTGGTAGCAACAAATCTTACTGATTCATGCTCTGTACACCTGCCCTCTGACTTTGGAGGACTCTGAGATTGGGCTGACAGCCCCCTGTTTATAAGACCTTCACAAGTATGACATAGAGGTCCTGTTGAAAGTAAATGTGTTATCAAAACCTCTCCTGGTGTGGTTGCTATGAGTCTCACTTTCATTCTTTATGAAGATAGCCATGCTCGTTTAATAGAGGAGAAGAGAGACTAATGAAGCAGTAGAGAAACTACTTCAGCGTGCTTCTAATCACTTCTGGCAAGAGAAGAAGCAAGATGAGCAGCTAAAATGTACATGGCATCATCACAACTTCATATATTCACTTTCTCCTCTTCCTGATAGAGGGCCAAAGACAGTATATTGAGAGCCATAGTCCCACAGCCTCACCCCCACAGAGAAGCCCCACTTGGGACATGCAGACCAGGGCTTTCCTACTGGTAACAGAAAGGTAAGAGTTAAATATTTGTAAACAGGTACTGTGCCTTTCCCTTTGTCATTAGACTACTAAAACAATATTGGAATTTGCCTGTGAGTCTCATTCTAGGAGGAGGAAGGCTGAAGTCTGGGCCAATTGGAGGGAGAACTTGGTCTCTGGGAAGAGTTCACACAGGCAGACGGCATACCTCTTGCTCCCTATTTAAACATAAACCCCACATCTGAATCTCTAAGATGGAGTTGAGGGTCACTGGACCTCTTCCCAATGTGTCTGCATTGAATAAATGGTCTTTCTCTGCTTGTCACCATTACTTGTTTGTTTGAATGACCTGTTGAGGAAGGGTGGTGAAACCTAGCTTATAAAAGCTGCCAGGGCCTGGGCTCAGCCTAGCAACATCCTAGGCTACATCCTCAAAGTCAAATTACAACAAGTATGAGCAGGAATACAACACTTTGGAGATTTAGGTGACTGTTCCTTTGCCTAATGTCTGAGGGGTTTGAAGCTATGTGGGAGCAAGCATTTTGTCAGCTGAACTCCTGAAAACTGGGGGAAAGTTCTACAGAAGTTTGTCTTGCAGTTTAATCAGGTCAATGGTGACAGTGTCCTTTAAGGAAGCATGCTAATTAGGGAAGTCCTTTCTAGTCCTCTGTGAGGCAGTAAGTGTGGAGGAAACACTGATACACACCACACGGTCCATTAATAAATGACTGCAGAGGCCAAGGCTGAGTGAACTTCAATAAAGGAAATGGAAGAATCTGGGAAGCTGACCCTCTCACCTTCCTCTAATGATTAACTCCAAAGTATTTAAAAAAAAAACCTCTGGTTGCTTATACAACTGCTTCCCTTCATGTGAGTCTGTGGGGAAGAATGTCACAGAATACTAACAGAAAACAAAAGAGGGCAGCCTTTGATAACCCGCACCGTTGGGCATACAAAATCCTTGGGTTTTCCTCTGAGCTAGAGGATAAGGGGGATGCTCCGGGGTGTTCCTCTGCCCAGGCACAGTATAAACCTTGGTTTCCTGAGCCAGTCTTGTGGCACACCCTCTGTAAGTGCTGTTGTAAAACTGCCAACTCTGTGGCAGGCACAACAGACAAACTTTGCGCTTCTTGATTTTGCAGAATGGTGATGAAAATAAATAGTTAGGCTGTGGCTTGTGAGATTTCCTTCTCCTAGTTTGCAAACACAGGCCACATCAGAGCTGTGCTGTAATTAAACAAAGTATGTCTCTCAATTCCCTGGGGGAGGGGGTTGGCTGGGACTTGTCATTCAGCAATGACTGATGAGGAAGGGAACCTTGTTCACTGGGGCTTACTGGGGACCAAAAGCTTGTGGCTTTTACAGCTTTGCTGCTCTCCTAGGTCTTTAGAGCAACTGAAGCCAGAAAGCTCAGTGATGCTATTTTGGGAGTAGGATTGGAAGGGGTGGTGCATGGAATATAAACACCTTAGATTTTGATACCTGATTGGATGGTGCTGTCTATAATGGTTGGCTTCTCTGTGGCCAGGACAGTAGTGCCTCCTGAAAAATAAGAGCAGCAGTATACCAAAATAAGAAAACAGAGGTAGTGTGCAGTAATGTTACAATTTCACATCTTTACACATTCCCCATAGAAAATTCTTACTTTAGTTCCTGTCAGGACCAATCACATTTGACTGATTCTTGGTCTACCACAATATCTAATTCAAACAACATTGCCGTAAGATTGTCTTGTTTTAATTTTATGTACATTTTGTGTATGTTTACATGTGTGTGCAGATCCACATTAAGTGTGCAGGGGCATGTGCATGTGGATGCCAGAATCTGAGGTGTCATGTCAGAAATATCACTTAGCTCCTTTGAAACGGGGTTACACAAGTAGGCTAGATTGGCTGGCTGGTGAGTCCCAGGGGCTCACTCCCCCAACTATAAGCTTGTTGCTACTATGCTCAGCTTGTGTGTGTGTGTGTGTGTGTGTGTGTGTGTGTGTGTGTGTGTATTCTAGGGGCTGGTTTCAGGTCCTTAGGCTTGACAGGAAGCCCCTTACCAACGGCTCCATAGTCCCAACTCCAACTGCATTACTTAAAAAAAAAAGTACACATTGCTTACAATTTTTTAAATGAACAAATAAACATTGTCTCTATGGTGTACAATATCACACACACACACACACACACACACGCTAAATTGTATCAATTAGCAAATGCATTACCCTACACCCTACATCTCTCTTTTTTACTGGTTGTGGTAGTGAGAATTCTTGTAGCAATTTTCAAGTATGCCATACATCCTGGCATGCTTTATCATAAAGCATCCAGAAGGCATAAGGAGTCGAGGACTTCATTCTGAGGCTAAATACAGCATTCTGTTTCAACAGTGAAAGGCCGAGGCTATACCCTTCTCACTGACTTAAGTATTAAACTTGACCTATACCTTGAAGCATCCAATAGTTTCCAGAGTTTGAGAAGTGTGCCTTCAGGGAAGTCATGAGGGCAGTCCCCATGAGGTATTTTTAAAACTGAAGGTTTAAAATGGATGGCTGTAGTTCTTCCTGTTTTATTCTTTCCTTTGTCACAGCTGTTTATTTTTTCCAAGAACAAATATTCTGCTCAGAATGTTTTGGAGAAGTAGTGGAAGGTATCTGAAGGCAAAGGGGATAAATACTTCTTTCCAACCTCAAGGGACTTGAGGACTGAATAGTAATTACATGAATACTTTCAGCTTTGATTCAGTCTGGGACTTCTTTGAAAATCTCTGTCAGGGGATGGGCTGTAGCCTTTTGCAGACTTTAACTTTCTTTTGCATGGTTGCTCTGCCTTCCCTACTCACCATCAGTCTAGGATGTTCTAAGTAGTGTTCTCTCACTCTGTGTGTGGGTGGGGGGGTGCTTACATATGAGGATACATTCATATGTACACATGTGTGAGAGAGTCCATGAATGTGTGTGCTCCAGTGTACAGAAGCAAGAGGCTAATCTCAGATGTCAATCTTACCTTGGGTTATTGAGATGGGGTCTGTCTCTAAGATCAGGCTAGGCTGATCAGGCTAGGCTGGCTAGCCATCAAGCCTGAGACACTCCTCTCTATGCACCCCCAGTGTTAGGATTATAAGTACATGGAACTATACCTCATTCTTGTATAGCAAGAACTTTACTAAGTCCTCCCAGGCCCTAAACAGTGTTCTCAAACTTGCCACAAGAATAACCTTGATTACTCATTGTAGTTTCCTACGTATCCCCTCTGGGACCTTAGTGGGAACAGAATCTCTGGGAGAAAAGTCCTTGAAATAAATTATTTTCCAGAGCTTCTCAGATGAGTCTTTGACTCACTGGGTCTGGGAAACAGTGCTGTGCTGCTTTTTACTCAGGGGCTTAAGGGAGCCATTCTTCTTTAGTGTATTTGCCACAAAGACTCTGGTGTAGGTAATGGATCTTTTATGTTACCATGCATATATATATATGTATATGTATATGTATATGTATATGTATATGTATATGTATATGTATATGTATATAAATAGAGAGAGACATGGTATTGAAGCCACTGATGACTCTCCCCTCCCCTGAGCCCCTGTGTGTGGTGTGTGTGTATGTGTGTGTGTGTGTGTGTGTGTGTGTACTTGAAGAAGCCAGAGAGCATTGGAGCCCATAGAGCTGGAGTTACGGGCAATTATAAGTTGCCTGGCACATATGCTGGGACCCAAACTCAAATTTTATATAAGCTCTTAACCACTGAGCCCTTTCCAGACCTCTCTATTTTATTTCTGAGGTAGAGCCTTTTAATGATCTTAGAGTTCACTGATTTGGCAAAACTGACTGGCCAACTGCTGCAGGAAGATCCTGTCTCTGCCTCTCTTGCATTGGGATTACTGGTACACACTGGCACATCTGACCGTTTACATGTATCCTAGGATCCAAGCTCAGGTCTTCATGATTGTATAGTAAGTGCATCATCTGCTAAGCCATGTCCCTAACCCCAAGGAATTGATCTTTATTCCTGAGTATAAATCCTAGCCTACTTAGGGTAGGGGGATAGATAGGCTGCAGGGTGTTCTGCTTCACTTAATGCAGATCTGTGATGATCTCTGAACAGGCCTGTCCTTTCCTACAGCTCCACAGTCCAGAACTCACAATAAATGTGCTGTGATGCATTATTTATTATTAATAAATATTATTATTATTAATAATAAATAATATTATTATTAATATTGACTCTCCCCTCCCCTGAGCCCCTGTGTGTGGTGTGTGTGTATGTGTGTGTGTGTGTGTGTGTGTGTGTGTGTACTTGAGGAAGCCAGAGAGCATTGGATCCCATAGAGCTGGAGTTACGGGCAATTACAAGTTGCCTGGCACGTATGCTGGGACCCAAACTCAAATTTTATATAACCTCTTAACCACTGAGCCCTTTCCAGACCTCTCTATTTTATTTCTGAGGTAGAGCCTTTTAATGATCTTAGAGTTTACTGATTTGGAGGGGAGCTGCAATATTTTGCTTTTGGAACATCTTGAAGTTTCCGATCTGACTCTTTGCACTACCATGCCCCAGTACCAGAGTGCAAATGCTAACGGAGGGTCACATGTACATGGCCTCAGTAAAGTAGGTAGGCACTGGAAAGGAGAGATTATGCACACTGAGAGTTAAGGAGTTTCTGATGGCAGGATTGGATGGAGGCCAGAATACATTAGCATACTCTCCCCAGTAGTCTGAGAGGAGAGAGATTCAGGGTGAACAGTCACTTTCATATCTGATACGCATGATCAGTTTTGTTACAGGCTGTAAGCTGAATTCCACTATTGGGTCCTCATGGATCAAGGTGAAATTTCACCTCCCACTGCCTTTCAAAAGGGTTTACAGTTGAGCAACTTCAGGGACAAATCTTAACTTTGACCAGAAAGCATAGAGACTCAAGGTCTCCAGTTTCTAACATGGGGCACAATTCACCTGAATGTCAGCATCATTTGTGAGTAATAGCATTTGCCTGGAGTATTTGTTCCCTACTATATTCAGACATGTCATCCCAGGAGAATTTGAACAGACTCTGAATGTCCTGATTGGATAAGTACTTGCTCAAGAGAGAATCAACCTTTTTCCCACATGCCTTGCTCTTGGGGTTCAAGTGAGAAAACTGCTCACTTTTATTACCCTGGATACCTAAAGTTGATAGTTCTAGCCACAAGCCTGTCACAATTAGCCAAAAGGGTGATGTGAGTCTATGCTGATTAGATCAATAGTTCTCAACCCTCTCAATGCTACAACCTTCTAATACAGTTCCTCATGTTGTGGTGACCCCAGTCATAAAATTATTTCCATTGCTACTTCATAACTGTTAAAAATCATAATGTAAATACTCTTGGAGTAGATTTTTGTCAAAGGGGCGGAGACTCACAGGATGGGAACTACTGCTCTAGGGGTTTAGAGGTGCTTGGGTCAGGTGAGCTCAGGATATATGTGTGTGTGTGTGTGTGTGTGTGTGTGTGTGTGTGTTTTACATATAGAGAGTTAATTAGGTTAGGTGTGAGTTTAGGAGGCATGGGTTTTGTTTGTAGAAAGTTGCCTGGGGCAGACGTGAGCTCAGAGGGTGAATGTTTAACAGATGAAAGATTGGATTAACTGAATTCTTAAAACTGATTTTATGTGAGTACTGCCCTTTGCGCGCGCGCGCGCACACACACACACACACACACACACACATTTTAGTTTTGACTTTAATAAAACCAATGAAAATTAAGTACGAGAATGAATAAGATTATGTATTCTTGGTGGGCTGTGGGCTGTGCGTCATCAGGCCCTGAGATTCTAACTATGGGCACAGATTTTTAGAATTGTTGAGACATACTAGACTAAGAAAATAACTATTTTCCTTTTTGCCATGGTAACTTTAAAAAAAAAATTAAGAAGGCTTTTTTTTTTTCTCTACTGAAGAAACCATTTCAGCACTGTAGGTAAAACAAAATCTTGTCTTCTCAAGGGCTGTCACTGTTTCCACTCTGAATGACACATTTGCTGGGGTGCACAGCTTGCCTCATACGCGCTTTGCTCCAGGCTAATAGGCTTGCCCTATTCATTCAAAGGCTCCAGTTTCAGTTGGCTCAGTCATGAACTAACGTAAAAATGAGAAGACCATTTGTTCGGATATGAGGAGTAAATCTGAGCCTTTGTTTCTAATCAATATTAACTGACCACTCTAGGGCTCATAAGGATAAGAGCTCTCCACATAGGGTAACTGAAAAGGGTGTACTGTGCTACTGAAATGCCTCCTTTTTATGAGGGACTTCACTGAGGTTGTGTTGAGCCCACAGAACCCTGAGGCTTGGGGTGTCTGGCTTACAGACAACTCTGGGAAGATTGTATGAGGTCTGGTTTGGGAATAGAACTTTTTTTTAAATATCAGCCACAGAAACTTGTTGTTTGGTATAAAAATGCCTCTGCGTTAATTAGAATAACATTTTATGGCTTGTGGTTATTTATATATAAGATTTGCATTGATAGCCCATAGCAAAATGATAAGTGATTGTCTTGGAAATTTGGAGGGCAACAGTTTCAAGTTGGTTAGGACTTAAAATATAAAAGTTCTTGCTACCCATGCTACATTTCTGGGCTGATTTTTTCCCCCTGCATTTTACCCTGGAGCCTAGAGCTTATTTCCTCTTCCAGAGGAGAGATTTTGAAGTAATTGGAAATGAACCAAGGGACATTCCCTAAATTTTTGCTCTAATGTGTTTAGCCAACAGCCTTGCAGTATTAGAAAATTACATGATAACACCTTCAATTGCTCATTAAAATTCATTATAGGAGCTCTGAGTCAAGGGGTTTGAGAAGACAGTTCAGCAAAGTACTTGCTGCACAACCCTAAGGACCTCTGATTCCCAGCACCCACATGAAAAGTTATGTGTATAAAGCCCAAAAGAAAAAGCTGAAGTGAAAAGGGGGGCATCACATGATCAGAAAGAAAAGCAAGCTGGAGTGAGAGTTCCAACCCACTGGGTACCTACCAGAGGGCCTGGGCACCTAGTGTAAGTCAGTCCCATGGGCATTTCTATTTTGCAACAACAGCCTCTTTCTGTGTAAAGGACAATAGCCTGAACTTGCTCTTCCTGTTCTGGCCTCTTGAAGCTGGGCATGCTGCTCACTGAGGATCAGACCACTTCCTATGTCACTGCTAGTTTTTCTCTTTGCCTCAGAGACATCCCCATCCTCTATATTCCTGAGAGGCAGTGAGTACCACCACTTGGTCAGGGCAAAGCTGAATCCATTCTCACATGTCTCTCTATGACCACTGTGTCCAAACACAACTGTCCCATGTGTATATGTTCTGAGATGGATGTCAAGTCTAGCCTGATGTCTTAGTCCCCAAACCAATTACAGCTATCACAGTAGACCAGACATCCACTAGCTGCCTGCATCATAGACTACCTGCACTACAACACTACAAGTGCTCGCCTGCCCTAGTGATTCCTGACATTTCTTATTGTCACCAACATTTTTCAAGTAGGATTGTGCATAAATGTCTGGCACAAGTCTGAAGACCCTCAAAGAAGAATCTTTCCAGGCTCTATCTGCATGTGTTAAACCACATCTGTTCAGTACGGACTCTCCTAAGAACCAGGGAAAGATTTGTGTCTCTGGAGCCGGTAACTGTCCTTGTCTGTTTAAATCCAGTGCAGTTGTTTTGCATATGGTATGGAATAAGAAGAAAAATAGGCTTTTAAAACACAGTTAGGAGCTGAAGTAAATGTCGTTAACCCTAGTGTGAGGTAGGTAAACAGAGTGGTCAACCAGTCTAACCAAACTATAGAGTTTCCAGGTTTAGTGAGAGACTCTGACTCCAGAAAATAAGAAGGAACACATTGAGGAAGACGTCCAGTGTCCACCTCTGACTTTCAGAAGCACATACATATGCACGCACACTCAAGCACATGCATATACAAAATAAAACAAATATCCGAGTTTTCTGTCCTATTTAGTCTTAAGGGTCCTGTGATACATTCTTGCAGAAACAAGGTATGAATTTCAGCGCCCTGGCCAATTTTGAAATGGACAATCCCATCTCCTCATTTCTTAATGTACTCTGCTACCCTGAGTGGAAAGAAAGATTTCTTCATAGCTTTTGTGGTTTCAGATGGTGTGGGAGTAACAGCAGACAAACCCCAGGACACTGGTGTGCACCCACCTGAGGCATCTGCCAGCAGGGCTGATGTGATCTGGCCTTAATAAATTTCAATATTAAATGATTTACAAAATCCTAGCTTAAAAGCTGCATTAAAATTAGAAGTCTAATTTGATCAATTTGTTGGATGAACTCTCCACTCAAACCATTTTGTCCTCATTAGGAAAGGAAAGTGAACGTTTTACAGTGTGTGGTTGGGGATGGGAGGTGTGCATGCTATAGTGGGAGGAGCTGCCTGAAGATGAACTCAACACACCCAGCTCTGAAAACAGTTGCACCTACTAGAAATAATTTCTCTACATGAGTAGTATGAGGAAATGAAGCCACACATGGGGTGGCAAGGCTCCATTCTTCAGGGGCCCTGCCAGCACCCTGTTACCAACCACCATGAGTGACAAGCACACACAAAGAGCACACAGACAGACAAAAGCACACACAAAGAGCACACAGACAGACAAGGCACAATGATGGGATGAGGGTGGGCTCTGCACCTGTGAGCTGGAAGTCATCACCTGTGCCACTGTGGCAGTTGGCCTGGTCGTCATCACACTCGTCCACTGGGTTCCCATTGGGTGTGGTTGGTCCAGCTGTAGGTGCTGAAACAAGAGCCAAGTATTACTTCTCACACTTCTGAAGAACCATTCTTGAGGCTCAGCTAGTTGGATCTGCTAAGACTTGTGCAGTAAACTCAATGAGTAATGTGAGGCCAGGGACATGTTCTGTCTCTCTTGGGAAGCTAAATACTCCTGAATTACACAGAATGAATGAGTTGCTGGGCTTAGGTGTTTGAGCCCCCACCTGCTACAGGAGCACTCAGCCCATAATTATCTACATAAACATTTTTTTTTCTTTCAAGCCTCTTGAGTTCTCCCAGATATTTGTTCATGATCCTGGAGTCAAGAACCCCCATGATAGAGATTAGAGCATGTTTTCTTTTTTTCCTATGTACTAAGAAGTCATACTCACAAATTCTATCAAAGGCTCAGTATTGACTAGTTTGCTGAGATTATATCACTGGATTTTTTTTTTTCTGCACAAAGGAGCATCTGCTCACACTCAACTGTGCACCATTCTTTGTTCAGAGATTGTTCTGTTTCTCTCTAAATAGCTTTCAACCTGAGACCCTCTGTCCTAGGCAGGTGTGTAAGCTTGGCTGACTCCTGTGTCATGAGGTCAGTTTACCTGTCTAGTCTCTTGTGGGATTGCATTCCACTGCTGACTAAGTCCCCTGTATCTTCGAATTTGTGTTGAAAAAGAAGCTAATATTAATCAGAGACTGCTTTTGAAGTCCTTTAAATTTGGTTCAGTCTATTTTTTCAACCTGTTACTCATTTTTGCAATCTGTTTAATATTTTACAGTTCTGGGATTGTATGTCACATTACAGGACAAGAGATAAGGGTCAGGTTCTTTGATGTAAGAATTGTGTGGGAGTGTGGGAGCTCCTCTCCAGTCCTGGCCAGGAGGAATTTACCAGTCACAGCTGTTTTATTTCGAAGAACTTCACACTGTTACTGTGCTGGACTGAATAGAGTTAAGAGAAATGTAGAGGCAAAGAGAGCTGAGTTTCTACTGTCCCAAATCCCTGACCCAAAGAATGGTCAGGAAACCATCATGGATAAATGATATGTGCTATTTAGGCCTATCTCCTGGACTTTGTGATGCTAATTGGTTAGTGAGTTCTTAGGATCTTCCTGTCTCTGCTAGGATCAAAATTACACATCACCATACCCAACTTTCTTTTACATGGGTTCTGAAAATTGAACCCATGGCCTTATTCTTGAAAGGCAAAATTTTTACACACTGTGTCATTTAGGTAGAAACTTATTACATCTAGATAGCCCTTATTACTCTTTCATAAAAGCCAATGCTTTTTTACACCTCTCTCTCTCTCAATCTCTCTCTCTCTCTTACACACACACACATACACACACAACTACATACATACAACTACACACACACAAACACACACACACACAACTACACACACACTCATCGGAACACATATCCACACACACTTCTACCTGCTGTGCACACACTCCTGGGTCTATCCATTGCCATCACAGTGTCAGCAGAATGTTTTAACCATTCACGTAGCTATTGTCCCTCAGCTACCAAAGTTCTTGCTAAAACCTGCAAACTTGCAAAGACCTGCTACTTTTAATACTTTTAAGCTCTGCTTTCTCTGCTGACTTCTCATGGTGAATGGTGCTTACAAGAAAGAAGCTTCATGTTGGAAGTGGTCGAAGGTAGTGTTTAGGTTCCATTACAAACAGTAAGAAGCAACTCATTTTTTTATGCCTCAGTTTCTCTATCTGAAACTCTAGGAGTATTTAACCATTGTTAAAAAATTAGTTTGTGCTCAAAATAGGAGAGTCCTTCAAGGCTAGGTTGGACCTCATCATTTTTCCGATAGCACTTCAGATGCCCAGCAAGAAGCTTGACCCTGATGCTCATTTGCTAAAATCAGGGAATGAGTCTAAGGAATAGAAAGACTCTCTTGCCATGAGCATTATGAAGTGGTGAAATTGCTTTTCCTAGATAGTGGGGATTTTTTTTTTAAACCTGGTTCAGGGCAATGCTGTAGGTCCCTCATCTTATTCACTCCAGAATTGAAACTGGCAAACTGCCACAAGGCTCAGTGTTTTCAACTTTCCATTCAGTTCCACCTCCTAAATCACAATTCTTCCAGATCAGGGTGAAGCACCTGCCTCAGGCCACCACCCCTCCTTTCCCAGAGGACTACACTTCTCAGTACACTGAATGAAAGCATTTTACACTTGATCAGGACTGCTAACTGCTTCTTCGTCATTTGCTTGATCCCTGGCATACGGTTACTGTTGGTCTGCACTAATAGTGTTGGAAGATTAAGACTACAGACTTGAAAGCCAGGACCAAGGAAAGTGTGGGAGACAAGGCCTGATTTTAAATGTACATCGAAAAGTAGCCATGAATTACTCAGCAGTATGGTGATTGATAGCCTAAAACCCTATAGCATATACACAAAGTTCTACGGCATTTAACGTGCTCAGGAATGTAATTATGTTTGGATAGCTCAACACACACACACGTAATTTTGAAACCCGAGAAAGGTGATATTAAAAATCCTTCTTTGCAACAACTTTAAGCATGTGCTCAGTTGATTAACATCTGGGCACCAACACCAGCCATTCTCTTAGGTAACCCAGAGAAGGACCTGGAGGTGGAAAAGCTGGTGTAATGTTACCCATTTATATATAAATCTAAGGCAGATGGGAATTCCAATGCATCAAGCAACAAATGGTACAATAACCAGCTCAAATCACTCAGCACCTCTGTTCCAGGTAAGATTTTGGGTCTGAATTTGTCCTTCACGTGACCTTCATATGATAATCTTAGAAATGAGGGAATATCCTTCAGTATACCCCATCATATCATATACTTTATCACAGGTCAAACTTTGTTTCTTCCCAGAAGTCTAAGGAATTTGTCCAAGATGTTTCGATGTCCTTTTGTCAAACGCTGCTTCTGCTATAGCAGGACATTAGTCAACACCACAAACAGAAATTTGGATGGGACAGACTTCTAAACATATTTATTTTTATTTTAATAATTTTATTTTTATTAGAGAGAGGAGAGAGAGAGAGAGTATGTGTATGTATGTAATGTATATATATTGGTAGAGATAAGTATGTGAGACCATGTGCACATATGGAGATTAGAGGTCAACTTTCATGGGTCAATTCTTTCTTCTATAGAGGGTCTAGGGATTGAACTCATGTTGCCAGTCTTGCATAGCAAAAGCAATTTTCCTTCTGAGCCATCTTGGTGACTGCTTTACTCACACCGCTGAAAGCCAAAGGAGTTGGCTAGAGGTTTTGGAAAGTGGGCATAAGGAGAGGCATTATATTAGTCAAAAGGCTTTACTGTCCTGCAATGGAAACATTTTAGAACTAGAGAGGCAAGAAAACTGTGGGTGGACTCAAAGACACTGAGCTGTTTATTTTAAAATGGCAGTACATATTATAATCTCAGCTAGTGGGAAAGCTGAGACAGGAAGATCACAAATTTGTGGCCAGTCTGGGCTATGGCAAGACCTCCATCTTAAAAATAAATAAGTGAAATTAATTTTGTGTTATGTAAGTTTCATCTCAGTATTTTAGTATGTGAATGCTCAAAAGTGTGTGTATGTGTGCATGTGCACACATACATGTGAAAGCCAGAGGTAAACCTTGGCTGTTGTTCCTCAGACTTTATCCACTTTGATTTTTGAGATGGTGTCTCTTACTAGGGATCTACCTGTCTCTGCCTCTTCTGTGCTGGGATTACAAATGTGCACCACCACACTTAGCATTCTTCTCTTTTCTTTTTAAAATGTGGAATTTGAGGATTGAACTCAGGTCCAATATTTGTGTGGCAAGAATTATACCAACCAACTGAGCCATTTCCCTAAAACGCGCACGCGTGCGCGCGCGCGCACACACACACACACACACACACACACACACACACTTACTCAAGAGAGCCAATCTCCTAGGCTCCAAAGGGGGGAAAATCAGTGTAGACTACTAAGGGAAATTTGGATGCTTTGTGGCATGGACAGCTGCCAGGCCTTGCTGCCTGCCAGGCATGAAAAGCAGTTCATTTAGGGGAAAGGGTAGCAGTTTTACCATAGCACAGTCAGAGGCATAAATGCAAGAAAAAATAAATAGAAAGGAAGAAAGAAGAAGGGACTCTGGGAACTGTAGTTACCTTCCACTTCACAGCCCAGTAGCTCCATCCTTAGCCCGAGCCCACTGTGTGTAGCTCTCTCAGGGTAGATCCTGATGAACCTTGTGGAGAGAGGCGAAAACGTCCGAAGCTCAGGTGTATCATAGTTGTTATTGCCTTCAAAAGACTGTGAAACAACAAACAAAAACACTGGTTAGTCAGAGAAAAAGTAATAAGGGCTGGGTAGGCAGTATGTCAGGTCAAATCCTTGACTTTCAAGGTCCTGGGTTCAAACCCCAGAATACATGTAAAAGAAAGTTGGGCATTTGGTGGTGTGAATTTGTGATCACACAACTAGAGAAGCAGAGACAGGAAGATCCCTGGAACTCAACCAGCCAGCCTAGTCTAATTAGCTAGCCCCAGGTCAATGAGAGACCTTTCTAAAAATACAAGGTGGAAAGTGCCTGAGGAATGACACTGGAGATTGTCCTCTGGCCTCCAGACTCATGATCATCCTTGTACACAAACCACACACACACACACACACACACACACACACACACACACAGAGAGAGAGAGAGAGAGAGAGAGAGAGAGAGAGAGAGAGAGAGACAGAGACAGAGAGAGACAGAGAGACAGAGAGACAGAGATACATGCATGAACATATATGCCCATGACCCCCTCGCAAACATATAGAGACACACACAGACACTCACATGGAGATAAACAGACACACATACACAACACATGCATATAGACAGACACAAGCACACTTACACATACACATATACACCTACACACATAGATACATAGTCATACATACACAGACACATTGACACACACAAGCAGATAGACAGACACAAACACACAGATACATACCTACACACACACATGTACTTACACACAGACAGACACACATGAGGATACTCTTGGTTTCTTCTTTTTTATAAGATAGTAGAAATTCTTCCTGTCTAAGAGGCCAGTAATTGAGTATGAAGTAAATGGAGTAGAAAGGTTGACAAAAGGAAAGACATAAAATGTTCTCAAAGCCTTGCAAGAAAATTACCTTCCTGAATACTCAGTGAGCTCTAGAAGTTCCTACCTCTATTTCTAGAGAAAGGGTGGAGACTGCAAGTAGCTGAGCCAGCAGAAAATGATTTATGGGTTCTGACAAAGTAACACCTTCGCCCATTATGTCTAGGTCTAGGTGGGGTCTGACCTCAACCTTCTCTGTTGTGACATGTCCTTCATCCCTTCGTAGTTGATAACATTCCTGAACAGGACTCAGAGGTTCTTTGTTAGCAGATGAAGGAAGTTTAGAGAGAAACTTGCCTGTATTTTCTGGGCCCCTTATGCCCTAGGCAAGCAATTCCAAGGGAGCACATTTGGGAATGACATTTACCAGATTTGGGTCCCCCCTCTCTTCAACCCCCACCCCATGAATCTGGAACTCACCGACTGGCTATGCTGGCCAGCCAGTGAGCTTGGGGGACCCATGTGTCTCCACTTCCCAGGTGTCATGCTGACTGTGTACGTGGATTTGGGGGAGGGGATGTAGCAGACCTTCTCTTGCTCGCACAGTGAGTACTTTACACACTCAGCCACCTTCCAAGCCTCCTGAATCAGTACTCTTAATAGAACAGAGAAGCAGGAACTGAACCTATTCCTTTACAAATGGCTTTAGAAGTGACAAAGGGAAAAACAAAGATGGTCTAAGGACTGACCAGTGTCATTTCCCAAGAATCTTAAAGTATACCCTGCTGCTACAGAAGCTGATGATTTAATGGGATATTTTAAAATGATACAATCATCTGCATTCTCCATATCTGTGGCTCTGTATCACTTATTTGAGATAACTGGAGGAAAATAACATAGGAATAGAACTTGCTGTCTCTTGGTATAAACACATACACACACGAGAAAGAAAGAAAGAGAGAGAGAGAGAGAGAGAGAGAGAGAGAGAGGAGAGAGAGAGAGCGCAGGTATAATAGAAACCACATTTCAGTCAACACCCCAGTTATAGGCTCTTAAATGAGAGGCTCCCAATTATGCTCAAACTTGGTTCTCTTGAAGAGGATGAATTAAATCCCTGAAGAATTAACTTCCTTTTGTGATGCTGGGGTTAGAAACAAGGCATTCTGCGCACTAGGGAAGTGCTCTCTCCCTAATCGTTAGCCTCAATTTAGAAATAGTTTAATAGAGTCCAAAAGCTACATTTCAAGACCTTGGTTTAAACCAAGAGTAGAAATCTGTTTGCTTAAGGAGTACCACCAGCTGAAGGCACTTACAAATCAAAGGCCTTCTTACTTCAGCAGTCAACAGCAGTCTTGGTTACTAGGGACATTCCAGTGGTTGGTTGAACTATAATGTGTATTGGTACCTCTTAGTCCCAGCATACCCCCACCCAGTGTGTGTGTGTGTGTGTGTATGAGTGTGTATATGTGTATGTGTGTGTATGTGCATGTGTTTCTGTGTATATGAGTGTGTATATGTGTGTATGAGTGTGTATATGTGTGTGTGTGTTTGTTTATGGATGCCAGAGGACAACTTTAGGTACTATTCCCTCAGGCATCATCTACATTTTTGTTTTGTTTTTGAACAGTGTCTATTGGTGTACACTTATCAGCACCCTAATAGCACCTGTATCTTGGAAAAGCCCCAAGGGATCCATCTGCCTCCTCGACTGCTAGGACTACAAGTGGACACCACCACAACTGACTTTTTCATGTGGGTTGATCAAATTTACGTCCTCATGCTTGCAAGGTAAGCACTTTACCTCCTGAACTATCTCTATAGCCCTTATACATCTTTTATAGATGAGGAAACAAAGTCACAGAATAGCTAAGAAACTTGCCCACAGCACAGCCAGGATTCAAAGCTAGAGTGGCTTAGTAGCCACACCACTAAGATGCTCCTGCTCTCAGAAATCAAGTAGTACAATCTCTTCATTTTAGTTTGCTTTTGAGGGAAAAGGGTCTTCTTATGGTACCCAGGACTGACAATAGTTCTCTTGCCTCGGCTTCCTGTGTAGCTGAGATGTCTACTGCACCCAACTTCTAGTCTCTTCATTTCTAGGAAAGAACACCAAGTTCCAAGAAATGTTGATGTTCACTGATGTGCCTATAATGTGATGCAAACTGGCAACAAGATGGAGTGGCCAACCCAGCCACGCCAAGCAGAGAGGAAACACATCCAATGGGCTCAGTGTTCTAACACAGCAGAAGATGTGAGTATTCTGTACAGAACATGCCATGACTGGAAGAAACATGTAGGAAGAGACAGGCAGACAACTAAGGGCTCTGGGTTCTTGAAGTAAATTAACTGGCCTTTTAAACCTCAAAAAAAAAAAATCCAGTAGAAATCCAACATGTCAACACTAGAGCTTAATTAATTAATTTCCTTTTTAAAAGAATACATTTGCTATCAAGGTCCCGACTCTTGATAGATCTGCAAGTGCTGTGAGTAATTGGGAATCTGACATATAGTATTGTTAGACCCAATTAAGTTGTTGTCATCGAGATGCTAATTGTAACCAAAACACCATTACTATACAGACAAGTCCTGTCTATACTGATGTGGCTGGGAAGTTCAGAGGAGGAAGCACTGATATCTTTGGTATCCTGGGACCTTTTCTTCACTTCAGCTTGGACAAAGAATGAACACAATGTAAATACATTATAAAAGTTGTCATCACTGAGCTAGAAAAACACCAGCAATGGAAGCATGAATGGGGGAATGCAGAGAGCAGAGTCATGCTGAGGAATTAGCACTGGTTTCCATAAAACTTAGTGCTTTAGATATTTGGTTTCTTCTATTCTGGAGAAGTCTAGATAATCTAGTCCCTGACATGTAACTACCCTGGCAAGAAGGAAATTAAAAGAGAGATAATTGTACACTCACTTTACTTTTGGACTATTGAAAAACAATAGACCCCAAAGAATTAGAATTTCACTAGTAAATTCTGAGTGAAAGAAAAAGCTAAAGGCTGGTGTTTGCCAGAGTGGGAGCTTGTATCTCAGAGAGAAATTTCATACGGTTCTGAGAACTTGTCAGACTACTTTGCAACAAATATGGGAGCTTAGACAAGGTGTCGGAGAGATAAAACTTGACCAGCACTGCTTAGGCATGCATACCTCTCATCCTGTATTTAAACCTAAGCCTTGTGTTCACTGATACCTTTTTGTTCACCTTTGAAGGGGGGGCACATTGAATAAATATTCTTCCTCTGCTTTTTACTGTTATTTGTGTTGTCCAAGACTGCAAGGACCAGGCTCTGACCCTAACATCTCTGGTAGAAGATAGACCTTGCCAGTTACACGACTGTGGGTGTGACTGAGGGAGGGGTACAGAGGGGATTAACTCACAAAAGCATTGTTTTATCCTACAAATAGACTTATTTCACTTTTTATATGAACAATGATGGCTCGAATCCTTGGCAGCCAGCCAGCATTCATACTATTAAGTAGAAAACGTTTCAAATATCTTTATATAATTTGAAAATGTAGGCTATCTGAAATGGAAGATTTTTACCAACTTCCATCTCTATCCATAATGATATTATTTCAGTGGAAGGGTATGCTAAGAATCGTAGATTAGGCTCAGTCTAAGGGATTAGAAGTCTCCATGGTTTCAGATACGTAGTGATGAGTATTCCATTACTGAAACCCATGTATCAATCAGTCACTAGCAGAAGACTTAAAGTTGAAAACACACGCATTAACTTTGTGCAGCTCTGTACTTGGTTTATTGTGGTAGGCTGACAGCTTCAGGTTCCATTGCCATGAGGGTTAGATGACAGAAAGCATATGATGCCTCCTATCAGACACATATGGTGATGTGTTTGTTCCTTCAGAACCTGGTGTGAAGAACATGTCACAACAACACACCCTGCATCGGTAGCAGCAGGAACATGGCTTTGCTGTCTATCCATGCCCTGGGATGATGTCATAGCTGTTCCACTTCCAGCTTCTGGTGTGTTTCCCTAAGTCCAGAAAGATTGGATATATTAAAAAAAAAAAAAGAACAAGTGGACTGGGGAGATAGTACAGTCAGTAAGGACTGAGTTTGATTCTTAGAACCCAAGTAAAAAAATGCTGGGGATGGTATCATACACCTATAATCCAATTTCTGGGAAGGTAGAAGTAGGATGACTCCCTGGGCTTCCTGGACAGCAATCCTAGCTTACCCAATGGGTTCCAGGCCTGAGAGAGATCCTGTCTCAAAACACAAGGTGGATAGTGTCTGAGGAATGATGTATAAAGTACCCTCTATCTTCCACATGCTATACATGGCATACCCAAGTACAGTCACACATGTAAACATGCATGCATACACAAAATCACAGAGGAAAATAAAAAGGACATAAGAAAGAAATGAACTTATAAGCTGGGGCTATAGGTCAACTAATTGGTTGGTTTTGCTCAGTATGCCCTGGAACCAGGGTTTCATTCTGCAGTATTACATACATCAAGCAAAATAGAGCATGCCTGTGATCCCAGAAGGAGATGTAGAAGGTCAGGGATTACAACAGCTACCTAATGAGTTAGGACTCAGCCACAGTTGGAGCCTACATGAGACCCTGTCTCAGAAAAGAAAGAAAGTAGCCACATATAATGCTGAAATGCTTTAGAAACCACAAGCTAATTCAGGGAGGGACACAGACAGTCTTATGCTTTTTGCAGCCAGAACATTGGTTTAGTCAGTGGTTAGTAGCTTCATCTTATCTTTCAGTTAACTCACCAAAATGACAAATACAAAGGTAAAGAGGAGAGGCACTCAGTATATGTTTTCTAGGCCTTTTAGGAAACATGGAGTTGTTCCTTTGGCCACATACATGCGAATCTGCAAGAAGGGTGATATTGTAAACATCAAGGAATGCCCCATAAGTTTTACCATGGCAAAAACGAAGAGTTTACAATGCCACCCAGCACGCCATGGGCATCATTGTAAACACGCAAGTTAAGGGCAAGATTCGTGCAACAGGATCAATGTGCGGACTGAGGACATCAAGCACTCGAAGAGCAGAGACAGCTTCCTGAAGCAAGTGAAGGAGAACGATTGGAAGAAAAAGGAAGCCAAAGAGAAGGGCGCCTGGGTTCAGCTGAAGCACCAGCCCGCACCACCAGAGAAGTATACTTTGTGAGGACTAACAGGAAAGAGCCTGAGAAGTTAGAGCTCATTCCATACGAATTCATGGCCTAATGTACAAAAGAGAAATAAAGGACTCGGACTGCAGAGTGTTTTCTTTAGGTTGAAAAAAAAAAGTCCCAGAACAAAGGGCAAATGTGTTGGTGTGAGAAGTGTCACTGGAGTATGTGAAAATCTGGGGGCGGGTCCCCATTTTCATCCCATATCCACTTAAGGCCACCCAAGCACATTCCTGGGACCCTTTCCAACTTGATGTGGTGTGCTCAGGAAGTACAAATAAACGTAGCCAACACTGAGTAAAGCCTACTGACCAAAGCATATCCTTTGGGTTTAAAATTTATACTACGTTTTGTGAACACTGGGATATAGTAATACTGACATCGTCTTTTCTTTTCATTAGATTAGTAAGAGGTGACTTGAGTTTTAAGAGGTTCTATATTCATAAGAATATTTCTAAGCATTATTGACAGTAGCAAAAAGATAGAAAAAAAAAACTAGTATCCATCAGCGGTGAATGTACACATTAATGTGATTATTCACATGGCAGAACAGTATTCTGTTCTCAGAATGAAGGAAATTGGGACCCATGATACTTCAGTATTATATTATGTGAAATAAATTAGCCACAAAATACAAAAAACTATAAGACTGGCTTAAAGGAGGCTCCAGAGTGGTTGGAACCACAGGGGCAGGAAGTAGAGTGGTGATGTTCCAGGGACTGATGGGAGGGGGAACTTCAAGTGATTACTGAATGTTCTCAGAGCCTCAGCTTCACAAGATGAACGATCTGGAGAAGAGTTTGACTCTGATATGGATTTACATGTCACTGTCTCAATGTGTGCGTGCAAATGTTCAGACGGTAAATTCCATGCATGCTGTATCACAATTGAAGATATATTTGTTTTTTATTCTTGGTGTTTCGAGACAAGGTTTCATTCTGTAGCCCGCTCTGACCAAGAACTCACTGTATACTCAGGCTGATTTTTTTGTTTTTTTTGTTTTAGCTCACAGAGATCCTTCATCTTCTGCCTCCTGAGTACTGGGATTACAGACACATTTATTTCAACAATCAAAAATGTAAACTGTGTGGGGAGATGTAGTTCAGTGAGAGAGTGGGTTTTTTTGCATACACTTTCTTCAGTACCATGAACAAACAAACAAACAAACAAACAAATGCACACTCTGGAGAGAATGTACTTGCTGTACAGTGATGAGAACCTGAGACTAGATCCTCCAGCATCCAAGTAAAAGCCAGATTTGGCATCTTGAATCTGTAACCCTCATGCTCGAATGATGAACACAAGTAGACCTCAGGGGCTTACTGACAAGCAAACATAGCTAAATCTGTGCTTCCCTGAGAAGTCTGACTTCTGCTAGGATGTGAGAAGGGGCTTGGAAGATACATTAGTTGGTAAAATGCTTGCCATCAAAGCATGAGGACCTGAGTTTGATTCCCAGAACCCAAACAAAAAGTTATGTATAGTGATGCACACTTGCAATCCCAGGTTTGGGAGGTAGAGATACAAGGATCACTGGGACTTACTGGCCTAGACCTTGTCTCAGAAAACAAAGGCGGCTGGCACCACATCCAATGGTGACATTTGGCCTCCACATTCATGTGTGGTGCTTCATGTCTGTGTGAACAGATGTGTATGCATGAACAAGTGTGTGTGTGTGTGTGTGTGTGTGTGTGCGCGCGCGCGCGCGCGCGCACAGACCACAGGCATACAGGCACACCACATGCATAAAACCAAACCACCACAAAAATCCTAGGACATGAGGATTTAACTTCTGCCATGGGCTGGAGAAGTGACTTCCTAGGGAGCTAGTGGGCAGGTAGTGTCCCCAGACAATGGCTACTCCCTACCCTAGGGCCTTACCTTAGCCTTGCGCTTGCTGCCATCCATGAGCATTTTCCAGTCAGAGCCATTGTTACTGTAGGCGATCTTGAACTTCCTCATGAATACCTTGTTTTCTCGGTGCTTCCCACCTTGAATGATAACACCTCTTACTATCTTCTCATCTCCCAGGTCCACTTGGAGCCATTCGTTGATGTATGGGTGGGGTGAGGGTGGCAGGGCCCAGCCGGTGCGGCTGGTCACCAGGCGGATGTTTTCTGGCATCCAGTTCCTGTCTCCTTGGTTGGATGCTGTAATCTGGGAGTCTGAAATAAGTCCAGACACCATGCCCAACATTCCAGAGCAAGGGTAATCTAGATGTTGGGAGAAACAGATGAGCTGAGGTTATTTTCTCAGAGACACCATGCTTAGAAAGAAAGTGTAACCCTTGTATCCATTTATATGAAATCTCCAGTCTCTGTACATTTAGACTGGGAGAGCCTTCTCTTCTGCAGGTCTCTTCCCGACTCTTATCTTGTCCTTAGACTCACATTCCCATAAAGAAAACCTTCATTCAGAGTGCCACTGCCACCACTACCCACCCTACCCCATGCTTTTTAGTTCTCCCAAGTTTAATGTCAAGCTAAGGTTCCAGTCTCTTTTGTTCCTAGATGGTGCTCCCATTTCATGTGTTGTCTACAAGGAATTTGTGGTTCATGATGGAACATGTGGTCAGAGATACTTAAGGAAATATATCCCCAAATAAGAAATTGCTGAAGCAAAATGAATTTGGTAAGGAGGTGACAAAGGAAGATCCTGGCTCAGCATGGGAAAGGCAGAGGTGTGTAGGGAGCTGAGTGTCTATTTTACCTTTATCATCAACTGTCCCCAAGACCTCTAGTTTTCTGTTTTTAGTTTGTTTTAAAGATAGGGTCTAATGTAGTCTTGAACTTGCTAAGTAGCTGAGGCTAAGAATGACTTTGAACTTCTGATTCTCCTACCTTTCTCATTTGAGTGCTGGGATTACAAGTATGTTCAATTTATACAGTCTAATAGATTGCAAGCACCAGGGATTGGCGCATGGTAGTCAAGCATGCTACTAAGTGAGCTACATTATCAGTTCCCTTCCTTCCTTCCTTCCTTCCTTCCTTCCTTCCTTCCTTCCTTCCTTCCTTCCTTCCTTCCTCTCCCTCCCCCTTTTATTGAGACAGTGCCTCTGGCTGGTTTGGAACATACAGAGGTTCACCTGCATCTGTCTTTTGAGTTATGAGATTAAAACCAGCCTGCACATGTATGGAGGCCTCAGACCACCTCTGTTGTTATTTCAAAAGAACCACTTGAATTCTGACATTAAAACTTACCTCTGTGCTAACTCTCTATTATTTCAAGAAAAAGCTTCTAACTAGGTTTAAAAATCACATTTTGGGTGCTGGGGAGTTAGCTCAGTTGAATCTCCAGAATCCAATTTAAAAAGCCAGGCATGATAGCTGACATTTGTAATCCAACACTGGGGAGGTAGAAACAAGCAGTTCCTTGAGCTCATTGGCAGCCAGCCTAGATGAATTAGTGAGCTCCCAATCCTAGTGAGAGACTGTCTCAAAACAAATAAACAAACGTGGGCTACACTTGTGGAACGATAATTGAGATTGTTTCAGGGTCTTCACACAACTGCATGTGCACCCCCAACATGTGTGTCTCCCATGAATTCAAACACCCATATCTCATTTTGGATTCATATCAGAGATCTAATATATTCCAGTTAACCAATTCTCCCTTACATCCTGTAGGTAGAATTCCTATCACTGCCTTTGGTCATAATGTTCAGCTTCCTCTCTCCTGATTTCAGAGGCACAGCCTGTGCAAATGTCAAGATGCAGTTCAAGAGTCATGGAAACTTCTGCCTTTTTAGGATGATTTTCCTCCTGGGAATGTGATGGCCCAGGCAGGAAGTGTCTCCCAGCTAGGACAGAGAAGTGCTGTGAATAGGATTATAGTCTTGTAATCACAGATAGACTATAAGATCCCTAAGAGTAATGGAGTACATAATGAACCTCTTCGCATCTTCTGTAGCAACAGGAGAGTATCCATTGTTGATTGATTGATTGGTTGGCTGCTTAATAAATAACTGACACCAGTTATCTTCTTTACAAAACCATACAGTTCAATTAGGGGAATATAGGAGTGACAACTTAATTTTCTTTGAAATAATTCCATTCTGCATAATGTGATAAATAGCAATGTAAAAAGTATAACCACCCTTTGTGATTAAAGTACAGTCCCTGTTGACCTGAAGCAAAGGTCGGTCAGGACCTCTCTTAAAAGCTCTACAACTCTGATGCTATCTCTTCTACACTCAGGGCTTCCAAGCAAGGCTTTGAACACCACACATTCTAGCTTCTGGCTTGCACATTTGCATATACTGATACTAAAGAAATGAAGTACTTCCTCCCTGGGTGGGGGGTAGGGCTTTCTCCCATTCTTTCTCTCCTCTAGACCTGCCTATCATCTAGCTCTTTCCACCATTTAATTTCTGGAAAACATTGACTCATCTTCAAATATTATTCAGCTTAGTCAGTATTTCCAGTCTGTAATTAAACACATTTTTTCTTTTTCTGGTATGACTTATGATACTTGATCTGTATTTTTTCTTGAATTGGTAATCTTATCTACTCTTTTAGATAACTGCCTTTTGCTAGTTCAAGTTTTATGTTCTCTCTCTTTCCCTCTTTTCCTCTACCCATCCCTCCCTTCCTTTCTTCCCTCCTTCCTGCTTTTTTTAACCTTTGTTGTTGTTGTTGTTTTGGCAAGACCTCATGTCCCAGGCTGGCCCTCAATTCACTTTTGAGAATAACCTTGAACTCCTGACCCTTCTTCCTCCACCTTCTATGTATTGGGGTTTCAAGTGTGCACTGCCATGTGGTCTCTGAAGTGTTGGGTGCAGAACTCAGGGATTCCTGTGTGCTGGGCAAACATACTAACAACCAAGCCATTTGCCAAGCTGGATCCTAATTTTATTGAGGGTATGAAACGAGTCATATTTTTCTGTTTTCTGAGACTTGCTGAGCTTGTTTTTGCACACTGTCATCCTCAACAAATATTTGCTGAATGAATCAATGTATTACAACAGTCAAAAGCAGCTGTCGTTTCTCAGGACGCCTTCCTGTAACTCAGCCTGGCTATTTGCTCTGGGTGGGAATTTGGAAACCAAGAACAAACTCAATGGGAAATTATTTTTAAAGATTTAAACAAAACCATTTGCTAAAGGACTATGAAACTCTTATGTTAAAAACAGAAGTCCCATTTCTTGGCTACAGTGGTCACACCTGCCTGACTTCCAACTGGGTTCTTTATAAAGGTGATGCACAGCTGGCAAAGTGAGCCAGATGTTACCATCTGAGAAATACACAGCTAACTTGAATGCTACAAGCAGAGAAGAGACTGCACCAGATGGATGTCCTTTCTCTTACACAGAGATTCTGGACTGTTTCTTTCCCCAGACATGGTGAAAGCCAGTCCACCCTCGGTCAGAAGTCAGTGTTGAGCCAGTCCCCAACATTTCTCTGTGAATGCCTCTTCTGAAAAACAGTAAAGGGAACCTTGACTTGCCCTTGACTGGAAACCACAAGACTCATTCTGTGCTTTTTTGGGCATGTGTCTGAAGGACAAAGGGCATCATCTTGTACTTTCCATGATGTTTTTTGAGACTGAGCCTCTCACTGGCCTGGGGGGGGGGCGGTCACCAGTTAGGCTAGACTGGCTGGTCAGCAAATCCCAGAGAGCCTCCTGTCTCCACCATCCTAGCTCTGGATTACAAGTATATGCTACTATGCATGCTTTTTTATGTGAGCTCTGGGGTTTGAACTCAGGTCCCATGCTTGTAAGACAAATTCTTTACTGACTGAGCTATTTCCTCAACTTAGTCCATAATTTGCTTTTAACAATGATGAGGGAAAAATTATATTAACAATTAATTCAAGGTTTGAATGAGATGCTAGTTTACAGCAGGGTTTCCTTGGCAGGCAGACTTAGTACTTTTGCCCATGTTGTTAAATTTAACAAACAAATAAACAACAGAACAAGAAATAGGGTATCCAACTAGATTGGAATTTTAGAGAAACAATGAGTAATTCTTAGTGTATCCAAAATACTGCAATGGGAAATACATACACTAACAATTATTATTTTTAAGCCATATCAAGCTTAACTGGGGATTCTGTATTTTTTTTTTAGCAACACTATTTTTTTTTGAAACCTTAAAATCAATCCTGGATGAAAAAGACAAGTAGATGATACTATGGGAAAGGGTTTGGTGTGGCTATTATTAGTGATATTAATTTGCCATAAGATCTCTGTGACCTTAAAAGAAAAACTGAGCACACCCAGTTAATCAGTTTTCAGAGTAAGAAAGTGACCACTTAGTATGGAAGTAGTTCCCTATGGGCAACACCTGGCCTCCTCTGAGGGATTAGGGAGTTTCCTAAGGGTGTTGTGGTATCTGGAAAGGTTCCTCTCATCTTTGATTGACAGGAGCATATGACTATGGGAGAAGAGAGCACCACTGAGCTGAGCACAGGCTGAGGTCTCACAACCCTGCATTAAGTCCTCCAATGTGATCTTCCCAGTTCCTCACCCTCTGCCAAATGATGCAGCCAGTTTAGAGAAACAAGGAAAACATTCCTTCCTCAATTACCTGTAAAGCAGGGTATTTTGCCTGAGTGTATGTCTTTCTATGAAACACCCCATCATATTCTTTGGATCTCCAGGATGGCTTTATTTCAAATGAATTCCTGAATGTGAAACTTAGATTCAAACCTGAAACTATAGAGATTTTGGAAGTCAAGTAAGTGATGCATTATGTCCTAAGTTTTTTTAATTTGCTGGTTTCTTTAAATGGTTAGATTGAGTTAAGACTTGCCTCCTTATAAAGAGAGGCAAGTTCAAGGTTGCTTATTTGTCAGAAGGTATGAGAAGTGGAACTTCTTTATTCATAAATAACCACTGAACACTATGGTTCTGTAGGCCTACGAGGTAAAGAAAGCATGGTGACCAGGCTTTGCTCTCCTGCATTTTCTAGTCAAATAGGACACGGATGTCCTACTCTTTCATCAACCTGTACACACACACACACACTTTACCTGGGGCTTATCATGCTTATCTGTTTAGTGAATAATGTCCTTGACTTATTGTATGGGGGCATTTAGTGAGCACTTTATGAGCCAAATACATTATAAATATTCTTCCATTTGAGCTTCATAACAACTCATTAAGATATCTTACAGACCAGAAACTGTACATCTGAGATGCAAAGGTTCTTGCCTGCAGCCAGCCACTCACTGAGTTGACAGTCCTGAGCCAGGCATGACCCTTCTAGCTGTGTAACCATTATGGTCACATTTTGCCCTATTAAAAAATCCTACCAAGGTCAGTTTCTGGGAAATGACAGCCATTTCACTAGAGAGAAAACAAAACAAAACCCAACTGTGTACTTAAAATAACAAAACAAGCTGTGTTTAAAAATAATAAGGCAAACTACTTTAGATATTGTTTAAGTAAACTGGCAATTTTACTACTTTTTAAAAATCTAATGAATTACTTTTTTTGGGTTCAAATTCCTAGAATTACCTCTTGGGATGTCCTTATGAAAATAAAAAGAATGATTTGAGTTCAAATAAATATTTTATTTAACCAAACGGATACAACATAAATCTTAAGAGACTGGATAGTCAGAGTTCATAGTTCAGACTAATTTGGAGTCTTTATGAAGCTTGCTTCTAAATAAAATTCCAGTGTAGAGACATGAGACCAGGTTACAAA
Organism: Grammomys surdaster; assembly: GCF_004785775.1. NCBI lineage: Eukaryota > Metazoa > Chordata > Mammalia > Rodentia > Muridae > Grammomys > Grammomys surdaster. Next base: position 443,513 of record NW_021604626.1, read on the forward strand.
AATGGACCAGAAATTCCCACTCAGACCTCATGTGGCCTTGTGGCTATGAATTTATGTGTAGACTTCTAAATTAGGAACACTGTAAAGTTCCCTAGGACTTTCTGCTATTAACTATTATAAAAAATAAAACCAAGGTTACATCTGACTTTCCAGAGCCTGACCCTCCTCCAAATTCCCCTTTACCCAATTCCTGTCTCCAAGACCTTGATCTTCCTAAGTCTTGGATTGCCACATACTACACAGGTCTGTGCCACAGTGGAAACAAATAAAACTCCGTCCAGACATCAGATCAGCAAAGTTTTACTTTCCAATATGGACTTTCCTGCAGATTGTTTTCATGAATTACCTTCTCAACACAGCACCTCCACTCTGATGGGAAAGTCCCAGGGGGATGTTTTTCCTTCAAAAGTGAGTTTCCTTCCTTCCTTCCTTCCTTCCTTCCTTCCTTCCTTCCTTCCTTCCT
>NW_021604626.1:443985-467898 GCF_004785775.1 Grammomys surdaster
CCTTCCTTCCTTCCTTCCTTCCTTCCTTCCTTCCTTCCTTCCTTCCTCCCTCCCTCCCTCCCTCCTTCCCTCCCTCTCTTCCTACCTTTTTTGAAATAATCAAATTTAGCAGAGAAAGAATAAAATGAATTGAGAAATTAAATGTTCTAAATATGAACACAGACAGAATATAGTGGGTCATTGAAGATTGGAAGTTGGTTTTAATTTTAATTACCTTCTTAGTGAATCAATCACAGGCTCTGTGTTTTCATCTTTAAAAAAAAAAGATTGTATTTTATGTGTATATGTGTTTACATATGTATTGTACCACATGTGTGTAGTGCCCAAAGATGTAGGAAGAGGGCATGGGATCCCCTGGAACTGGAGTTACAGACAGTTGTGAGCTGTCATGTGTATGCTAGAAACTGAACTTGGGTCCTCTGGAGGAGGAGTAGAAACTCTCATGGTTTTCAATTTTTAAGTTATAAAGGTTACATGTATGCTGCTGTTGCTTTCAAATAAAAGCTCTGAAACATATCTACTTACATAGAAAGGGTTAGAACATGGCTGCTGTTATATCAGAATGCAGGGCAACACCACAGTAATTAAGGACTGTTACAGACACCCTAGAGTCCTTGGGCCCAGTGCCAGCCTTGTAGCCAGGCACATCTTGACTTCCAACCACCTGGCCTTACCCTCTCCAGATATTTAACAAGAACTAAGTGTATCTCATCATTTTCAGCCCTCAAATAGGAGTGGCCTTTTGTTCCAATTTAGCAAGGACTGCTCGAGTTCTGTCTGAAGAACAAACCAGAAGCTTTCATAAGTTGATTTTCATTTTCAGAATACCCAGTTAAGAAGTGGTGGTGTGGTTAAGGGTTAAGAGTGCTTGACTATCATGTGCAAGGCCCAGGTTCAATCCCTAGGAGAAACATACATATAGAGTCATCAAAAATAGAAGAAAAATCCATGACAGAGTTGTCAAGGTGCTAAGGGAGTGAAAGTAGTCCTTGTTTGAGGTCAAGCTCCTTAAGTGTAGTCACCTCTGGACTTCAAAACTGGAAAGAGAAAAGCCAGTGTGGAGCCTTCCACAGAGCAGGTGTTTATTAGGACCCAATACTAATGATCAGCATGCTGCCTTATCAGAGACCATTCACTAGAAAAGGGGACACTGACAGAAATGCTGCCCTTCAACACATAGTGCTAAATGCTCATGTCCATCTCTCCACCTGCCATGGGTTGTAGCCTATATGGGCTCTGAACCATGGTTGTTATCCAGGAGAGGAATACCTGGCCTGGGAAACTCTAAGTAAATCACCTAGCAAATGGCTAATGAGTTAAAGTGGAACATGAATTCAGACATGTCTACATCCAGTGTACAGTCCCTTATGGCTCGAGTGTGAAATGTTCCCCACAGGTACATGTATTTATTTGAACACTTCATCTCTAGCTACTGGGACTTTTGGGAAAGGTTGTCAAATTTGGACCAAGTGAGTCACTGAGGATAGATCTTGACTTCTTGTTTTTTTTCTCCGCTTCCTAACTTGGATATAAAGTAACCACTCACTAAGGCTACCATGCCTCCCTGTCCTGGTGGACCCAGGTCTATATCAACTGCAAGCCAAAATAGACCTTTAAGTTTCTTCTTAGGTATTTTGTTACAATAATGAGGAAAGTAACTGATAAAGACCTTAACTACCAGCTAACTATGAGCAGATTGCCTTCATATTTGAACCTATGAAAAAATTATTGAATGGAAAAGTCTACATCAATTCAGAGAGGTAACTTCCATACTGGCACTTACCTGTTATCTTGCAGCCATAGACTTCAAATCTCATAGATATACCAGTTTCCCAGGATGCAGGTTTGATTCGGACAAATCGAGTTATCAGTGGTTTGGGGAAAACTCCAAAGACAACATCTGTGGGGTTGGTATTTCCCTGAAAGATCTAGATGAGAGAGAGTGTGTTAACAAATTGTATTAGAAACAAATCCCAGAAACTGTCCACAAATGCTTGTAGAAACTGTTTACAGTTCTAGCATTTCCTACCAATGTTGGTGTGCCATTAGCAACCTGCCATGTAATTTTCCCAAATAACTGTAATCAAAGAGAACCCTGTCCAGTATAGAATACCACCCCAATCATGTATTCTTGAGTAGCTACAGCTTCTAAAAGCACTGTCACCAGGATGACATTTATTAAAGGACACATGCTGTCATCTTCAAAAGTGAGTTGTTAACTTTACCTGAAGAGCCACAGCTGCACACATTCCACAGGAGGTCTCTCTCACTATCACCCTTATCCTAGCAGCCCCTAAAGGAGTTCTGGGTTAAGTCTGGCTTTTTTGAAATTCTAGCTCATGTTCTCAGATACAACCCTAAGCCAAATACCTTCCTTCCTTTTCCCTTTCTTCTTTTTGCAGACATTGTTGCTTTCATCCCTGGTCAACCTTGAATGTACTAGGTAAGTGAAGATGACCTTAAACCTCTCATCTTTTTGCTTCTACCTCTCAAGAGCTGGAGTTTCAGGGATGTACCATGTACATAATTTTTGTGGTAACTGAGATGGACACAAGGGCTTTGGGCATATGAGGCAAGCAAGCACTCATGCCACCGAGCCACATCTCCAGCTTCCTGCCCTCCTTGCTTACTAGGTCCCTTGGCAAATATTCTTAGTCATGCATCAGTGGTTTTAATACTTAGGAGTTACTGGTAAAATTATGTTTAAGTAGTCAGAGGCAAAACTAAAAAATAAGTGATTTTTAACCGAAAACTCCTAGTCTTCTGCTTCTAGGTACAAATGGGTACTTTGATTCTAAGAACAATGAGGTGTGTGACCACAAAGTCAAGGAGGGCCCAGTATAAAGCAGGTGCCTGCGAAAGTCCTTTGGGACCACGTGGAATGTGGTGGTGTTGTTTACAGGATCTTTGTACGCCATCATGGAATGTTCTGGCAAAAATGTTCCTCAGATAAAAATGGAAGCTTCTGTTTTCTAGATTTATGGGTCAGCTGTGGATGAGGATGGCAGCAATATTTAAAACAGGCAGTTGTGGTGCACACCTTAAATCCCAGTATTCAAGAGGTGGAGGCAGACAGAGCTCCATGAGTTTAAAGCTAGCCTGATATACACAGAAAGCTCCAGGACAACCCAAGCTACACAGAGGGACCCTGTTTTAAGATCCCCCCATCCAAATAAAGTAATAAAACAGCAATTCTTTGTGATACTGGGTGTGCCAAGCATAGTGACTTTCCTCAATCTCTCAGGTGTTATTACCAGAGCCTTCCTTGCAGGGTATGGAGACTCTCCCCATCTTCCAATATGTGTCATGCAATTTCCTGAATTTTACTCTTCCCTCCAGAGAAAGGACACAGCAATGTCACCAGACTGCTGCTTCTGAATCTTTTTGAGCATGCACGGCACTTTGTTACTTTGCAGCAAACATCAGAAATGTCCCCTGTTCTTCACTTCCACCTCAGCTTCTCCCTCTGGGAAATAATCTTCATGAGTACATTTTCATGTGGCAAAAATAATGAGAAGCTTCCAGAAGTAGTAGCACTTCAAATTCTGCTGTTCTTATATACCCCAGCTAGTTCTCCTAGGGAGTGGAGTTGTCTGAGGAGCCTCTGCACAGATGGGGATGGGGAGAGGTAGGGTGGGTGTACTCATTCTGCTAATGCTGAGAACTTCTCAGCAGTCTTGCTAAGAAGCAGGCAAATTCATATTCTGTCCAAAGAATGAAGAATATCAGGGCAATCTAGGATTGATAGTTGATCTTGACACAATCCAGCTAATGAAATCAGGAAAGATGGTGAGATCTATGGCTGGATGAAATGAGGAGGGCTGAAAAAACAGATGTCAGCTGGATGCTCTGGTTTCATTTAGGTTCAGAGAAGACCCCATATGCCAAGGCTCATCCCTGCTGCATCCTCCTTTATCCTCTCAGCCTGGAAGGCTTGTGTGTGCAGGGCTGCTGTTGCTCTAAAACCCCATGTTTTACCCCAGTCATGAAACCCCAGGCATTACTGCCTTGTGTCCTTTCCATAGGGCCAGCTGCGAGGGGTTTTCTTTCCCAGGTATAGATGGGGTCCAATGTTATCCATCTTCCATAGCCCTTGTACTGTCTACAGAATCTTCCATGGAACTCTCTTCCCACAGAGGAGTTGTTCCCCTACACTTGCCTCAATCTTGCCTGACCTCCACGAGAAAGGAATTTTGCCACTGATCAAGGGAGTCATTATCCATGTTTTATTTCATACTACAGAAGCCTTTCCTCAGTTCCAGTCAAGACTGTGAGTGTTCAAGTGTTCAAGTAAGCTAAGACCATGTGAACTGAACTGGCCTCTCTACAGAGTATATGTGTGTGTGCACGCAAGTGTAGGACAGCGGGCAACCTCAGGTGTTGTTTCTCAGACAGTATTCACCCTAGTTTTTTTTGAGACAGAGGCTCTCACTGGCTTGCCAGTAAGTTTCATGGATACCTTCTCTTTGCACAGCTCAGGTCTGGGGTGGCAACCTTATCCTACACAACTCCCTGCTTTAAAAATCTATCTATCTATCTATCTATCTATCTATCTATCTATCTATCTATCTATCTATCTATCTATCTCTATCATCTACCTATCTATCATTTATGTATCTATCTATGTATTTTATGTATGTATTTAATATGTATAGGTATATGCTATGATATACATTGATTGTTCTATTTCTACCATTTGGGTACTGGGAATGGAATTTGGGTCATCAAAATTATTGGTGAGCACCTTTACCTACTGAGCCATCTCACTGGCATGTGTATGTACGTATATGCTTATATATATTTAAAACATGGGTTCTGGAGATGGAACTCAGGTCCTCCGGCTTGTATGGTTAGAAATTTATTGGCTGAGTATCTCTCCAGTCCCTCAAGCGTTTGATTTTGGGTAACATCAAATATGAATTCTCAAAAATCTTTTGATTAATAAATCAGAGCAAGTAAACCTTCAAATAAGTGGAGCTGGCTGAGGGAGAGAGATACCTCAGTTCCTAAACAACAGAGGGCAGGACAAATGTACTGCTGGGCTGAGCTCAGCTGCTCCACTGGGTGAAGCTCCAAGTGAGTAGGCAGCATGCTATCTGTGTGATCTGAAAGAACACAACAAACCGCCCACAGTTCTGTTCTTACAAGAAGACAGCCAATTGCACTTGTAAATGAGTTTGTGACCACTGCGGGTAGATGAAAGGGCGCTAGCCCATTACAGGGAGGAAAAGAGGAAAAGATGTATGAAGGAATGAAGAAACACAGGGAGAACCCAAGTAAATGAAGCCAAACAATGTCAGGAACTCCTGAGGTGAGCCATGTTAGGTTGTGCATTGTCTGTCCCTGGGGTTGAAGTCGAGTTATTGAGTCTTTTGCTTAATTCAGCTTATGCTGACTTTTTAAGTGACATCTGTGTAACTTCCTCTTGGCCTTCGGGTCTGGGAACATGAGACTCTTTGGTCAGATTTAAACCCCTAATTGCACTTTTCATTTTAAATCAATTCAAAAAATAAACCAGGCCTGACAGAAAAATCCCCATATAAACAAATAAAAATTGATCATGCATGTGAAGGGCTTTAGTGGGGGGGGGCAGGAGGGGCAGGAAGCAAACTTACAATGGCTTTATTTCCCTCTTTCAGGGTGATCCAGTCCTCTCCGTTGGAGCTGATGTCTACTCTGTAAGTCTTGACATAATATTTCTTCTTGGTTTCCTTGGAAATGGCACCCTGTGTCCCTACAGCAGTAACAAATCGCAGGAGGCCCAAGTCCACCTGCAAGAAAATAACACATGGGTTCAGTCAGCTGCCTCATCAAGCACAGTTGTGACCTAAGCAGCTTTTCCTGCAGGCTCTGTACGGGAGTTTCATCCATCAGAACTAGCACGGTCCAATGTGATGTCAATGGGCCCTATCTTCCCAGCCATCCTCTAAAGGAAGGCCAAGGCTGTCAACCTGCCTTCTAGGTATTTATGCCTGCATAGGTCAGTGCCGCCGCCACTTGGATCAGAGAAACTTCTTCCTGCAGTAGGTAACAATCTCTACAGAGACTCAGAACTGGTCAAAGTACAGCGAGTAAAAAGAGTGTTCAGCTCTTAACAGGGTATCTACACCATCACTTCTAAATCTTGGGGAACATCACAGAAGGGGGTATGGAAAGACTGTAAGAGCTGGAGGAAGCAGTAGAGTTTTGTGCAATACCGTCTTGCAGGCATGGCATAACTTACAGCCACTAAATTTACCTGCATAAGACATCCACAAGAATGAGTCTGTTCACATTCCTCACCCCATCCCCTGAGAATCTATCAGTGAAGGAGTGAGAGATATTTTCTTAGTGCTGTAGCCACTAACAAATTGCCCACACTCCTGTAAGCAACCCTGAATAAAATCCATTGGTACACATACACACACACACACACACACACACACACACACAGAGAGAGAGAGAGAGAGAGAGAGAGAGAGAGAGACAGAGACAGAGACAGAGACAGAGACAGAGACAGAGAGACAGACACAGAAAGACACACAGAGAGGCAAAGATAATAAGAGTTATGAGAAAGAAGGATGTTCTCACCACTGCAGCTAAGATTAGCTGGTCCATAGTACAGAGGAAAAAAAATTGAGTTCATGTCAGTACATCTTCCAAGACATTTAGCATATTTCCCAAAGTATATCCTATTTGTAATTTTACAGATGAAGAATAAAGACAGACAAGACAGATGTACACATTGGCTACTGAAGAGGTGTGAACTAGGCCTCCCATCCTGCTTCTGTTCATATTCCTCAAGATATTTTCAGTATAATCAAACCTTTTATAACTTAAAACTAAAACTCATGTTTAGTCTCCATGTGTTGAGTATTTTCACTGTTCTTTCCTTAGATATTTCCTGGAAAGCTGTTTCCTTTTATTTGTTGTATGACCTGTATTTCACAGAGGAAAAAAAAAAGAAAAGAAAAATGTCTTTTTAAAAAAGATACACAAACATAGTATCTTTTAAGGACTCAGAGAGAAATTACCTAATACACCTGGTTTGCATTGATCAGACATTTCAACAGAACAGAGGAACACGGGTTTCTTCAAAAAAGAAGAAGAAGAAGAAGAAGAAAAAACCCAACGAGGTTGAAACAAATCCTCATTCCCACTCAGCTTCAGAATCCTGTGACTTGACAGCCCAATTTTCAGAAAACACTCTTTCAATTAACCCTACAGTGGCTATATGCTCAGGGCTCCTGCAGAATGTAGCTTTGGTGGCCTGCCTGAAAGGCTACCTCCTCTGGTCTGTCAGGAGCAGCTTTTGCTGATGGCCCTGAAAGGAGTTAAAACACAGAGGTTCAGGAGAAGCAGGACTCTGAAGGGAGGGTGAAGTTCCATAGTCCTACAACATTTTCCCTGAGAGGGTCTCACAATGTGACTGAATTTCCTTGGTCTAAAACATAAAGTTGATGCTCCGTAAGCTTTCATCTGAATTTGAGTTCACAGACATCTACTTCCTTCTGCTTCTCAGCTTGACTGCCACTTGCTATTTAGTCAAAGTTGACCCTAAACTTCTGATCTCCCTGCCTCCACCTAACTACTGCTAGGTTTATAGGCATGCAGTACCACATCCTGTGTTTGTTATGGATGGAATCTAGGGCTTTGTGCATGCTAAGCAAACATTCTACCAGATAAGCCCCCAGAGCAAAATTTTAATAGGAATTAATACTATAGGTTAACAATGGCAGCCATTTCAACTTTCAATTTAACAAATAAATGTTTATTCAACACATTTAAAACAAATCCAATGCCTATTTTGATAGCTGGCATTAATAATTCTTTTCAGAAGGGAAGCAAGGAGCTTCTAGTGAATTCTCCATTCTTCTTATCCCCTATGAACACAGGTTTCCAAAAGTGAGACTGCCAATGCTTGTAATATTTGGCAAGTAAAACAAAAGATAGCAAACTGAACTGAATTTCTGATGAAGAGGGGAAAAAATGATACTAACTCAAAAAGTTAAAAAAAAAAAAAGAAAATCCCTACAAGATTTGTGCTTTCAGAGCACTCACACCTGCAAGTTAATGGGCTCGAGACTTCAAGGGTCTCAAAATGCTGTCAGAACACCAAGGCTTTACTGGCCATCCACTGAGTTATTCCAGAGTCACGCATGTCCACTTGCAAGCTGAAAAATCCTTAGAATCTGGACATCCAAGAGAGCGCAGCAGGGCTCTGCTCTCCATGTGACACAAGAGGCTCTTCAGTCTGGGAATGATTAAACTCTCAAGTGTCCAATTGTATCTCGAGTTGATTTAAAATCACTTTAGAACTCTATTCCCTGGATATACTTTCAGACTGACAGACAGACACAATGTCTCCAGTCCCTTGGCTTCCTTTAAACTCACTCTGTAGCTAAGACTAATCTTGAGCTTTAGATTCCTCTGCTTTCACCTCCCCAGTGCTGGGATTATAAGCATATGCCACCATACCTGTTTTATGGGGTTCTGGGGATAGAACCCAGGGCTTTGTGCATACTAGAAAAGTATTCTACCAGTTAGACATATCCCCAGCCCCGATATTTATAAAGTTCTAAGGGAGAGCTAGTTACTAGGCATAAAAAAAAGGGTCACTCAGAAGATTCCCAGGTACCAGGGAATCAGCTAATTTTCAGGAAGGAGCCTGGGGCAAAGATAAGCAATTCCACAGTAGGAAAACGTCCTTAGAACACAAGCATGAATCACATGAAAAGGAAATGGTATTTTCTTTCTCAACAGCAATGAAACATACCAGCAACTTAACCTGTAATTGCATAAAGTTTCCTGCTGGGTTTAAACTCTGTGGTTCCTCTTATTTACCACACTAGGGCATTTGAAATTCTGTTTCATTTTTCTTCCTAACATTACTGCCACTGGTTTTACTAAAGATGGATGACAACCTCACAGAATCTAGGCCTAGACCATTGAGATCTAGAGAGGATGCTGTCTAGATCTCTGATAATCATGGCCTCCCTCGAGCTGTGGACTCAGCATTAATGCTGGGCATATCTACCCACCAGCTCTTTCTCTCCAAGTGCCTAGGGGAATTTTGCTAATTATGACAATGGCCCCAGTCTACCTTCATGTGTATTATTTAATTACATCAAAATACTTGTAACCTAATTAGAATATTTGTAATTTCTAGCAGAAGATATTTTGATTGTATATCTTGACATGTAAAAATTCTTGTGCCATAAAAGAAAATAAAACCAACTTTCTCCTTCCCTTTCTTCCTCCTTCCCTCTCCTCCCTCCTTTATTTCTCCTCTTCCTTCCCTTCTATTCTCCCCTCCTCCTTCTAAACAGGAGTGACTAGTCCCTCTTATCAGCCTAATGGGTAGGCCTGGCAATTCTTCTCTCTGGTAAGTTCATCACACAGCTCATTGAGTTCATCATTGTGTTCTTTTAGTTTCATTAAGTCATTCATGATTTCTCTGGAAAAATATTTATCTTTCTGTATAGTTAATAAATTTCTAGTGAAGATTTCATAAAAAGTAGTAAATTCAAGAAGGAATAAAACTTCTATAAGATATCACTTCTGGGACAACACATTCCACTCTTCCAGAGTCTTTTTTCTATGAAAATACATGTGAATATATATTTTTTGTAGTTATAAAAATAAGGTCATTCAACTCTATGATCAATAACTTGTCATTTTCTTCTGTTTTATGGATATATCTCCTTGACAAGAATTCTTCCTTCCTTCCTTCCTTTCTTTCTTTCTTTCTTTCTTTCTTTCTTTCTTTCTTTCTTTCTTTCTACAGGTTCTGTGACGTTCAAGCTGATCTAGAACCCACTACATAGCCAAAACTGGTCCAGAACTCTCAGGCTTCTCTCGCCTTAGCCTTCTGAGTGCTGGGATGACAGGTGTTGTAGTAATTATTTAATGTGGCCTCTGGTTAATCTGACTATCTAAGCTGCAGCAGCTTTGCCTAGCCCAGCCGCCATGTTTCTCAGCTGGAGGCCAAATGCGTGCTGCAGCTAGAAATGGCCAACTAGAAACACCAGCCCTGACACCCATGAGATGTCAGCATGGGAGATGGCTAAATCTCCCACGCTGTCTCTGCAAGGCTGGGCATTGCCCAGGCCATCCCGCCATCCATGTGGGCTCAGTAGAAATATGAGACTCTAATGCTTAAAGATTAATCAAAGGCTTATATATTTGATAATGATCAGTAACAAGATACCCATACAATCAGAAGTGTAGCCATATACCCAACCTAGATATACCAACTACCTTTGACTGCTACAGACACATGAACATCCGCCTCCATCTCCTCTCTCTCGTTCTCCTCTCCTGTTTCCTAGCTCCTCCTCTTCCTCCTCTCCTCCTTACTCCTCCTCTTTCTCTCCTAACTCCTTCCACCTTAGCTCCTCCTACAACAGGCATGTGCCACCACACCTAACTTGATCACTATTTTTAAGGGCATCACCCTTTACTGGTGGATTTATGTCCTGCTACTTTTGAGCCCTCAGGTATTGGATTTAATGTAATAAGCATGACCCAACCACGAGATACTCTACTGCTAGAGAGGTGTGTTCAATAGACTTGGACAGATAGCAAAAGTGTGGCAACTTCAAATGTGCGACCTTAAGAAGGGCTGACACACACACAAACACACACACACACACAGAGTATGAAACAGGAAAGAAAATATGCAAACGTTATCAGAGGACTGGGAAGGGTGGGGGAGGGGAGACATTTCACAGCTGACTATGATGTCCAAATGTGTAGCAAAGATTCTACAGTAGGATTCTGCAAGTAGACAGGAAGAAGAAGGGGGTGGGGCACACAGGTAGAGCAGAATTGACCATGAAGAAATGTAAAGATGAAACAGCCATCACCAAGTAGCCAGCTATGCTTCTCACACTATAGAAAACAGTGTTGATCTGAAATGTATGGACTCCAACAGACACTAGATTTTTGTAAGTGGAAAGCAGTGATCAGCAGCTGTGGGGACAATGTAGAATCACCAGATCCATTCTTGTCCAGGTCTTGACTTAGCTTTGCTTCCACCCACCTTCTATTCTGGGACACAGGAATGGTACACTTAAGACAAACAGCAGGAATAGTAGAGAAGCCAGCACTGCTCAGGGAAGTTCTCCACAGTGAACCCCTCTGTGTTCTTGAGGGCTTCTTTCCTGCATGTTACTCTCTTTCCCTACAAATATCCAGGCTCACAGGCACTATGATCAGGTAATATGCTCCCTAAACTCAAGCAGCTTTGTTTCTCTCACTGTCTTGATTTTTAGAGAGTCCTTACTTTCTAAGTTTTAGAGTATCCTTACTTTCTAGCTGTCATATTCTTGCCTGGAAGATGGATGTGTTTTCTGGTCTGATACGGGAGAATTCTGTGATGAGGGATGGTGGGGCGGGATATGGAGTGGGGGTAGGCACATGTGCCATTGAACATCAAATGGTTTTCTCAGGTCGTTGAGCACTTCCCACTGGGGGTATGACACACATCAACATCTGGAAAGTATCCCATGGTATGTATGCTATCTTAAGAAGAAGTCCATCAGACTTTGGAGTCCTAGTGGCTGCTTCCTGAGCCAGTTTGCACAGCTCAATGAACATAAGTGACTCAATAAGACACTGTTTCCAACATTGATATAAAATTCTAATACTCTAGGTTGTCTCTCCATGTATTATTTTCGAACAAAGAACTATCAGGCAGGAACAAAGAAATCACTAGCTTTTCCTTTTAGGCATGGGATAGGGAGCATGGTTGGTCTTACTGCTGGGGACCCTGGAAGGCAGGGGTCCCCTGACTCCTTACTTGCTCTTTCTGTTCAGGTATCTACAAGAATAAACACTTTATGGCCAAAGGCATTGTCTTCACAATTACAGGAAACACATTCCCCAGATAAAGAGAGGCAAGGAAAAGCTCACATTTTACTGAGGATCACTGGAGGACGAAGCAGCATTTCTCAGCATTGTATAGTAAATCACACAGCTCGCAGCCTTTGAGCCATGAAACGCATGCTGCTGCTTGCCATGATTGCGCACAACCGGCCATTGGTAATGTAATGTGGAAAACCTCATTTCCAAAATGAAAACCTGCCTTGCTCAATAAAATACGGCCCCGTGAGTGAGCATTGGCAAGGGAGTATTTATCAGCTTTTAATGCTCCCCTGGCAGGCCAGCACAACAGCCTGAGAAAATAAAGGACAAAAGAACCGAGGTCTGATTAAAAACCGGAAAGTCTGCTTGTGAGGGGAAGACATGGCAGATTTTCTTCAGAACATCTCTGATGACTCAAGGCTGTTTAATTCATCAGTTGATACTAAAGCTAAAGAAAATATTTTTAAGTAATTGTCTCATTTCCTTAGATAAAACACATGTTTTCTGACCTAGCCAGGCGTGTAGACCTCAGCTATTCTCGGGTGAGTGGGGCTGATTCACAGCATCTGACCATTGTCTGTCTGAAACTCAGGATCTCTGGCTTTTTATAGATGCTAATCAGAAGACAAACACCTAAGGTTAATAATGTAATCCTCTGATGGTTAATAACATAATTCTCTGTATTATTTTGTCACGATTATTGTCTTATTTAGAAAAATGCTGATAACTAAAATTGCTCTTTTTTTTTTTTTTAATAGAAAACCTGCATTACAGCCTCTGTGTGTAGGGTATTTAATTTAAGGTCGAAACTTAAGTGTGTTACCTCCTTCAAACCATCTATCAAACAAGGAATGTTTTACGGATAAATAAACTGAGAAACAAAATGACATACTCCCTTGTCCAGAGTCACCCTGTGTGGCTCATGGCACCCCATGCCGCTCTTCAAGTTCTGAGCCAGCAAAACTATGATCCAACAACTTTTCTTTGGAAATTAAATATTTTGTGCAGTTATGGGAAATATGAGGCCATCTGTGGCTACCTTGTTGATTACTTTAAACTGCACACAGGGCTACTGGAAGAGTTTACTTTGAATATTATTATATGGTGGAAAAATAAGCTGATAGTTATGATTTTTTTTTTAACGTTCAAGATAAAGAACCAAAGTTCTCTGGTCACTTTAGACACTTGAATGAATTCTTCTGGCCATAGTTAAGAGAAAACTAACTTTTGGTTGCAGCTGCATCTGATTTCTTGACACTCTTCTATTCTCATGTTAATCCACAAACCAGTAGCAATCAACTTAAAAAGAAAAATTTAATTCTGAGGTAGTCTTTGAGTAGCAAGAAGTTCCACTTGGTTCTTTGTAAGGGCTCATGAGAAAGAAGCAAAAAATAAAATAGCATAAATCTCACTCAGCTGCTTACCAGAGATTAATATTCCTATTCTGTCTTTTTATCTCTTGGCAGACTTTACTCAGAGAACAAGGGTGACTTTCTTCTTCAGACCCCAACAAACATACACATACACACACATACACACACACACACACACACACACGAGGGCAGGGGGAAATATGCCATACACATAGACATGTAAATTTATACGCCCATAGATAACACACACATAGGTATACACCATACATACAGACATGTGAATTTACACACACATATAGAGAAACACTACATATGTACATACATATATCACAGAGATAAGTATATACTACATATCACATAATGAAGCATGCACTGTACATACAGACATATAGTGAGACATACAACACATAGATACACACATATACCATACCACACACATCTAACACACAGAGAAAGAGAGATCACAATATGTACACATACAAACCACAGAGATATATACACCATTCTTTCCCCAAGCTATATACACCACACACATAGAGACAAACCATGCACAACTACCTACATACACCACATATACATACCATACTACACATCCAGAAACACACCAGACACATACCATACATAACCACACCACACCATACCACACCACAACATACCCTATACACACAGAGAGAGAAATACTACATATATACATACATATACCACAGAGACAAGCATATACTACATACATACACATCACTACCACATCACAGGACCCTACTCTCCTTTGTGGGCCTTTGTGAAATGCAGGAATCTAGACATGAAGCAGCTGATAGTACAGAGACAAGGGCAGCCTCACTGTGATTTAACTCCAAGCTCAGCATCATACACTCTACTGCTGGGTTGTTTTCTCTGCCTCTGGAACACCAAGCATTCCTAGGAAGGAGAGAAGCACTCCCTGAGATACCACTTTTGAGCCAGCAACACTCTCCTCCATCTTATATAAAGCTTTATGTCTACTCTAGAAACAAAGCACTTTGAGAAAACATTACACAAATGGTGTGTAGCTTTCCCCAGGTCCCCTCTGCTGTTCTGATGCCACATTAGCTCTTCAAACATTAAGGACAGGGCAAGTAGTATGATGAGCAACTTGAACCTGTGCAGGGCATCTTACCCTGAAGGGAAGGCAGTGGCTGGCAATTATTCATTTACAATGCAAGTAAGTGTTTAGTGTGTCTACATGTTTGTTGTGAGGATTAAAAAAGAAGGGAAAGTTACAAGATTTTTGTCCTGCAGTAAGAGAGGGAAAAAGCCAAGTAAACAAAAAAATCTCAGTAGAGAGTATACAGGCTGCACTGAACTGCTCAGCAAATTCTGGGTTTAAGAAATCAGGGGTGAATCTAAAAGAGGGGACTTCTGCCCCTAGACCAAGCAGAGAGGGGCCACCCAGAACCCCCTCTGACAGGCGATCTGAATTCTTGCTTAGGCTGTGAGGCTAAGCACTGCAAGGGAATATAAATAAAAGATAAAAATATCTCTCTGGGTTCCCTGAGGGACAAGCCTGACTGCATAGGGGTTGATGTCAAAAGTATCCCCTCTCCAGGAAAAAGACCTCGGCATGTGTATGGCCCTCATGCCTCACTGGACAACGACAGAGGGACTGGAGCTATTACAAGGTCCCCTTCAAGTACTGGAGGTCAGGTCTCTATCCCCGCCTTCACAAGATTAGAATTGCCACAGCCCTTCTATACTCAGAGAAGGGAGGAGATGTCAGGGGCAGCCCTGCTTACACACTGAAGGCCTAAAATCAGCCATAGACCTAAAATCAGCAATAGGCCTGTCATACATGTATACTAACACCAAGTCTTGGGTCTCAGTGGAAAAACATTGAAACAGATGCTAATGTAAACAGGCAGCTTTTGTGGAAATTTACAAGCCTGAGTAGTCATAGACCTTGTAAATAGGTAGCCTTGGCAGACAATACCAACTTAGATAAGGACAAGCGAGTCATAGGCAGAGTCATAGTGACTTGTCCCCTGAAACTTTACCCAGCCGATACCCGGTGCTGAAAGATATCTGTATTCCCCCTGAACACCCACACTCCAGTGTCATTCCCTTCCCCACATCCTGCCTTTCTGTGTTTATAACCCCTGTGTGAATGAATTATGATTTGAGAAAAAATAAATTAAATAAATTATTTAAAAAAAAAGAAAAAAGAAATCAGGGGTGTTTGGTAGGCATGCTGTGATCAAAGGCAGAGAGAGACCTAGGAAGTGGTTGTGTAATTCTGACAAGGAAGAACAACCTGGCTAAGCAACTCAATTAGCCAATTCCAATTCAAGCTTTAGTTTTTTCCTCTCTTCAACAGAAAATACTCAGTTACTTCTCATGTTATTATGGGTACTATTTGAGAACAAATAATGCACACCCCCACGCCAGGGCCATTAGAGTGTGAAGACTATTTTCCTTATTAGTTTTGTAGTTGGTATGTGTGTGTGCATATGTGTGTGTGTGTAAATTATAATTACTTTGAAGGAGTGAGTCTTCTGCAGTTTTATTCACTATTCCTAAATACCCCTAATCCTTAGCAGATGGCACCAGTGTTCCCTGTGTTTAAATTCAGTGCTGTTCTAAGTCCAGCATGGCTGGCAAGATCTGAAACCCCTTTCTTTCAAACAAAAGGCAACTGCATGATATTAAAGTCAAGAAGAAAGTGTCTAGGCCACTAACAGTAAGGTGGAATGCGATTACTCTTATCCTCATATTTTGCACTGTGAATATTATATAACTCTCCATAAGCTTTCTGGTCCTTTTGAAAGGCTGTTACTTAAAGCTTGAGTGCCATTGAGTCTTCCTGGTTGGGCCCACCCTGTATGGAGTGTTCCTTGTTATTCATTTATCAAATGGCCTCTCATGAACTTAGTGTCTCTTCTGGAAGTTGGCTAAATGGGCAGCAGTGTTGCAATAGCTCTTCTACTGTATCTACACAGACTCAAAGACTTGGTCCTGCCTGCCCACATTCCTGTTAAAGAACAAAGACAAGCATGACAGCCTAGGGTGTTTATGTGTGAGCAGTTAGTCTGGGGCCTGGGACTTCCTCATACCTTTCTTGTACTTTGGCAAAAGTAACATCAAGATCTCTTCACCATCGAAAGCCATAAGGTTCACCTAATTTTCAATCTAGGTGTCATTGTAGAACTACCAATAGCAGGCAGAGTCAAGGCAGAAGCACAGCTAAGCTGGATCCAAGGTGTCTCTCTCTCTCTCTCTCTCTCTCTCTCTCTCTCTCTCTCTCTCTCTCTCTCTCTCTCTCCTTCCTAGTTTCTTGGCAGTTTAAAAATATTTCAAACTAAAACAATCAAGAAAATATTAAATACAGAGAAGGGATCTTTCTATTTAAAATGCTGTTCTGGGGCTAGGAACACAGCTTGGTCAGTGAGGTGCATGCTGTGGAAGCATAAGGACATACGTTTGACTACCAAAGCCCACAGAAAGAGCTGTTGTGATGTGCACACTTATTACCTCAGCACAGGGAAGGCAGATCACAGAATGATCTCTGTACCTCACTGGTCAGCCAGTTTAAACTATCTGGTGAGTTCTAGGTCTGTGAGACACCGTCTCAAACACAAGGTGGGTAGCTGCTAAGGAATGACACTTGAATTATCCTTTGGCCTCTACATGTGTGCACACACAAGTCCATACCTGTCTATACACACATGTGCCACCCCTTCCCTCCAATACAATGTGGTTGTTCTATTCTATCCATATGAGTCTTTTTGCTACATTGGGGGTGAGTCCTAAACGACTGACCAGAGATAAGCAATTATAGTCAGCATCTGCCTGTTCCACAGTCAATCATGCTTTTAATTTCTCCTTTGCCTAAAATCTTGGTTTTAAAAAACAAATGGGGGGATGGGGGAAATTTCTGGAAACTAAAGGCTTGCAGATGGGAGTAATGGCCTCCATTAGTCATTTGCCCTATAAACTCTTGACAGCTTCCTTTCACACGGTTTTCCATCTATTTCTCACTGATGTAGGTGGGCCTCTCTCAGTAACGAGAGTTTCATGTGCTGATGGAGTGGTTGTGAGTTCAGGTGTCGAGAAAACTCCTCCACTTGGCATAAAACATCCTTCCAGGAGCTGACAGGATCACTGAACCCGAGGTTAGAATGAATGTGGTCCAGAGACCAGACAGAAAAGAAGGATCAGGCTGCTTGGTGCCAACTGTCACAAATTGTGTACAGTATCTGGAGGAAAGACCATTATTCTGTGTTTTGTTTGTTTGTTAGCCTGAGGCAGGGTTTGGCTAAGTGGCCCTGGCTGTCCTCATACTTGAGGCTTCTTCCCCTAGAGCCCTAGCATTACTGGCAGGAGTCACTACTCTCAGCCCAATCATTTTGAGGACAGATAAATGAGGCTGTGACTGCATTTCCCTGTTAGAAACCTTACTAATTCAGTGCTATACTGATTCTTTTGCTTAGAGTCATTTATGAAGGGCTTTCAAAAGTACATTTTCAAAGAATGACTAAGACTCATGATTAGAACTCATAACGGATGAACTGAACAAAACCTAGGCTGTGGCAGGGAAAGAGCATCCACTGGAACCTGCCTGGATGGAGCATGCAATGGAGACAGGAAGGAGGCATAGTCCAGAGAGCTGCAATTGTCTGCTTCACTCCGAAGCAAGGGATAAAGTGGCAACACAGCTCTATGAGAACCACATGCCTCCTTCACAATCCAAAAGCAATCAGCTCACACAACTGCAAATTATTTCCACGTTTTGAGAAAAATCCAGATTGCTAATTTCAAGCATTTGAGCCTGGGTCACATAATGCAAAAAAAAAAAAAATATGCCTGGCTGACAACTTGCTAAACCACAGGACACAGCACAGACGTCACACAGGAGTATTGTATTGTTTGCCCCTCTCCTACCTCAGCTGGGTGTCTCTAATATACCAGAACAGTGGCTGGCATTCATCCACTGAACACATTATGGTGTGTGTGTGTGTGTACATGCACACACACTTGCATGTGGGTGTGTAAGTTTGAAGTTAATATCATGTGTCTTCCTCAATCTCTTTTTCACCTTAGTTTTGAGACACTGTCTTTCTCATCTATTTGGCTGGGCTAGTAGATCAAAACCCCCAGGGATCTTTCTGTTCTCCCCTTCTCATCATGGAGATTCTAAGTACACACTGTCACTCTGACTTTTCCTGTGGGTTCTGGGAATCAAACTTAGTTCCCCATGCTTGTGTGGAAAGCAGTTTTCTGGCTGAGTTATGGTTGGACACTTCAACCAATGATAAGAGGCCACCTGTATGATGCAGGTAGCCAGGCTGCAATGGATGTAAACACATAAGAAGGAGTGAAGGAGGCAGTTCTTGTCAGAGATACAGAGCTAAAATGCTTTGGAATGCTTCAAAGAGCTTCCCTGTTCCCACAGGACATAGCAGGTTTTCTGATCAGGGAAAATTCAATTACATGGTAGTTATACTCTGAGATGCAAAGTTAAGGGATTATAGCACATCACTTCACGTGGTCTTAATTAAAATGCCAGAAATTGAAAAGAAATGGAATGATGATTCTTAATCTGTATGATTTGTGTTTGATAAAAGACCTTAATTGAGATGAATCTAAAATGAGAAACACAAATATCCTAAATCTAGACATTTTGTAGGAAGTAACTGAGAAGCCAGATTTTGATGTAAACTCTTCTAGAAAGCAGCAGTGTTTCCCTCTAAAAGAGCTAGGTTACTGTGTTGTGGAGTTGAGATGTGCAGCTGAGTTTCCAGGTGGAAGCATGAATTAGTGTCTCATACTCCCTGCCAGACATAGACCATCCAGGCAGAAGTCTTGAAAATCATCTTCATGGATATTGCACTAAATGAGATTTGTCTACTTAGTAGCCAGTTGACCTTAGAGAAAACATACTAAACACACAAAAAATTATTGTCTGTTTTCCTCCTTTTCTATGACATATGCGCATATGTGTGTTCATATTTTACATGTATACAAGTGTACAAGATTTTTTTAATATGTTAGATACATAAATAATTTAATTATGGTATGGATGCCTTCTAAATAAATAATGATGCCATTATAAATGCCTGCAATCATTGGAAACATGCTAAACTATAGAATAATATAATATTTACACCATGAACTATTGATTGAGATTAGCAACACCTGGTCTGGATTTGTAAAAAGTTACTTAAAACGACTAAAATAGACGATGGTTAATATTTTCAACTTGACAATAGAATCACCTAGGAGACAAAGCTCTGAGGATGTCTGTGAGGGAGTTTCTAGATGAGGCAGACTGAGGGAGTAGGACCTGCCCTAACAATGGGTGGCACCATTCCATCAAATGGGTTCTGGACTGTAGGAAAAGTAGAAAGGTGAGGGTCAGCACCATCTCTCTGCTTTGTTACTGTGGATACAATGTAACAATCATGTGCCTCGGCCCCTTGTTGTCATCCCATCCCCACCATGATGAACTATTCCTCCAAACTGTAAAGCCCAAATAAAGCCTCTTCCCTTGAGCTGCTTGCATCAGGTTGTGTCACAGGGATGAGAAAAGCAACTGATATACCACACGGAGTCATGAGTTCCGCTATGGATCTTTCATTAGAATGGATTTTCCTGGATATGTTTAAATAATCACTAAATTTGGCTCACAGCATGCATACTTATTTTGTTAAAATTAGGAGCTTAAAAAGTTATTTTTTTCCTTTTTCTTATAAGCTCCACATGCTTCTTAATATAGCAAGAGGATTTGTCACGACTTCACATTTCTCATGATTTCCTCACTTCTTTTCATTATCATGAGTATTTCCCTGTAGAAACTTGGTATTTATTTCCAAGAGCCTCTCAAACTGAAGGCCCTGCTTAAGTTCTTGCTCCTGTAGCTAGGAGCCTAACTGGGTCTGGTCTTTCTCTAGTCTGAGGTGGGATTTACCAGCTTTCACAATATGTAAACACTTCAAATCTAGAAGCCACAGACAGCCAAGATGTCCTTCTTCAGGAAGGTGGTGTGCTCAGAAACAAACATGATTTTTGTTTAAGGAGAGACAAAGACTGGGCATTGGTCAAACTTTTAAGGTGGAAGCAGGCTGTAGTGGTAGGTAAGCCCCAACCTCGCAGAAACTTCCTTCAGGACTGGAGACACATAAAAGGCAAATGTTTGGGTTTCATCTTGTCATCCATGGTCTGTATGTCCCTGCAAACTAGCTCAGAAGAATCGAGGGAAACAGACCCACCACAAGCAGAGTTTCAGCATGAACTCCTCAGATGAGCTTTGTGGTTGAAGCAGCCCTAACAATTACTTGATCTAAGGGGAAAAAAACTTTCTTAATGGAAAAAAAATTAGCTGCATGCTGCCTCACACCATTATCAATAGTGTTTAAAATGAGTTCCAGCTACGCTCCAACATACTTATATTTTCATCTCAGGCAAGCTCAGAGCACTAGCCGATCAAGTACATTTATTTTTAATAGAATCATGGAATCTTAAATGCTTGAAAGGCCCAGAGAAGCTGTCTTATCCAATCACCTACCCCCTGAAGAACAGTATCGATAGCCCTCCCAGGCTTGCTAAAAGAATGAAAGGGCTTGTTTATTCTCTTTGCTAGATCCGTAAAATGTAGTCAGAAGTTTAAAGCATTAGAATTGTAAGGAAAATAAAACTTTGCTGGAAAGAAGGCTTTGTTCTCCTGACACAAGGCAATTAGAAGAATGTCATAAATGCATTTTTAACCCCTTGAGGCAAAGAGAACTGGTGAAAAAAATTAAAGCACAAGACACATGCACAAGTGCACATGTGATTATTCTTAGTCATAATGTGTGAAATTAGTCTCAAATGCCTACTCTCATCAACTGCTGGAAATACAAAAGCATAATGCATTTTATTACTATTGGGATATACAAAGCATTTTAAAATTTAATGTACTTTTCTCTCTTTATTGGAACCTAGAGTTGAATGAGATTAGATGGCTGAGGCAGGGGTTGGGAAAGGGTAAAGAAAGGAAATAATCCATGTATGCATATATGTTTGTATGTGCATGAATAAAGGCACAAGTATTTGTGTGCACATGTGTGTTTATGTATGCTCACACATATTTTGTACACATATATGTTTGAGTGTGCTTGTACTTGGAGGTTGAGTGTACATACATATTGTATGCATACACTCACTTGAACAACAGTCTCCTTTCAGGTCAATCAATCCAAACTACTCTTTTGATGTTGACCAAAATTCTCATGCTGATGCAGAGCTTTTAAGTGATGCATTAATCAAAAGGTGCTTTGTCTCCATTCATATCTAAGCCTGGGTACCAGGGTGCAGACCTCTCTGTCATCAATGGAGAAGGTGTCTGTGGATATGCTAGAATTTTCAAACTAGGGTTTTTTCCCAGTTCTGAAGAACATATTTAGTTTTACCCTGGGGTTTTCAAACTACAATATGAAAGTTATTTAAAGCTTAAGAATGGGTGTGTTACATTACACATGGCATAAATGTAGCCGTTGCTCCTAAATGCTGACATTAACACACGCTGTAAAAGGTACAATTATTACCACTGGGACAGAAATCAACAAACCTCACCAAAGGAATTTCCTAAAACTGCTATCATAAAATCTGTGCACATTATGGATTTCATTAACATTTTACTCCCAGAGGATTCCCAATTGTATAATAACAGGAGTTCTTTAAATTTTCAGTACTGCAGACAGGAACAGTGTTTTTCACCCCAAACAGATGTGAAACCATCAGTTGTTCCCTTCTCATTGGTTCACAGATTTGGTGCTGGCTAGTAACTAGGAGCACTTAATGAGCTGTCATTTAGGTAACAGATATAAAACTATAGCATTATTTCCCATGAAAAGATAAATTAATAAATAATAGACTGGTGTAACCTCTGATCATCACTCTGGAATATGTTGGAAGTTAAAAGACAACAACAATAAACTTTTGATTGACATCCTTCAGGAGATCTACAATCTGTCTGTGTGTAACATTTCACATATTCAGGAGAGCTAATTTCATTCTCATTTTGCCCAGATCTTGTCACTTATGACTGACAATTTCATCCTGTGTTTCTCTTCCCCAGACTCATTCTTATCTCTGAATTTTGAGTATGATTTAGTAGTGGTCTAAAATAACATCTGTATTTATTTAGTTAAAAATACTTCAGTAAAATACTAAGCTAAAAATAGAGAAACTTAAGATAACAGGGAAATCAGTGATATGATTTTCCTGAATAGGGTAAACAAATATATCTTTATTTTTGGAAAACAAAAGAACCAGGCTCCAGTTTAAAGAGCATCAAGCATCAAGTAGCTTAAAACACACACACACACACACACACACAAATACACACACATAAATCCCAGTATCACAGAAGCCTGATCCATCTTATGATTTAACACCTGAGTCCAGGGTACTGTGAACAACGTCTTGATGGTCATTTTTTGGGGGGCTGGGCATAAAAAACATCTACACAAATGTCTTTTTGTAATCAGAACTATTGTGTGGAAAGGCACATAGCCCACTTGGGCATATCCCAGGGGTACTGTTCATCAGCCTGCAAGTCACAGAGAAGTCCCTATGCCTGAAACCTATCTATCCTACACAGTTTGAGCCCTGCCCACAC
Organism: Grammomys surdaster; assembly: GCF_004785775.1. NCBI lineage: Eukaryota > Metazoa > Chordata > Mammalia > Rodentia > Muridae > Grammomys > Grammomys surdaster. The sequence goes on from NW_021604626.1 coordinate 466,834, forward strand.
TAAGAAACTTCTTCACATATAGTCCAGTCCAGTGCAAAATTGTAGCTTCTGCAGTGATGATTCTAGTTACTAGACACTACCTTCCAACCAGTAACTAAGCAGCAGCCAGCTGGGATTCAAAGTGCTATTTCTCTTCAGAACATCACTTTCAGATGGATACATGCTCTACATAGCTTTCTAAGAGCTGAGTAGTAATAAGGGTGTCAACATTCTGATTTGCAGCATGGTCTTGAGAACCTCTGGACCTTTGGGTTTGACAAACAAAAGAAAATGATGTTAACACCAACTTTTGGTTCTATACTTTGAGTTGAGGAGTCCTAAGAAGGAGAAACAATCTCTTCTAGGATATAACTGTGAATGGTGAATGTAGGTTCAAAAAAAAAAAAAAGACACTGTCATTACAATAATGAGAAGGCAAAGCTGCACATACCCTTTCAGTACAGTTCTAAATGAACAACGGTGGGCCTTTCAACATTATTTGCAAACATTATTCATGCTCTCTAGGGAGCATTGACATGAAATACCCATTAGCAAAATCATTTGTTTGATTTCTAAAACAGAATTAAGCAGTCAACTTAACCAAACTATTTAGACTATTTTGGTAACATCTACAGGACAAAAGAGTCAGTTAAAATACTGAAACAATTACGTTACATGAACTTCTGTTTACCTACAATCATATCTACCCCTTAAACTCCTGAAACTCTGAATTTAATGCATCTCTATTTATGACCTTCAAATGACCTGTAATATTTAAAGGCTGAGAGGTAATTTTAGGAAATGTGGCTCAGGGGACAGGAGCTTCTGCAACAATGAACTCCTGGGTTTTAGTGTGAACACAGCCTAAGTATCAGACTTGTGCAAAACACTGGTCTATACAGGAAGTAGAAGTTCAGAGTAAAAGGACTTGCCAAGATTCCCCTGGAGGAATATTTTAAAGCAAATTTTGTATACCTTCCAGGTAAACATTTAGAGTATTAATATTAGTTAACACACACACACACACACACACACACACAGAGAGAGAGAGAGAGAGAGAGAGAGAGAGAGAGAGAGAGAGAGAGA
>NW_021604626.1:467908-473804 GCF_004785775.1 Grammomys surdaster
AGAGAGAGAGAGAGAGAGAGAGAGAGAGAGAGAGAGAGAGAGAGAGAGAGAGAGAGAGAAACACATACTGAACTGAACACCTGTACTTTCCTAATTTGGCTAAGACTATATTTTACAGGCATCATTCCACATTTGGGAAGGGAAACCTAGTGAGCTATTTCTGTCAGTTCTCTAGTTACAGATTTATAAAGTATCATTTTATTGTAATTTCAGCAATTTGCTAATGATCTGAATGAGTTAATGCACCCCCTAGAGTGTCTGGTTTATAAACACAGAGTGTTTACAGTCAGAATAACCCTGCCGTATACACATTCTGGATTAGTCAATTTGGCAGATGGAAGAGATCATGAAGAAAGCATTACAGATTGTAAACCCAAAACATGCTGGCAATTTCTCCAAAACTCGAAAATGATTTCAAACAAGGTACTTTCTCCATACTTAACACCTGAGAACAAAGGATCACTCCAGAAAGTACAAAGGAAAAGAAAATGCTGTCTAAGATTTGTTAATACAAATAGCTGTCTACATCTTTATGATAAATCACATCAGTTTCTAACTTTCAATTTGGGGATACTTTCAAGGTTACAAGCAAGGGATTCCAATCAAACACTTCGAACTGGATAACCAAGCACTTTTTCCTACCTAAAAGATGATTAAAACGTATATTAATGTTGATTGCCAGATGAAACCTCCATTTCATTTGGTCCTTGAAAGAAGTCCAACTGGTTTTGTCTCCTCTTAAAGACAATTCAATGCTTGTGTGTATATGATGTGTGTGTGTGTGTGTGTGTGTGTGTGTGTGTGTGTAGAGGTCAGAGATGAAGCATAGGTCTGTCTACCTTTTTTTTTTTTTTTTTTTTTTTGAGATGGGATCTCTCACTTGCCTGGAGTTCTCCAAATGGGCTGCTAGACTGGATTAGCAGCAAGCCTCAGGGGTCCTCCTATTTCCTCCTCACCAGTGCTGGGATTACAGTCAACTTCCATTATAGAAAGCTTTTTTACATAACTTCAGGGTGGAACTCAGGACCTTATGCTTGCACAGCTATCTGCCCAGTCCCTGTCCCATGTTTCAAGTTTCCTCAGACTCCAATACCAGCAAGTTATAACTGACTACTATCTTCCTAGAGGGTTTGATCAGGTGTGAATTATCCACACCAGGGCTAACTTACTAAACAAACAGAATGTGGCTATGAAGCCAACTGCTTCTCTGCTCCTTTGGAGTACTCAGAGCTATAAATAAGCTGTTACAAAATTTCTTTTTCCACAAACGACAATGCCCTCCCATTTGGAGAAGAATGAAGTTTCAGCCTGAGTTGGTTTATCAAACAATTCTATTTCTACAGTGCTGGGGGTGGTAATCGATTATTCCCTGGTGCCATTTTTATTTATCTGGGATCAGCAGAGTTCATATCCCACCCAACCTTGTGTCTCTTGCTGTAGCGTTTATTTTTTATTTTATTTTTATCTCCTGGCATTTTAATCAGGCAAAGTCACAGTTGTTTTGAGGAAAATGCTCCCAAGAGCTTTAATTAAAGTTGGAAGGATAAATCTGTTTACAGTGTGGTGAACACCATCATTAATAAAACATTGGAATAATTAACAAATTAAATTCTGCTTTGTGTGTGTGTGTTGCTATAGTTAGGATCTATGAGACCATGTTTCTTGAACAAATACAACATGATATGTACTTTGTGTAGAAGAAAAGAAAAACACAGCCTGTGTTTCTCTGAGATTCTTAGTGCTGTGGCTAGTGGTGCTTCAGTGACTAAAGGCCATGTCACTGTTTTGTAGGGAAAGAACTTCATTTCCATGAGTCTAAGGTTAGGTTCTATTGATGTATAGAAAAGAGATTTTGTTTGCATTATAGATACAATGAAAGAGAAAGATTATAATTAATAAGATAAGCACCTTAGACTACAGATCACAGAATGGAGTATTCTTGGGGAAAAGTGAGCAAATCTTATAGTGTGCTCAACTGTGTTCACTGACAAGTTTTTTGTGAAGTGGCCTTGAGCAGGGTGTAGCCATTGGAGAACCTTCCAGTCGGGACTTCCCTTCATGTCCCGGCAGCTCCTTGTCTTGTTTTGAAGCTTCCTGCAGACAACGGATCTCACAGGAAGTGCCAGTGTGGACGTTCATATCCATGGCTAACAATGTATTGTTGTGTTTTTTTAAATGTTACTTGGTAATTTCCTAGAGAAAACAATGGGAACTGAAGGCTGTTCCTGTCTTTAAGGAAAGCCAGTTTCCAATGTTGCTTTATTAACTTAACACATGCAAGTATTTGTTCTAGTTGTTGCTACAGCAACGTGTTTTGTGGGGGCATATTTCATGCAAAATGGGATAAAGCTGAAAATCAAGACAAATGTCATCTGCATAATCATGTGCATAAAAATAGAAGTGTACGTGTGCACCACCGTACGTGCTATGCTGCGTGATTAGCAGTGGCTGCCTCGGCCCTTCATCTGAATTACGCTGTACTTGTTGGTTAATTTATAAAACATCTATCTGATGAAAACAACCAGCCAACCACTTCCAAGAAGCTTCAGAAAAGCTGGAAGCACATGAAATTATTCATAATTAGGTGATGGGTAGATGATAACTGCTCCTGCTGTGAACACAGACATAAGTGTGTAAATGAGCTCTGAGGGTTAAGGGAAAAGGAGGACCATTTTACCTCAATGTGAATGAGAGGCTCAGCTTTCATGATAGTCACCTTTCATAGCCATTGAGGGGCAAAGTCCCTACACACAGCCAACAGAAGCATCTTCATCAAGAGAGAAGTAGAGGAGGATAGAGTCTGGTGCTCATGAAAGTGATCCGGTTGTGTGAAGCAGAATGAATGACAAAGTCACCACATTTGGTGATGTTAAGAAGCAGGTGGCTCTAGAAGCCCAGCATACTTTGCTTCCAAGCTCAGGGTTCCACCTGTGCCCTTGACTACTTACTGATTTTCCTCAGCCTCAGTGTCTCTGCTTTTAAAATGAAGGAGTTTCAGTTCTTTCCAGAATTAGAGGATTGGATCAAATCTGTGCCCTGTTGGAACTGGGAACGTAACTAATTGAAAGGGTGTTTGCCTAGCATTTAGGAAGCCTTGAGTTTCATCTCCAGTACCACATAAAGCCAGGTGTTTTGATCCATTCAGCACTCAGGAGGGGGAGGCAAGAGGTTTGGAAGTTCAAGGTCATCTTCAGGTATATAGGGAGTTGAAGGGTATTTTGGTCTATGTGAGAGTCTACCTCAAAAAGTGTCCAAAAGCTGGTAAGTGGCCAGGATACCTCAGAGGCAAACAACAATGGGAAGAGGGCTTATGATAAATGCCACTCTCATCAGTACATTCACTGAATGTAGTATATTCACTGAATACAGTTTGTCCCTTTCCCTATGCAGAGGTAGGCTAAGTGTGGCTGGGTGATGAAGCACTGGCAATAGGACATGAACTGCTTGCACAGAACTTTCAACAGCTTGGGTAATTGTTCCAAGTGTCCTTCCTCTTCTGCCTTTCAGATAACAGCTACCCCTTGTTCAGCCTGCTATGTAAAGGTCTGACCCCCTCCCTCCAGCCAGTCTAGTGGTGGAGGAATGTAAATAGAAATAATCCTGGGGAGTGGTTATTGCCATGCTTCTCCTGACCATATGATCCCATGAGACAAAGGTTTGGATAGCATTCTTCTGCAACTATCTCAGATAGCACCTAGTAAAAATGGTATAAGATCCATGCCATTGACAAGTGCTTTGGGAATGCACATTTTGTCTCTGTATTTCTGCCAATGAAGAACTGGTTCATGCAGAAGAATTGCAACTATGGCAGTTTCAGAACCCCTGCAGGACCACAGGGTCCCCATTATTGAGTAAAGTCTATGTTACCCAGAATAGAAGTGCATTACCATGCAGACATGCTTAGCATTGCAAAAATGCAAGCTTCCCCCAGAGCTGTGTCTGTCACTCACAAGGAGCTGCTTTGGGTTTGGAGACATGGAAAGACAAGCTACCATGAGCAATTAACTTCACCTCTGACTTCATCTAGAGCAGGCTTCAGCAATCCCGAGTGAGACCTCATCTTTTACCACTCTTTCCACATGGCTCAGTGTTATCATTCAGAGGTTAGCATGAGTTCACTCTCCTATAATGTGCTCTTTCACTTTAAGTGTATGTTAAACTAATATTGACCTTTGCAAAGTAAAACAGAATCCCATATTTGTGCTCAAATGACTGAAACTTCAATGGACATGAAGAGAGAGGATAAACCATCTCAGCTTTCTTCCTGCATAGAGATTCTCTCTGGGAGTTAGTCACTTTCATATATCAGGCAATAAATGGAAGACAGGCTCTGCCTACTCTTCAGCCAATTGATTGTCATATAAGCAGAATTTTCACATGCACATCCTTCCTTAAACAATGGTGCTGACTCCATGAAACCAAGCACAGGGCCTTGGGTAGTGGTGTGATGGTTACTCATGATTGCCAGTGTGATAAGATTTAGAATCACAAAGGAAACAAATCTTTGAGTACATCTTTGAGGGATTTTCTAGATTAGCTTAATTGAGGTAAGAAGACACACTCTAAAAGTGGACAGCATGGTGTGAGGTCCTGAACTGCATAAAAAAGAGAAAGTGAGCTGAGTACCAGCATTCATCTTTCTGCTTCCTGATACAATATGACTAGCTGCCTCTGGCTCAGGCTGTCACATCTTCTCTTCCATGATGCATGGAAAAGAAAAGCATGAGCCAAAACAAACCCTTTCTCCGTTAAGTTGCTTTTGTAGGATATTTTGATGCAACAAGAAGTCATATAAACTATACAGGTGGAGACATCTAGTTGCGCAAGAGTGGGTATTCAGAATGGTACCAGGGATGACTCCTGGAAAATGGTAAGAGTAGAAGACCTGAGGGATGAAGACCAGTGGCTGTATGTGGCTGCAGTAAGGAAGGATCTAGGAGCCTAGTAAAAGCAGTAGCTACAGAATCATTCATGAAGATGCACATATGTGGATTCTATACTTGTCCATAAATACAAGCTAGCAGATGCCCTCAATTAGCTACACAGAATCATGTGTATTTTACATGTTCTACTCCAAACAAACAAAAAACCCCAATACTTGTAGACAAATATCTCAAACACACACTACAGAGAGAATTTCTGCATTTCATCAGTGAAATAGAAAGGTGTCAACCTAGGACGTGAAAGTGTAGTTGGTAGGGGAAGTAGGGTATCTACTCAAACTCTGGAAAGAACAGTAAACAGGACTTGAGGAAAAAAAAAGAATGTTTTATGGGGGCCACCTGAGCCAGTTCTGCTCCTCTGTACATGAATATACATAGGCTGAATTCTGTTCAGGGCTCTTTTTCTTACTCACATGCGGGTATTTGACATAGCACTCATTTCTATTTGACAGCCTTTCCAGGTGCCTCACATGTCTCAGCTGTGCCCAGCTTTGTGCCACCTACCTGAATCCACTCCTTGTAGGAGTCTTCTCCTGGAGTCCACCCATTTTCAGGGTAGTTAAGGCGGGAGCGCTCTACAGACCAGTTGGTGCCATACTGTGAAGATGCAGTGATCTGGTCAGAATGGATCTCTCCAGATTCCATACCCAGAGCCTCCATACACTTGAAATCTGCGGACAAAATATGAAAGGCTATAGACAAATCTTAAATTTAATTTAATCATTCATGGCCTGGGGAGATGGTTAAGGAAGTGTTAGGATTGGCATTTTCTCCTCTTAGTACCCAAGTAAAAGGCAACTGGACCTGTGATCTCAGCACTGGGAACCAGATCCCTGGGACTCGCTAATCAGTCTAGCCAGTCCATAAGCTCTAAACACACACACACACACACACACACACACACACAGAGAGAGAGAGAGAGAGAGAGAGAGAGAGAGAGAGAGAGAGAGAGA
>NW_021604626.1:473814-496801 GCF_004785775.1 Grammomys surdaster
AGAGAGAGAGAGAGAGAGAGAGAGAGAGAGAGAGAGAGAGAGAGAGAGAGAGAGAAAGAGCCTGCAGAGTATGCAACATGGGATTACTGGAACACGGCATCTGTAATTATGTTTTCCTGAATGGGGATATTTAAAAACAAGATTATGAATGTCAGCACAGTTATTATTAACTTTCCCACATGGGCTAAGGTTGACAAAAATGCTATTTTAAGTGGAGGGATGTGGTATGGTTGATAGGGTGCTTTTGCAGCGTGGTCTCCCCACATAGGTCTCATGCCAGCACTTTGTAATCTGATGACATGGGGCATACCACCTGTAATCCCTGCACACTGGGGGTGGAAGACCAGGAGTCTATAGGGGTGACCCTAGCTGAGATTCCTAGTAGCAGAGGATATGGAGACTGACATAACCACCTCCTGTAGTCAGGTAGGACTTCCAGTAGAGGGAAGAGGACAGAGGACATCAACTCACCCACAGAACCTTCAACCCCAAATTTGTCCTGCCTACAAGATGTACAGGGATAAAGATGGAGCAGAGATTGAGGGAAAGGCCAACCAATAACTGGATCAACTTGAGACCCATCCCATGGGAGACAGCCAACCCTTGACACTATAAATGATACTCTGCTATGCTTGCAAACAGGAACCTAGCATAACTATCTCCGCAGGGGCTTCCATCTAGCAGCAGATGAAAACATGGAGAGAATCACAGTTAAATATCAGGCAGAGCTCTGGGAGGCTTGTGGAAGAGTTGGGGATATGAATGTGGGAGGCAGAGGGGTCAAGGATACTACAAAAGGACCTACAGAGTCAACTAACTTGGGATCATGGGGGCTCACAGAGCATGAACCACCAACCAAAGAACATACAGGGGCTAGACCTAGGCCCCTACACATTGGTAGCAGATATACAGCTTAATCTTCATGTGGGTACCATAACAATTGGGTAGGGAGGCTATCTTTGACTCTGCTTGCCTTTGGCTCCCCTTCCACTACTGGACTGCCTGGTTGGTCCTCAGTGGGAGAGAATGCCCTTAGTCATGGTGTGACTTGGTGTCCCAGGAAATGCTAATACCCAAGGGGGTGTTTCCATTTCTATGAGGAGAAGGAGAGGGTGTAATGGGGAAGAGATTTGTGAGGGTGGAACTCAGAGGAGGGTGGGAGCTGTGATTGGGTTGTGAAATGAATAAATAAATTAATAAAAAGAAACATAAAAGAATAATGTCAAAAAATATAAAAATAAAAGTCCTGCTTTTATACATCCTACTTTTACTTTATAAGAAAACGGTAGTGAGTTCCTTGGGGTCTCCCATAGTCAACTGCCCTTGTGTGTGACTGCTCTGTGTACTAGATACCACTGACTGGTTCTGCCAGAAACCACCCTGTGGTTCCTGACACCTGTGCCTTTGAGGTTCCAGGGAGACCTCCAGGTCACCCCTTATTGTTTCCATGTAGTGTGCAGTCATTTTCCACTTCCCTAACTGCAGAGACTCACACATAATTTTATGGAGGAAATACACCAAACAATTTTTTTTTCCCAATTGACACTCACACACAATTTTTTTTTCAGAAAGAGAAAAATCAAACACCAGGCACCACAGTTCACAGAACATTTCTTTAGTGTTTTGTGTGGCCTCAGGTGTGAGAGAAATAATGGGCAGTGTTTACTACAGGGCTTTGTGAGACGAACAAATACTGACCTTCGGAGATGCTGCTCTGCAGCACACTGTAGTTGGCTGAGAAACCTTCTTTTGCTATTGCGCTGTCAGTGTAAAAGACCATGGATAGAATGCCTGAAGAGGAGCGGATCCGGCCAGGAGTTTTCTGCCCACAGTAACGCCCAATGTGAGGACCAACTGGAAAAGTAGAAGTACAGAGAATGTCAGATTTCCTCTACAGCAGATGCAAAACTAACCACTCAGAAGGACAAGCCGTGGCAGAGCACCAGGATTCCTGTCACCTAGCTTGAGTGTCGCCTGGTTAACTGGTGGATAGTGCATGTATTGGATGAATCTGTGCAGAGGATTAGAGAAGATGCTCAGAGGGGCATTTGCAGGACAATCATGTTCCCCAGCCAGCACTGGAATGGAACAGGATGGGGAGATGGTTCAGTGCCACAAAGACCAGAGTTTAAATCCCCAGAATCTACATACAAAGCATGCATGGCAGCTCAGTGGTAATCTCAGAGCACAGTAGGTAGAGGCAGAGATCCCAAAAACAAGTTGGTGAGTAAACTCTGTATTCCATGACAGACTGTCCCTCAGAAAATAAAGTGGAGAACAATAGAGAAAGACAACCAAATGGCAGCTTCTGGCCTCCACATGACCTGTACACACATGTGCACTCACATCACATACATGAGAACATATATTATACTCATACACCACATACACACATAAAACAAAAATGAAACAAAAGCAAAATGACTCCTAAGGAATAACTGAGGTTGTCCTTGGGCCTTCACACAAGTAGGCTAACATGCACACACACACAGAACCTGCTTCAGTTGAAAAGAATGCAATTCAAACCATCTTGTGGCACCTTGTTATTCACCTTCAGTCTAAGCTGTTTCTACAGCTCAGCAGGAAAGATTCCAGTTAGGCAAGGTCCAGGTATCTCACTTCTCCTTTACACAGAGGAGAGCCTGGAGACAATGTCCCAAGAATCATTCAGGGCCACACAATGCCAATTTCCTTCTTCACTCCACTATGTAGCCCTGCATTCTAAACCATTCATATTATACATTTACACAAAACACTCTTCAGCGTTGTGACCAACATCTGATAGAAAACTGTAACCATTCAAGACTTAAAAATTATAAGCACAATGTTTTGTATATGATAATAAGTTACAATCAAAATGAATGGAAAATGTATATTTTTGATTTCTGACTGTTTTTAATTCTTCCAAATCCAAGAATGGGAATTGTACTACATTTCCCATTAATGTCCAAGAAATGGCACACAATAACTATTTGTACCGAGCAGGAGATATGTTTGCCTTAGGCCATGAACGGCCCCGAACACTGACTAATTTGTGTTAAAATCAAATTCTGATTTGGCTTGGTGTAGCTGTGGCTCTGCTGAAATGTTTTAGCCCAACCTTGGCAATGAGTTACTTAGTGCAGAAGCTCCTAGCAGCTGAGAGACCTTTCCACTGATCTGTTCAGATCAACAAAACAAAAAAGTAGTCATTTTCTCTCTAGTAGTTTTTTTTTTTTTAAATCACATATGGTAAAAACATACCAGATGGCTTGAATTTTGAAGGACAGTCTGGTGTAGACCATTTTCCCTTCTCAGAAAACCATTGTTCTATACACTTGAGCTACTAATCACTGTGATCACTTAAGGATCCCAGGAGGTAGACTTTTCCCTGTTCCCTAGGGTGGAGGGACAGCTCTTCAAAAAGGATATGGGTCTTCAAGGATCATGCATGTAACCTGTGCAGAAGGCAGATGATGAAGGTAAGATGACTCAAGTATCATTGCAAAAGTGAACCCTACAAGAGCTGGTCTTCCCGAAGCCCCAAGAACCACTGACTTTCTAGTGGGAAGACAATCTGAAAACTTTGTATTTTATAGTATGTAGTCCCTTGGCTGACAGGTTTTCAGTTTGGACAATTCTATTTTTTAAGATTTATTTATTTATTTCATGTTATTTCATGTATGTGGGTACGCTGTCGATGTCTCCAGATACACCAGAAGAGGGCATCAGATTCCATTACAGATGGTTGTGAGCCACCATGTGGTTGTTGGGAATTGAACTCAGGACCTCTAGGAAGAGCAGTCAGTGCTCTTAACCACTGAGCCACCTCTCCAGCCCCTTGGCCAATTCTCTTAAACAAAACAAAAACTAACTGAGGTGCTGCATATATTTCAGTTTATTTTTGTTGTTTTTGAGAAAAGGTTTAATGTATGTCCTAGAATGGTCTCAAACTCACCACATAGCTAACAATGACCTTGACCTTATGATCTTATATTTTCAGCATTAGAATCACAGGCATGTTCCACTATGCCTGGTAATATGCAGTGGGGGATTGAACCCAGGGCTTCATTAGATAAGGCAAACAAATCTACCAACTGAGCTCAATGCCCAGCTTTGACACAATATTCTTTTTAGATACATGAAACAAGAGCTTTGTGAATGTTAGGTAAGTATTCTACCCACGAATCCCCAGCCCTAAGCCCTCTATGCATTACTCTGAATATGTAATCACTTGATATGTTCAAAGTCATCAACCTGACTGAATTCAAAGGCTGTTCTTTCTGCCATCACCCCTCATTCTAGAAACTTGGTGTGTGATGTGGTTTACCACAAGGAAAACACAAGGGTATCCCAGGAGAGAGGGTGATAATGTATCCTTTAAAGAGCACCACACTGGTCTATAGCTTTGAATGTTGCAAAGAGAATTTTGTCACAATTGCCTCAGAAAATGGAACTCTCACTGTTTCACTTCTTTTCAGCTTAATCTTGGCCTGGATTTCTTCTGCAAGTGCTAGCTCTTTGCCAGGCTTTCTTCATTCTGGATGTGAGGCCCTGCCACTAATTCAACGATTCTTTTCTTGGCCAAGGAGCTCCAGGTTGTCCGTAATGTATGCACAAAAACATCTTGCTGAAGCCAAGAACTCAGTTCTTCCCTTGCCTGGATAAGAATCCCATTTTGGTCTGCAGTTATAAATGAGAGGCTTAGTGTCCATTCATCCTCTCTTCATGGTTCCCACTCATTTAAATTCCATTAGTGTGGTTTCATAATCTTTTTCTTTAGTCTATGGGCAAACTTTTACAGTCCTAATCCTTGGGGTTGTTCCTTGATCACCACAGCCCCTGACCTTCCTGATCAACACTGGCAAGGGAAGCACTGACAGTCATCCTCCCCCTTTCCTATCACCCCATTCCTTTGGGGAGGGTGGCAGGGAGAGTCTCTTTGAGAGAGAAAACAGAAGAGAACTTGTCTAATGCAGACTCATAATTTAGAGTCTCCATGACTCACTGGTTTATAATGTTGGAGGCATGTTGGGTAAATCTGCCTTCTGTCTTTTAGAACATTGCCCCAGACAGATCCCTGTATGTCTCCTTAGGAGCCCTCAAGATATGAGAGTGTAAGGCTTTGGCGACAATAATACAAAGAGGTATTGAATTTTCGTGAGCAACAGGGGGACCTCAGCTTTGCAAGCTAATGCAATATTGATCTGAGCCAGGAGGACAAGGCACTCTCATGCGCAACATATGTGCTCATTTGTGTTTTATTTGAACAGGGCTACTATTTTCTTCTTCTTGTAATTGTAAACCCAAAGGCCAAAGAGATCACCAAACCCAGAAGTATAATGCAAAAATAAATTACTGAGGACTTTAGTAAGGGGGATATACAAGCTCTGAAAAGCAGGACCCCAGTTCCATCAGGTTGGATGTGAAGGTGAAAGAATGTCTGTCTTGCTTAGATGACAGCACCCTACTCCATTATTCTTTCCAATAATCATAGCCCTACCTCATACTGAAAATAATATGGTCTTCTGTCTTCTTATATGGAAAAAAAGGAACAAAAAACCCCACAAAACGTCTTTTTTGTGTGTTTGTTTCTTGTTTGTTCCATTTTTTGAGACAGCCTGGTACTTGTTGTGTTGCCTAGGTTATCCTTGAACTCAGTAATCTTACTTAAGCCCTCTAGGTTCTGGCATTACATATATAATACTATGCGATCTAAAGAGGTACTTTTAAAGAGACAAAACTTTAATACATCAGAAAGGAATCATTTCATAGGCACTAGACAGGCCACTTAACTTTCCATAATTTAATAAGCATATCAGTAGAGAATCTCTAGAGTTTGCACATTTATTTCTGTCATAGTGGTCTTACTAGGCTACTTTAAATGTAAAAGTAAATAAAAAACAGCAGCACTCATCTAGAAACTCATTCTTGATTCTCCTGATCACTTCTACAATGTCAGTGACAGCTAAGTTCTGGTCTTGCTCAAACAGAGGACTGGCACACCAATGGTGTGAGCTCATCATTTTCTGGTTCCATTGTCCAGTCCACACAAACATGTAGTATCCTTTCCAGAAGCAGGCTTGGCTCTCTGTATCAGTTCCTTCAGAACTCGTGGATTCACCAAGCTTACAGAGAATGAGAGATGGAGACATGTATTCACAACCTACATGCCTTGAATTCAGAGTTTTAGAGTAGACTACTCTTCTTCAAAGGCAATTTGAGTCAGTGGATAGCTTTCAATTACTTAGTCATTTCACTCGATGTTTATGAGAAGATGGAACATAAGGTCATGGGATGGCTAAAAGCCGTTTACACCGTTTGGATATTGTTTCTGGTAAAGATATCAGAGACTAATGATCTATTGGGAATTATGAGTGTTGAACTACAGTGACAAAAGTGTTTATGGTGCCACTTACAAAAAAAATCCAGGAGGGTCAGTTCTCATTTTCCCTAGGAGAGAGCAAACTAGAACTGTGTTCGTGTTGACTGGATGAAGCCAGGTAACTATGAACAAACATACAAAGTTTTTGTGTAGCGAATATAGCTCAGTTGATTTAATGCTTGTCTAGTGTCCATGAAGCCCTGGGTTCAATCCCCATCATGACATAAACCAGGTATGGCAATGCATGCCTGGAATTACAGTACTGGGAAGATGGGAGTTCAAAGACATTCTCAGCTACATAGTAAGGTTGAGACCAGCCCGTACTACATGAGACCCTGTCTCCAAAACAAACAAAATAATGACTCTGCATATCCCAAAGCTAGTGTTCTCTGGAAATGAGTCAACTCTGGCTCAGTTTAAACCATGGGTGCATAAGGTTGGCAACTCATATTATTCTTGGTTTCAACACAGTGAGTTTTGTAGAACCAGAAAATCACCACTTTAAGAAACCCTTGACACTAATAACAATGTGCCTCTTTCTAAAAGTATTCTAAATAAGTTGGTTGATGGGACCTCCTCCTCAGATGTCTTTTTAATTGAAAGTTCTAGAAAGGAAGGCTGCAAATTTGGGTTGTGAACAAATAAACCTATTATTATGCATTCCAACTATTGTTACCACATTATTGTAATGCTGTTTTCCTAATTATCAGATTGAGTGCTTGGAAATCAATCAGTGCTATGTTTGGGAAAATCTCATTATCTAATGAAGGAAGAATATCTGCAAGATCATTATAACCTTCTTCACAAGGTAAAAAAGAAAGAACAGATCAAACTAATGTTAACTTGCTCTTTCATTAAGTGGCAGTGTAAAGCTTCTCTAACATTAAAATTTTCTCTGCTGTTTAGTGATAAAGTAATTGGAATTTAAATGTCTTTTTCAAAACTATAAACAGTTGCATTCATATTTTACCTGATCTTCACTTAGAATGTATTCAGTTTAAGAATACCATCCAACCAGTTTAATGGTAGCTGTACATCTTCAACTGCTGGCCACTGAGCCATTTGAGTTGTCCTTTCCAATATATGCAGTGTGTTCTCAAGGGAAATCTTAACAGGAAATTGGGCTAAGCACAATTTCAGCAACACAGCTGCAACAAGTTCTTTCATACTCTTCTCTTTGGAATTTTCATGTCGATTTTTTTTTTTTGCATTTACTTTCGAACTCTCCTGAAAGTTTCATAAATTTCCACATGGCTATTTCCCAACCTCCTTCAAACCCATGCTTAAAATTGTCTTGTCTTACACTGGTCTGGCTTGACCACCTCATTCAGAATTTCAACTACATCTACTCTTCCTGATATGCTATCCCTTAATTCTGCTCTTCTCTTCCTCTCTCATTTCTAGAATGAGTGACTTGATGTAAGTGATGTTTTAATGAACAGAAATAAAGTGGTCAGGAAAACTATGTGTTGATCTCCAGGCTATCACACAGAACCTTGGATAATCTTTCAGAGACTCCACTGCCTGTGTACACAGTGAAGGAGTTGGGAGCCATAGTTGGGAGAGCCTTTCGAATCACAGAAATTCCATTCCTGCCCTTCAGAGTTACATTTTATTCCCTTTTAATTTTGGACTATTTTAAGAAATGATGTGTGCCTTGTGACATTTATAAAAGATTCTTCCTTTTTGAGGGATCTTTCCAGCTGCTCTTGGGCGTTACCTTCAGGGAATCCATCCCAGATCTCCAGCCGGTCATAGCGACAGAACATTCCTCCAGGAGTATTTGAGTCTTGCTCCAGGTCAAAACCTTCAAACTCCAGGATTATCTCAGACATCTTTGGTGCAAAGATGATGTAGGTGCACTCCAAGCTGTTGGGGTATTTTTCAGGGTACCCAGGGGACTTTATCACTCCAGTAGATGATGTATAGTTCTGAGAACATTCGGGCCCTGTGAGCAAGAGATAAAAGGGACACAGTGAAAATTTCTCAACTTCCCAAGAAATATAGGGGGGAAGGCAGAGGGTTTCTAGGAAAAGCCCACTATCATCTCCAGTCAATGCTCAGCCATTCCTTAACAGTGACCTACATGGTGAAGTCAGGCTAAGGTTTACTGGGTTCACCATAGTGTCCTATTTGTGGAGTAATTGAAAAATATCTGATGTTGCAGGCATGTGCGTGTGCGCTCAAGCGCGCACACACACACACACACACACCATGATATCAAGTATCATATATATATATATATATATATATATATATATATATATATACATATACATATATATGTATGTATATTCATGTGGGAACAATGACTAAGTAAGCTGCAGAAATCTCGACAGAGCCCTAGAGAAATAATTACAGCCCCTTCAAGCTCAGATCTCTAAATCTCATGGCTGACAGCCCTTTATTGGTGAAATAGAACATTTATGGAGGCGAGGGAGAGAATTCAGCCAAGAGAGTTTGGGTTTCAGATTCCCCTAGCAGTGAGTCGGTCACTCTGCCAGATGTGACCTCTGTCTCTTTGACAAACTGAATGTGAAAGGTAATTCGTACATGGACCCCGGGTGACTGGCTCAGGCTGAGCAGTGTTGACACAGGTGCATGTCAACGTGTGGCAGTTAGCAAGGGCACCATAAACTGTGATTACAGCCCTGATGCTAGGAGTCACCTGATATCAACACTGACACTATAACCTTCCCCCAAGTATCAGCTGTGGTGTAGTATACCATCCTAAATTTGTTCATTCAGAGGCATGTGCAGAAGGTACATATTTACAATGTGTGATTTTAATAGCTGTTCAGGGTTATCAAGACTTTGCAGATTGTGGTGATTTGTGATTGCAGAACAAGAGGAGGTATGTAGGCCCTATAGGCTGACCTTGTAGTTATATGAATGAACAAAATTTCAAGTCTATGGCATCCAGAACCAATCAGGTTAGGGCTATCTACACAGCTGAAAAGCCAACTTTCCCTTGTGGCCACTACTTTTCTGATCATTAAGTACCACACTTAAGTAAAGCAGAGAAGACAGGATATCCCTTCCCCTTTAAAGAGTCATTTATTTTATTTCCAAGATGGAGTGTTTTCATGTCTCCAGCTCCTCTCTGAGGAAAAAAACACTTGGTTAGGTCTAAGGGAAAGTGCATAGAGAACGCTCATGCAGGTATTAATATCTTCTCCTGAGAAAGGTTAGCATACCTAGATGAGACTATGGTTCAATGAGACAAAAAAAGTTTGATCAGAATTGACTCTACAATTTTCAGCATCTCCATGGTGTCAGGCCACATCATGTACCCTTGGAAGTGATTTCAGGGTATGGCTCAATATAGCAGAGAAATCTCAAGGAGTGATTGGAGAGAACTGGGCTAAGCACCAGAAGATGTGGGCTCCATTCCTGCCTTGGACACTGACACCATGGAACCTCAGGCATCTCTGAGCCATCCTTGTTTTCACGGGCTCTGAGCTTTGGATTTGAAAAAGAAAATGTTGATTTTTTTGTTTTTTCTACTATACACCAAAATTTTTTATTTTGTTTTGCTTTGCTGTATTTTATTTTATCTTATTTTATTTTATTGAGGGAGAGGCTCAGAGAATGCAGACTAGCCTGGTACTTGGTTTGTAGCAGAAGATGCCCTTGAGCTTCTTGCCTTCATCTTTCAAGTGGGATAGCACATATAGTGCATATACTCTACCAAATGAGTGGCATCCCCAGCCTCAAATGGTTGATTTTGTTTTGTTTCATTTTAACATTTTCCCTTTTCACTATTATCTAAGTTGGCCCCATTAAAAAAAATGTCCCCTCCACAGGAGACAGTGGCAGAAGAGGATTCAGGAACTCCACAGGAGCTCCCAGGGCTGAACAAGAGTGAGGCCAGTCTGGAAGCCAGTGAGTCGCAAAGGGGACAGTCTTGTACATACAAATCTAGAAGTGTGCCATCTTTGACTATGACTTGGAAGATGACAAGTACCTTATGTGGCTACCAAAGAAATCACATCTGGATATTAATGACAAAGGGAAAGGGATAATTATAACTAGGATGCTTTCCTAGAGTTACTGTTACATAGGGCCACCTATTTCCCAGGAATTTAGTCTCAACTCCTTGTAGCTGAGGATGATGGTGAAATTCTGCTATTCCTGCCTTCAGTGATCAAGCAATAGTATTATACACCATGCCTAGTTTACCTCCTGTTGGGAATGGAACCCAGGTGTTCCTTCATGTTAGGCAGGTACTCAACCAACTGAGTAATATCCCTCCCTGATTCTTGCTAAATATATAGAGTCTTAATTTCATAGTCTGTACCAAACACTGCCACTCAGCCCCTGACACTGAGGTCCATAGAAACTGCTCCATATTTCTTTAGTAGTGGGGCTGGTGGCCCAGGCCAACAGACAGAACATCAGAAGAGTGACAGGCTAGAGGTGTGTGTGTCCCAGAGAAGGGTCTTTAGATAAATGTTGGGCTACTTGTCCAAAGTTCCAACATCTGGGAGAGCAGATGCAAAGGAACATCAGGGCTCTGGCGAGAGAATCAGGGTGGTCCAAGGTGACCAGGGGGAAAGGTGAAGAGGGAATAAGGCTGCCAGGCAGGACAGTCCTTGGTCTCAGCTTTTGGGATTAGTACTAGTAAATTCTCATACTTGTAGTCTACTGCTTGAAAACTTCAAAGCCAGCATCTAAAAAATTAATTTCCTGGTTGCATTAAACTATGATCAGTATAATCCACATGTGGCTTTTTTTGTTTGTATTTTAGAAACTTTTGAAGTTGCTGAGCCCCAAATGAAGTGCTGAGTTTTCAGAAGATCAGAAATCTATGAGTTCTGTATCATTAAATGACTTCTGAGGAATAATATCTATTTATGCATGTATTTTGTGAATACTTTTATGCAGACTATAGGTGAAGTAGTAGAAAAATGGGCTTTTGAATTTTTTTTTAGATAGAAGCAACAGTGTTGGAAAATAAAGCATATGTTATATGGGGGAATTTGAAGATTGTAAGAGAATAAGAGAGATATAAGATAATAAAAGATTTAATTATTGGTGAATGTAAGATACATGTATATATAGTACACTTGTACATACAGATACTCTGTGTGCTGTATGCAGTGTATACACACAGAGGACAACTTGGACATGTGCACAGAAAAGTCAGGTTAACTAGGAATGCTTCCTGAGAAAAGAGACTGGGGCCAGGTTTCCTAAAAGATCAAGTGCAATTTGGAAGGCTACAAGGGCCCCAAGCCTTAAGGGAATCGGTTCATTTTAAGTTGCTGTAACAGTTCTCGTCAGTAGCAGGTATCAGAATCAGATGTTTCTGTTTAATCTGAACCTACATGCCTGTGCTGGGTTCCAGTGAGGAAGAAACTGATATTCCAGCCATCCACGTGAACAGATAGTGGCAGAAGTGAGCATCACACTCTGATCAGAGATAGTCCTGGAGAAAGATGCTCAATTCCTAAGTGACAGTTAAAAGTAGACGAGGACAAAGGCTGCTCAGACCCTGTCCAGCATCCAGCAGGATCAAACTAAACCCAGCAGGCTAGGTTATAATGACAGGGGCTTGATGGCCCATGGAGAGGCCTCAAGTAGGATTAAACTACAGTGGCAAAAGCACAATTGTGGTCTACTTGGTGGTTCATGGCAGTCGACTTGGAAGGAGGATGTAATTTTCTGAGTCTGTTGTATGAGACTGAAGGGAATAGGCAATATGCTAGATACAAGGAGGCACAGGAGAGTAGGCTAATAGTGCTTGGGATATAGGCTCTGATGGAGGATGATGAAGAATTCTCAACAAGTCAGCAACCCTTCCTCCTCCCTCTTCTGCCTCCCCCCTTCATATCTCTCTCAACTATCTGTAGATCATTCAGAAATACTGAAAATGAAAGTCTATTCTTACCCCCTCTCTGACACCTGTTGCCTTTGATGTTACCATATGCAAGAAAGCAAGCACATGTGAATGTATGTGTTGTACACATACAGATAGGTAATATCTTTTGGGTAACAAGTCACACAACTTTCAATGCAAGAAAACTTGGACCCATGTAATCAGAGATTCCTATGTATGTGTAGTCCACAATCTCAAGAATTATTCTTTCTTAAAAAAAAATTTGAGACAAGGTCTCTCACTAGCTCATTAAGTAGGCTAGGATAGCTGAATAAAATGTTGCAGGGATCCTGCTCTGTCCAGTTCCCCACTGCTAGAATTACAGGCATATACCACAACATCTTGATTTTTACAAAGTTGTTAGAAGTTCAACTCAAGTCTTCATGCTTGAAAGACAAGCACTGTACTTACATATAATTATGCAAGAAGTTATTTCTACACGAGGCAGGGCTAGCATCTTTGAAATGTAAAGAAGCCATATTGGTTTCTAAATTCCCAGTGGTTCTTCCTGCTGTGGGCTATGGGCTCTGGTTCCATTGCTGACCTGTAATACCTTAGATTTTGGACACTGTTGTGACTAGATTTTTTTTTCTCCTACTTAAACAGACACTTTCTCCTATATTTCACAATATGTTCTAGACTTAAGCCACTGTTTCTGGCTTGTCAAGAAATACCAGCCAACTTAAAACTTTAAGTAGCAGAAACAAAATTTTGGTACAAGAGGAACCTGCACTGGTCTCTAGATACCTCACAGTGCTATGTGTTAACCTATTTCAGATTGGATCTGGAATGTTCCCAGCTTGGTCTTATTGGAAGGTGGGGGACTTTTAGGTGGTATGGCACATTGGAAAGTCATCTAGTCAGTGTGTGTGTGTGTGTGTGTGTGTGTGTGTGTGTGTGTGTGTGTGAGACATCTTTGAAAGTGGTTATAGGATGTTAAGCTTTCTGTTTTTATCAAGACATGACCATAATCCCTCAAAATTGGAAGCCTATGAACTGTCAGACAAATAAAAGGAAAGTATTAACCATAGATTTAAGGTAAAAGAGACTAACATCCCTGGCTGACACAAAAGAAATCAAACTTCATGGCTGGGGATGTGATTCAGTTGATAGAGGGCTTGCCTGACTTGTATGAAGTCTGGGGCTCCATTCTCAGCAAGATATAAACTATATGGGACCACACAGTTGTAATCCTCATTCCCAGCAGGTGGAAGCAGGGCTGTCAGGAGTTCAAGGTCATCCTTGGCTACATAGCAAGTTAGAAACCAGCTTGGGTTAGAAATCATGGACAGGGGTGGAGGGAGACAGAGAGGAAGAGGGAGAAAGAGAGGAGGGAGAGGGAATAAACTCCGGTAGTACTTTAGCTTATTTCTGAAAAAAAAAATAAGAATCAATGGCTTTCAGAGAATTCAATGTGATACATTCTCTAATCAACACATTTCAGGGTGGCACCTTTTTAAAAATTATTGTTTTTGAGTACTTTTGATCCATTTCAAACACATTTTATTCAAAATAATTTCCAACATTTCTATAAGGGAAAAGTGAAATTCTTTATGAAAGGACAGAGCCATGACTTTCATCTTTCTTTTCACGTGATCTCTTGGGAATTCAAACAACACTAAAGAATCATTTAGTCATTCTTGTTCTTATGTAAGTTACTTACCTCTCTTGAAGATTTCATAGCGGATGGAAAACCCTGCCCCATGCGTCTCGTAGTCAGAGACAAATTTGATGAAGAGAAAGGGCCCTGAAGACACCACAGGAGAAGGTGCGATCTTCCCACAGAACTTTCCCCACAGGCGGCCGCCTTCATTCTCCCCATCGATCACTTCCACATAGTCATACCTTGCAAATGAGAAAGGGAGGTGTCGTGAGGCGGAAAGGAAGGCCCTTTCAATTTCACATTTTGAGAAATGTAATAGCTGGTATGGTCTGTCAAGGGGGGAGGGAGAAATGGACCATCTGCATTTACCACTGCTCAGCACAGGGGGACAAAATAGTGAAATGCAATAATTAAAATGGACTGAACTGCCTGTGCACATTATCAACAACACAGAACCATTGAGAATAATGGTGTCCATTATACTTGCAGACAATGTCAGTTAAAGTAACCAATTAACAAGAAAAAGCAAAATCTCTGAAGCACAATTCTCTATTATTAAGTAGTGTTGCTTTGTCTGTGGTTGGGGTGTCCTGTGCATAATGTAGGACATTCTTTTCAAACTGTGAGCTTCTCTTATGAATTCAGAATGTCCCCTTGGCTAGAGTGCCCCATGAACAATACTTTGATTTCTGTGAGAGACCTTCTAAACATATGGCCACAGAATAATAAACAGATTCTTCACTATTTAACGCCATTCTGTCCAACTCCAGTCTTCTGAGAAAGGACTCTCTCTTTAGCCACATTCAGTGGTTGAGACAGAATATCTCCCCAGTCTACATGAGTGTAACAAAGTATGATTTAAACTGAAAAAAGGGGTGTATGTAAAAATTGGAAAGTAACTTTGTTTATACTCACTAGAAGGAATCTTTAAAGGGATAATGTTGGAAAAAGAAACTCCACAATTGTGAAGCCATCAAGGAAAACCCAGGCTTGATAATCATGCTGACAGGACTAATGGTGAAAAGATCAGACTGGGTTAATGTGTGCTCAGAGCTCAAGGATCTTAAAAAGGCAGAAAACACAGGTGTCCCTGAGTAGAGCAAGATTTCCATTTGTTTGGTGTTTGTTTTTTAGTCTTTCTTTTGACTTCTTTTCTTCCACTTTTTTTCAAAAAATATTTGTGTGCGTGTGTGTGTGTATGTGTGTGTGTGTGTGTGTGTGTGTGTGTGTGTGTGTGAGAGAGAGAGAGAGAGAGAGAGAGAGAGAGAGAGAGAGAGAGAGAAGTCAACACTGAATATCTTTCTTTAAGAAAGAGCTCTCCACCTTATTTTTTAAGACAGGCTCTCCAACTGTACCTGGAGTTCACTGATTAGGCTGGACTGGCTGAGTAGTAACTGAGCTCCAGGGCCCCCTATCTTCACCTAGTGTACAAGGTTACAGATGCATACTGCCACGCCTGGCTTTGTATGTGGTTGCTGGGGTTTTAAACTCAGATCTTCAGGCTTGTGCATTGAGCACTGTGCCAATGAACCATCCTTCCCAGCCCTTCCTGTCTTACTAAACCACCACCTGGGAGTCAGACAAACTGGATTTGTCTTCGTTTTTCTCTTAGAACTCTCACAGAACAGTTGCAACCCATTTATTTCAAACCTCAATTTGCTTTTAAAATCTTGGGATATATTCATTTTCAGCCCCTGGCTAAAATATGGCAGTCACATAAACTGTATTTGGCAATTTAAAAGAAATCAAGTGAAGAAAATCTTCATGATGACTGTGCAGTCGCTAACAAACCCTCTTCAAACTGTCAGGACCCCATGACTTATGTCTACGGAAAACCCCGGGAGACAATCACCAGGATGATATCACTGGTTAGAGTGGACAGCTCAAGGCTCTCTGAATTAAAGATGACATTACCTCATCAGTTAAAATTGTCTGCCAGCTTTGTGTATCTCAAGAAGAAAATAAAGCTGGCATTGATGGAGCTAAGCATTAACATATGTGAATTATTGTCTAAACACCATTTCCCTTGTTGAGTCTGTTATTTCAGTAGTAATCATGGGGCCCACTAACACCTCTAATATTACTGTCCCTTTGTGAAATATGGAAAGACGCTGCAGAGTTATTCCTTTCTCTGTCCTTGGCAGAGATATTTTATATTTAAAAGGGAAACGAGGAAGGGAAGGGAAGAGAAGTGAAGGATGAGGATGAGGAGAAAAAGATATTTAAAACCCTAGCCAGCCCTGGAAGAACAAGTCTGGACCCACCACAGCCTCTCCAACTAGTCTTTATGGAGTGATTCCTTTCATGTATTGCTCCATTGACAAGAAAGGCCTGCAGGCTCTGCCCTGTGCTTTCTTATAATCTAACTGTGATTTGAACTGCTTGCTGTGTTTGGTCTGGCCACCGCACACCCGGCTTTGCAATATAAGCTTTCATTCCAATCTTGACACGGTATGAATACTAAGCAACTAAATCCTGGTGCATGCTGCCTTCCAGGCACAAATAAGAGAGGTGGGGCAGGCTCTGTGAAGAAGGAAGGACACTTCCGTGGGGAAGGCTTTTTCCCAGGTATCAGAGTGTTCAGCTAACTATTGCCAGGGTATTGCAAGAGGGGGAGAAAGCTAGTATTTTAATTCATACATTCCCTGGTAGTAAATACTGGGCCCTCCCCCTGGCAACCATAAAAGCTATTTTTAAAAGTGTGAGGGGTGTGAATTAGAATCCCTTCCTAGCAAGAGATAAGCCATAGCCAGTGCCAAGTTTAGGAAATTGAGTTATTCGGGGATACTACAGTCACATTTGGATGCTGGAAGGCTGCTAGCGTTTTAGCACTCCCTTCAAAGAACTACCCAATCAGGTCCAAGCAATATAGGAAATGAAGTTCTTGCACACATGCACACATTCAGGAGAGTGGATGCTGCCCAAGTTGTAAGAGTAACATCACCAAAGGAGTGAAGAGGAGGCAGCTTGCATCTCCCTCTGGAGCTGACACCAGCCCTGCTCCCCACCGTTTTTTTCCTGTCAGACACCATGCACAAAATGAAGCTGATGGGCCAGTTTCCTTCCCCAGAATACCAAGGCAACTCACCCAGGCCTCACTGGCCTTGTGCCCAGGATCTCAAGTTTGCAAATTTTGACACTCCCTCCCTCTACCACCCCTCCACCACCCCCACCCCCCAAAAGGCTGTGCATTGCTCTGCTCCTGCTGCCAGTGAGGCAACCACCTCACTGGTTGGTTGGATTGTCAGGATCCTCAGCTGAGGCACATTCAGCTCTGCAGAATGAGGGTGGGGTGAGGTGGAAGGGGAGGCACCTGTTTGGCTCCAGCAGCTAGGGGAAACCTGAAAACTTACAAGAGGAATCTAATTCATGAAGCCACAGAGAAAGCTCTCTCAAATCAATTCAACCTGCTTTGGAAAATGGATGTTCCAGGTAACTAGGGAAGGGATCACCCTTCCACTCAGGGATTCAGGAAGCAGGCCCCTTCTGTCCCTGTTTGCAGTGTTGATGAGATGTGGCCCCTTGCTTATTGCAAAGAAAATGTAATCTTTATTTTTCTTTTTAAGTCAGGATCTCAAGATCCTGAATCACTAGACTTGAATTCATGGTATGCTCTTACTCCTTCCATGTTTTTTTTTTTATAAATAATTTATTTATTTTTGAACATGAAATGCTTTTTTATAGCATGTTTTACAAGGGGAGGGGGTAAGAGGGGCCAGGTGGTGGAGTGTGAGACAGGTGTGAGACACTATCACCAGCCTAGGGAATGTAAACTTACAGCGGATTTTTAAAAAAAAATTATTCAGAAGGCAATCAACCCTTTCGGGTGGCATTCTCTTTCTATTGGAATCCTCTACCTTCAAACTCTTCCTTGTGTGATTAAGGTGGCTGAGCAGATATGTATTTCCTGGAAAAGCAACATAAAGATCCATGTAGTCTTCTACAATTAAAAGAGATAGTCCCACAGTTCTGAATTCCAGGGTGACAGCTGCTAGATCTTTCCTTGACTGTTCTTGACCTTAGAACCTATGCCCTTCACAAGTCATAGTCCTATGTCTGTGTTAATCCCCCAACTTTACCCTTCTTGGTGAAATATCTCTAATCCTAGTTATCCATGATAGTGACAAAAGAATAAAAATTTTCTTCTAAGAATTCCTGTGAGAATGGCCATGGTATGCAGGGCATAGTGGTGCATGCTTTTAATCCCATTTTAACATTTGGAAGGAAGAGGCTTGGCAGATCTCTATGAGTTCCAGGCCAGCTTGGTCTACAGAACCAGTTCCAGGTCAGCCAGGACTACTATATACAGAAATCTTGTCTCAATAAATAAAATAAAATAAAATGCATAAATAAATATAAGAATGGCCAAGAGATTATTTCCCTTTTCTTTTGGAAGTCTTAGATTGTGGTTTTAGAAAAATGGCTGACTAGGGCAGAAAGTACTTGAGGAATGAGCACAGTGGGTCACTGAAGAATGGGTCCCGACACTTTAGAGGTGCATAGCAATGAACAGATGAGGAACAAGCCACACCTGTGTTAAATTTTCTGATACAGAGAGCTACTGTGACCAGACACCATCTCCTTCTACCTGGCTTTCACACACCCTGGAGCTGGTAGGAAGGGAAACTCTCAGGGTGTTTGTCTTTCTGATTTTCCAACAGGATCATCCCCTCACCCTTGACAAGGGCACAAGCACAAAGGAGAAATCTGATCCATAACATTGCTCCCTTCCTAAATTGTGAAGGAACAGCAAGAGACCAAATCTCCAACTTCAGCAGTAAGTTTCTGTGTAGTGCTGGGGTCTTTTGAACAAGGTTTTAGAATCATACCCAACAACCTGTAAAGGACTGCCAAATTCCCATCTAAGAATGACCTGAAACATACTTCAGAAAAGAACAAATCTCCCAGAGAATTAGGAAGAGCACTGAAAACACTTGGTGGAGAATCTAGACGTGTTTGTCTGCATGCTGGCTTCAGCAATTTCATGTGAGAGCCATTCCCCAGAAGTTCTGGCTGGCTTCCAATGTCCTAAACAAAACATTTGATCAACCTTTTGATGGCCATAGCCTCTTCTGAAGTTTAAAAAAAATTAAAATTTTTTAGAAATCCATTTTAAGGAAGCAGTCTAGAATAGTTTCAAATATTACATACATTCGTATTATGAGGTGGTTATTAACGTTTTCAACAATTGCATGTATGTGGTATGTACATGTAAAGTGAGTGGGAGTGTGCTTGCCTGTACATGTATGAATGGAGGCCAGAAGTTGATTCCAGGTGTTCTCCTGTACAGCTTTGTACCTTATTTTTTGAGGGAAGCTTTCTCAACTGAACCCAGAACTTTCTGGCTGGCCAGAAAGCTTCAAGGATCCTCCTGCCTCTATCCTCAGTGCTGGGGTTACAGGCTCTGTCTTAGTTACTTTCCTATTGTTATAACAAAATACTATGACTAGAGTAACTTATTTAAAAAATGGTGTTTAATTTGACTTATGGTTTCAAAAGTTTAGAGTCCATGATGCTGGAGTAAGGGCATCAAGGCAGGAGTAGATGAGAGCTCACATCTTGATCCACGAGTGGGAGACAGAAAGAGTACACTGGGAATACCATGAGTCTTTTGAAACTTCATGAGACCTCACAGCCTGCCTCTAGTGACACACCTCCTCCAACAAGACCATACCTCCTCATCCTTCCCAAACAGTCCCATCAACTAGTGGCCAAGTATTCAAATATATGAGTCCATGGAGGCCATTCTCATCCAAGCTACCACAGGCTCAAACCATTGTGCCCAGATTTTACATATATATTGGGGATCTGAACATGGGCCCTCATGTTTGTATGGCAAGTATTTTATCAGCTGAGCTATTATCCCAGCCCCCAGAATTTTAATAACTGGTAAAATGTGTATGCTGTGAGGAATGAGAAGTCTACATAGAGAGTGTACATTCAGTTCTAATTCATTTATAGAACAAGAAGGAAATACATCTAGCACTGGATTACATATTGATCTCTGGGATGGGAGATGGATCATGGCAGAGCTTGCAGAAGTCACGGGTTCAATTTTTATCACCCATGTGGTTCCTACAATCATCTGTATTCCCAGTTCTAGGAAATCCAACAGGCATGTATGTGGTACACATTCATGCATTCAGGCATGAATTCCTTACCCATTTCTGTATCTTTAATTTTTTCTCTTTTATTATTATTAGTTTTTTTACTATGGACAAGAGGTTTTTATAATCAGATAAAGTTAGTGTGCAAAGGACTACCCTACCTGTGTAGAAAGCAACAAATCAGTATGTTTGCCTACCCAAAAACTTTATATTTCTTGGCTAGAAAATGTTATCATTAAGATGTTCTATTTGAAAGTAAATCAAGGACTTTGCTTTTTTTTAATAAGCCACTGAATCAATTGAGATGCTCTGTGTGTTTTTTTAATAAGTTAAAGGAAATTATATTTGAGTTATTACTTTCTAAAATGCTGGCCACACTGCCTGATTATTGCCCAATAATTTCTACACACTGGAACATGTTCTCTTACTTGTCTTATCTAACTTGGTCTTTGTGGGGATCAGTTAGCAGTGGAGTAATTGAAGAAGAACCCAGAGTTGGGACCCTGTGAGATGGTATCCATGTCCACACAGTGCTATCTGTTGTGTTACCTGATCCCAATAGCCATCCTCCTCTCTGGGCATGAGTATAATAGGTATGTAGGTAAATGTGTGTAAGGTATGTATAGAGAAAAGATGTCAACCTTCCTCAGCTGTTATTCCTCGTGAGTAGTCCACCTTGTTTTTATTTATCTTGTTTGTTTATTGTTGCTTTGAGACATAATCTTTCATAGGCCTGGAGCTCACCACATAGGCTAGACATCACCCCAGCACACACTCCCAGATGTCTGCTCTAGCTACACTTTTCATACATGTTTTCTGGAAGTGTTATGTTTTTATGCCATAACTAGCCATTCATAGTTACCTGTTGTTTCTTCCCTGGTTACTGTTGTTTGAGTATTCCTCTAAGTCTTCATTGGTTTTTCTTTTTAGAGTTATACAAACATTTTCATGTTACCTTTCTATAGTTCTAACAAGTTCCTGATATATCCAACTTCTCATTATTGTTTGTGGTGGTGGTGTTATGTGCGTGTGGACAGGTGCATGTGTGCATTGAAGCCAGAGGTCAATTTTGGATGTTGTTCCTCAAGTATTGTGCACCCTGGTTATCACTGTCCTGGGTCCTGATGATTCAGCTACGCAGGCTGATCAGCTGATCAGGCTTATGGGTCCACCTGTCACTGTATCCTCAGTATTGGAATTCCAAGCACACGTCATGGAGGCTGGCTTTTTATGAAGTTCCAGGAACAGAACTCAGATTCTCATAGGGGCATGACGAGGACTTTATCTGCTGAATTAGATTTTCAGACTCTCAGACATTCAACTTCTAAAATGCAAAGTTTACATTAGATTCACAACTTTGAAGGTTTCAGTTGGATTGGCCCTTTGGGTTTAGAGCCTGTGGAGAGCATTCATCACAGGTAAGAATCTGGTGAAGGAAAGCTCCTCATCTCACGGCCATGAAGCAAGCAGAGAACAAGAAAGAAGTTCTGGGCTATTTCTTTCAAGAGCACAGCCCCATGTCCCTGTGAACTGAGAATCATGTATAAATATACACAACCCCCTTTTAAAGGCCCACTCTCTCCCAAAGTTCCAAATGAGGCCTTGGGGAGACACTCAGGATGAAAATTAGGGCAACTTTAGGGTTAGCAAAGGCAAGAATGTGCAAAGAGAGATGGTGCATTCCCATTATCCAAGGAGCCAGCTAGGCTGAAAGTGATTATGGTCCTCCCGCCATTATGGCCTGTGTCCTCCAGCCCAGGGTGGGTATTAGGGACTTTGTGATGAGAAACAAGTTCAGCTGAGCAGTGGAAACAATTCCACATGTGTGCTGGAGAGTAGAGGGTGTGGCAGCCTGACTTTAGATATAGGCAGCTCAGCACAGTAGGGAGGGACTAGAGCAGGCTCTCCTTTCCTCATGGTAACTCAGGGGAAGGGCCCTCTGAAGTCGACCTGGGTGATAATGCCCCCAGATTCAGAGCACAAAGGAAGCCTCCTGCTAAGGGGCCTGCTGAGTGTTCCCAGGTCTCTTCTCAGAAACAGAGGCACACTATGACAGGGCTGTTTCCTTCCAGCTCCTAGCCTACAATACAACATCCATTCAGAACTCAGAGTCACCCTGGAGACAGTTCTATTTTATGACATCATTGTGCTCTCTGTAAAGTTTTTTTTCTATATTCATCAGCAAATGTTTCCTCCTTAAGGCTATTTCTCTGTACTCCTTTCTTTCCATTTATCATCCATCTACCAACCTACGTACCTATCAACTGAGCTATTATCTATCACGCTAGTATATCATTTCTATATATCTACCTACCTATCATTTATCTATTTTTATCATCTCTTTATCAATCTACTAATCAATCTGTCTTATCAATTAAGCTGTTATCCTTTATCACCTATCTAATCTATTATCAACATATCAACCATCTACTATTAAGCTATCATCTACCAACCAATCTACCTGTCTATCCATCTATCATCTATTTATCTCAACTATTTAACATTCACTCACCTACCCACCCACCCATCCACCCATTCACTCCTCAAGCATCC
Source organism: Grammomys surdaster (assembly GCF_004785775.1). Lineage (NCBI taxonomy): Eukaryota > Metazoa > Chordata > Mammalia > Rodentia > Muridae > Grammomys > Grammomys surdaster. Next base: position 496,323 of record NW_021604626.1, read on the forward strand.
TTACTGTATATATTCTATGCTTTAGAATCCGGGTTGAACCACATCAGTTTCCTATTTAGGGCTCATTTTTTCTTAGTATGACATTCAGGTTTTTTTCCAGAAGGTTTTTCAACAGGCACTCCACGTAGAAGTTCTAAGCCATAGATAGCTTTGTGATGTCTATTACAATATCTATCCATAAACCATGTGCTTATGCATATTTGTGTCGGGTAAAATGCTGTCAAAAGTGGCTGGTGTACAATGTGACTTAGCTATCTTTGACATTGAGAACCCTGCTGAGAAGGACAGTAATAGTTTAGTAGCATTTTTGTATCTCTATGGTTCATTCTTTGTAGTCTTATCACCCAATATCAGGTCCCATCTCTGAGTAGATCAAGGTATACTACAAAAGATCTCCTTCATTGGCTGGACCCAGAAAAGCATAATGCTGAAAGATACAGGCAACTGGAAATTAGGTTCCTCCCCTCCCCTCCCCTCCC